>NC_036240.1:12323893-12363849 GCF_002742605.1 Olea europaea var. sylvestris | reverse complement strand
TATATATATATATATATATATATATATATATAAAATAAAATAAAATTCTATTAAGACCAGACATTTTGGGAACTATGTGAATAGTGTCAGGCAAATGGTTGTTGTAACATCTCGTCTATTTTCAACTTGATTAGACTCTTTACAACATATTAGTTACAATTAAATGATTATTTATTAGGGGAACTTAATGTTGTGGACTTTTAATGAAGTAAGAAAGCATGCTACACCAAAAATATCCTAGGAGATTGAATATTTTGAGGTTGAACAAAATTATACATATGTTATATGTTATGTATAATCAAATTTGGACGACATGTCACGTTTTGAAGTCGATATGGTAGGTCCATAATAATCTTACTATTCAATTGTTAATAAATCAAAATTAGAGAGATCTACAAGGTTACTCGAGGGTCGACTATTTAGATTAACTTGGAACAACTCTCATTTGGAGGACACATAAACACAACCGTAGTTTGATTAGCCGTGTCCTTTTAAATAACTGTGTAGAACCACTATGGTATACCTACACCATATTTCTTGATAATACAATTGTGACGAAACGTGAAAAAACAAGAAGCTCCTTAGCTCACCCCTCTACCACTATCCTATCGTTATCATAACGCTAGTAATGAATAGCCAATTTTAATCAACTATAACTAATGCGATCACCAACAACACAACCAATTTATAAATGGTGTCACAAGCACTCTCATGCACTTAGTACATATTGACTAGAACTTTAATAAAATGTAAATTTTTGCATTGTGCACCCTAAAAATCTCGATCATTGGCGTGGTTAAAGGCCTAGACACTAAATTTCCTATATATGCTTGAGGCCCAAGGGAGACTTCATTGTCTACAAATAAAGATTTGGGCAAAAAAATTGAAAAATCGACCAAATCAATATAGATAATTGGTTTGGTTTGATTTTTTAAAACAAAATCATGGAATCGATTCAGTCATGGTTTGAAACCTCAAATCGCTAATTAACCAAGCTGGGCTAACCCACTTACATGTTACTCTTTTTTTAAGAAAATAAAAATAAAAAGATGAACCATGATCTCATAACTAAATCTCGATTTCCTCCAATATATGATGTTGCCAATAAGTAATAACATTATGAATTTTATTTCATAAGTTATAATATACATAACCCTTTTTTTTTTCCTTTCTATAGCCAGCCTATATAATTCATAAAAAAGTAATAAAATTCTTAAAATTTTTGTTGATTTGTCTCTATTAACCTGATTTTATTTGTTAGTCAATAGTTTTTGTAATATAACATTATTTAGTTATTTCAATTTATGTAATTTAGGTGGGCTAAAAACTCTGACAATTAAAAAATTTTTTTTTGTTCAATTCGATAGTCCAAATCGACTAATCGAATTGAACCAAATCAAATTGGTTTGATTCGGTTTGATTTAAGAGTTAAAGTAGGTTGGCTTAAATTGAAATTCACCCAAGTTGACTAATTTGATTTTGATTCTAAGTTAGAGTCGAAATCGACCTAAGCCAAATCACGCTTAGACCTATCTACAAATAGGCATTTGCTGTCTTCTTAAAATTTGGTCTTTGGTATTGCCACTGAGTCGATTAGAACTGTCTTTTGTTGTCTTACTTTAATTTGAGACCAAGTTGGTGGTGTTTTTGTATGTGGGCCTTTCACATAAATCACAATTAGGTAAGTGTCATGTCATCGTTCCATTCTTAGCACTTACTCCAACACAACAAAATAATTCTATTAAGGAAAATGATATGTGTACACCTTCTATTTATAGTGTACACACAGGCTTATACCCCCTTTACATGAAGGGTGTACACACAACACAACACTTCTACTTATTAATCGGATTGTCAATATAATTAAGTTAGTTCAAATTACAAACCCCCCCCCCCCCTTCAACCAACATCAGTTTGCCCCATATCCCACTTTGCAGGGAAGCGGGATGGGAGAAGGAATATGGTCCCTCCATGCCTCTCATATTCTTATCTATTTTAAATTTAAATTGTATTTTAAAAAATAAAAATAAATAAGTAAACAAACTGAAAATGAAAATATTTTAATCCCCATCTCTAAAATTTCCAGCGGGACCTACATATGCATAAGGTCGTGGGAGAGATATAATTTTTTTTTTAATTCTAGGGTGTTGATCATTTCGAACGATTCAAATTGACATTAGGAAAATGACACAGATACTAACGTAAAGTAAGCTAATAAACATTAAGTGACGTGCATATAATTCAACAACTGTCACGTCAATATTTTCGTTCATCAAACTAACAGATTAAGATATAATTACTTGATTGAAAGAAAATAATACATTCAGTTACTCTAACATAATTGGACACAACGTAATTTTTTCACAAGGTCGGGTTATAAATGTTTTTACTACCTCGTTTGTGTTATAAAGCAAGTATGGAATGACTATGTTTTCTTTGGAACCTTAATTATTACGATTATTGTCCCTTGCAACCCTAATTTTTACAGATAAATATAGAATTTGGTTAAAAAATGAAGTAACATTTTTTTCCGGTCTAAAAAACGACTTCGCTTGGTGTTTATCATATTGTTCCGGTCTAGCTAAGGATCTTGGATCAACCCAATTGAATTGGTCCAATCACCAGTGGGCCAGTAATGTTTGGACCACCTTTTTCAACAGAGGAGAAAATGGAAAACGACTTTGATAGTGAAAATATAGGTTATTTTAAAGCATCATGTTAAGGAAGTGATTGTTTGGGAGCAACAATATTGCTCTTAAGTTCGAAAATTGGCTCAAATGATAATAATAGAATATCATAAATGGTTTATCATTCTCGCACTGAACGTTATATCAATTAATTTTTAGATAGGATGATTAAAACTCATTCAACAATATTAATTTATTGAGACAATGATGGAAATTCTTAAAATTGCTTTTTGAGGTACCAACTCCAATCACCCACAAAATTTTCCCATATCAATTAATTGAGATATCGATTAAACTTTGGAAAAATTTGCTTTCATGTGCCATTTTTCCAACTCCTGTGGTAGCTGTTAAATCATTTTTGAGGAAAAAAGAGAACAAATAAATGTAAGGAATAATCTTCATATGTCTATTGTTTTTCAGCAGTGTTCTAAAAAGCATAATGAATGGCAATGTATGGAGGTCAAGTTTTGATCGATGAGCTCCTAAATGAGGTTTATGCCTAAAAAACGTTTTCTTATTTTAATATTATTTTAAAGTTTAAATTAATTTAAAAATCATTAAATGTATGTACAAATTCTAGTATTAAATACTTTTTTAAGAGCTTAACAAAATAAATATATTTTCGGACAATAAACAAAATATATTATAATAGTGTTAATTGAAATGTTTGGAGAGTTTTTAATTTTTATTAATTAGTAAAAGATAGGAAAATGATTAACTAACTTAATAAAATATAAATAACTATACAATAGTACAATTCACTGCAATCAAATTGAAGGTACAATATACTATAACCAAACCAAATGTATAATACATTACAGCCAAACCAAAGGTATAATTCCTTTATAAATTAGTGGACCAATAAATGGGTAAGCAACTTTTTGGATATTTAAATCTATTGGCCTAAAATTAAAAAAAAATTATAATCATTAATTTTTTGGCATTTTAATCCAATTGACCTAAAAGTTGAAAACTTTATGTAGTTTTAAAGGAAAAAAAAAATAAAAAAAAAATAATAATAATAATGCCCGTCAAGGGACGTCTATGCAGGCCAAGATGTTGACCGCTAAATTAGCTCATAGAACTTGCCACACCTCGTGCCTTGGCACCTTCAAAGCGCGCCATAGAACATTATTTTTGACTTGTATAAATTTAGATAATAAAACAACTTTTTGGTACTCTACTCCGGAGTTAATTGCTACAAAGAAAAAAATTACTAAAACAAGTCTCGTGGGTGTTTAAGATTTAATATAAATAAATGTGTGATATAAGAAAGTCATTTAAAATTGTATACACTTCGCCTCCATAAAGATAAGCTTAGTAATATATATATATATATATATATATATAAATAAATGTGTGATATAAGAAAGTCATTTAAAATTGTATACACTTCGCCTCCATAAAGATAAGCTTAGTAATATATATATATATATATATATACTCTAGGAATGCAAAAAACATGTAATAATATTGTTAAAATTAAAACTAATTGTTTTTGCATTTCTCACTACATGGTTTATCTTTGTAGGGTTGGAAAACACATATTTTTCTCACTTTTATAAGAAACATGTCATGATTTCACGAATATGGGGCACTTTGTTGATCTCCTTGTTTAAAAACTTTCAATTATAAAAATGACACATTTATTTAAAATGAACATTACTTAGTTGAACACTATGTCAACACTGCAAAAATTGTAGGCAATAATATTTGCGAAGGAATTTACCCTGGATAAAGCCCCATTTTCTTAAAGTATAGCAAAAATGAAAGAAGAGGAAGACTAGCTCACTATCTATTTATAATAAATATTACAATTTAGATGAATCCAATTTCAAAAGTTCGCGGGTTAGATTTCTAATACCCCGGCACTATAAAATTTAACCAACTATACTCTTATGATTTGTTCAACAAGATAATTGAAAGTATTAAGGAATAAAAAGTGGAGTACTTTCATTCATAATCAACGACTACATCATTCATCTTACGTGACGACTTGTTATTTGAGAGGCATCCCAATAGCTCAAATAACAAGCTGCCACGTAGAACGACTATAAATAGCATATTTTGCTTAACCAACTTAACTTTTGTAGAAAAAGTTGTATAAAAGACCAACGTATGTTTTGCTTCAAACATTTCACCTGTTGAGATTTTTCTTGCTTAGTCGAATAGGGATTTTGCAGACCAGTCAAAGTACACCCTCTTCAACCATTAATTGCCACTTCCGTACTGAGCTCTCATCCACAAATTCCATCTCAAGACGTTTTCAATATTTAGTTCATTGTGGAAAACGATGTTGGAAGAGGATGGTGGTGGGGCAATTTCATTCTTCTTTGAAATTTGAAATTATTACATATTTTGAAAGGTATTTTATGATATTCTAGAAGTATAACGAGTGTCAAGACAAGTAGAATTTGTCTCTTCTAGAGGTTCAGCAAAGTTCACCAAAAAAGAAGTCTAGAATGACCCTTATCAAGTCGATTGAACTGCATAATACACCATGATTTTTAATTTTTCGATTAACCTTTTAACAAAACTTAAATTTATGATATAATTCGTTTTAAAGGTCTAAACAATGATCAAATCCGTACTAATATAGTTCGGTTAACCTTTGTATCTAATCTTTATGTATCTAACTATGCCTGGTGATTTTGATCATAGATTGAAGTGAAAAAATAAAATATGTATAAAATAATATTGAACTAAACAAGATACTGAAGAAATATCTCGAATTTCTTTCTTTCTTGATTGTATTCCTTAAATGATAATGGTAAAAATATGTATAAATTTACACTACTATTCTATCTATGAGAAATTGAACAAACAAAACCATAAAGAGAAAAAATTGGCTGAAAATTAATACTGTAAGGGTCCGTTTGATTGCAAAGATGTAATTTGGGTGAAAAGAAAATGAATTCCAGGGAATTGAATTGCGTAGAAATTATTTTACTGAAAATTGTCAATAAATAGTGTTTGATTGGTATAATTTTCCATCTGAAAAATATTGAAAAAAAGTATCTTTTGGTGTTCGTTTGACTTAATTTTTTTTTATGGAAATTGTCAATTTAAGGGATATCATTTTTATAATTGTTCGTAGAAAAAAAAACCAAGAAAATCAAAAATCATCTATCTTTTGGTGTTCGTTTGACTTAATTTTACATAAAAATTGCTAATTTAAGAAATATCATTTTTTATAATTATTTTTAGAATTTATTTCAATTGCCAAAAAAGGGGGGGGGGGGGGGGGGGGGATGGGAAAAAAGCTGGAAATGCTTTTCACTAAAAAGCAAGAAAATGTTTATGTGACATGGGTTTAGGGAAAATCTTTTCCATGGAAAATTTCTACCATCAAACATGTCAAAAAGTAAGAAATGGAATTTAATTTCCATTTTTCATGAAAAATGGAGGCATATCAAACAGGCCTAATATCAATTCGAGAATATATGTAGCAAAATTACTCATACTGCCGGTAACTGTATTTAGGACTCAAAAATATCATGATTGACAGTCAATTTGTCAACATAAAAGGGCAATATGGTCAATGAGAAAAAAGGGCAAAAAAGAAAGAAAGAAAGAAAGAAAGATATGCGTTTGCTGAATGTATGATTATGAATGCGTCATACATTAATTAAAACACAACTTTCGTTAGTTAGTTAAAATCTATTGGCGCACGATAATCTTCGAATTAGACCATGAAAACCCGATCAGCATCTAAATTATATAAAATAACCTTAACCAATAGCAAAAATTTAATTGCTGTATTATTATTATTATTATTATTATTATTATTATTATTATTATTATTATTATTGTTGTTGTTGTTGTTGTTGTTGTTGTTGTTGCTGATGCTACATATATTGGCATTAGTTTGGCATTAGTTTCCCCCGTTTTGGGTAATCACTTCGAGATCTATATTGCACGTAATTTTCATAACCTCGCACTAGTGATTCATAAAGTTTTCTTCAAATGACTTTGCATCAAGAAGTTTTTGGCGTATATTTGACTTTGTGAACCAGAAAAGGATTATTATCGTTAGAAATTTTGATTCTTATTGACAAAAGTGAATTTAAAAAATAGAACAAATTATTACTCTAATCATTATTTGAAGGCATGTAAAAATGTACGGATAATCAATGTTAAAACATGTACGGATGGTTGAAAAACAAAATATATATATATATATATATATATATATATATATATACCCGTATCAAAATATTTGGTAAAGGAAACCACCACCAACTTTTATAGAAAAAATTGTATAAAAGATCAACGTATGTTTTGTTTCATCCACAATTCTACCTTTCCCACCTTAGACCTTTTCCATTTTATGTTCATTGTAGAAGTGGATGTTGGAATAGGTTGGACATTTTTATTCTTTTCTGAAATTTGAAATCATTACATATTTTGAAAGGTGTTATTTTAATATTCTAGAAGTGTAACCTGTGTCGAGACGAGTAAAATATGTCTCTTCTAAAGGCTCAATATAGTTTGTTAAAAATAAATAAATCTACAATGGCCCTTATTGAGTTGCGTATTTTTTCAGTTATCATTTTGATAAAAAACTTCAAAAAGGTCAGTATATGATACTAGGACTTTACATGGTCTGATTTGGTTAGCTCTAAATAGAATCAAACCGAATTTGAAATTTTTGGATATTTAGTAAGTGGAAATGTCGGTTCGATTTGATTCCTACATAGGCGACAGGGTTGTAGTTTTTGGGGCGGTATTTAGTGGTGGCGGGTTCACCATTGGTGGTAGTAGTGGTAGTGGTTGTGGAAGGAGGGAGTTAGCCGGATTCATGACCATTGTTGACGTCAAAATTAGCAAAACTAGTCTTAAACCAACTTTAAGAAAAAAGGCCTATTTATTATTGAAAAAAAAATCACAAAATATGTTTAGAGAGTGTAATTATGTCTTGAGTTGTTGTATGAAATCACTTGCCCTTTACAAGAGTCATATTCAACTATTTATACATAGTTTCAGCCGACATTATATCAAATCAGTCAAATCAGCAACAGTACCGAGCTCAGAACTGGGGTCGCCGAATTTTCTTGTGATTGGTCGATGAGGTCGGTGGCCATGTGTCAATGTTTTCCCCAGGTAATGATGACCTACAAGGGGCTGGAGGTTGATGACTTAGGACTGATCGTTCCGAGTGGTGATGATATCACATGTGGCAAGTGTATTTGATTGATATGGTGATGTGACAGGGGGTAATCATGATATCTTTCTGAGATAATGGTGGGATTGTCCGACCTGGGAGTAAGGACCGAACTCACATTTAATTGAGGTGGGGTTAGCGAACTGTTTTTATTAAATCGGAGTTCGGATGTCAACAGTTACCCCCTAGGTCAGTTCTTTCGCAAGGGGGGCTGACCTTCTGACTTCACGGGTTCTTGTTCCAAGAAAAGTAATTATTATTATTATGCCAAGTGTCATGCTTGGGTAGGGATGAGCTGTACGGCATTTTTAGATAGCTTCTTTGATAAGTTTCCTGATGTTGTGTCGTTTTGCCCAGGAGACATTTCAACCGTAGATCTTCCCTCCTTTATTTTGAACTAACGGCCTATATTAAAACCCTTTATCTTCATTCTTTTTAAATATTCAATGGCTTTTCATTTTATCTTTTCACTTTACATTGTTTTATCTTAAAGCACCAAGGAATTTCGAGCACGCCCTGTCTGTCGTTTGAGTAAGGTCGTCCTTCGAGTTCCCAAGTATTCCTTCGCTTCTTTATTTAGTCTGTTTGTTTTGTTTTTTTCCATGAGATCGGACGAGTCGAGGGTTCAATCCTGGGGAAATCAATAGGAAGAATTCGTCCTTTCTACTTCTAGTTTGTCCTCGGGGCGTAGAGAGATTTTTACTCCTGTTCCTATTTCTGTTGCTAACCTCGTTACTTTGGCCCGTTCTGGGGAGATGGGGCGAGATAGGGTAGACAAGGAGGTGGGTTTCCCTATGGTTAGTGAAGGGAACGATCAGTTGGAGTGGGGGGCTGGTTCTTACAGGTCGGTAGTTACAGGTGATATGTTAGCTAGTTAGAGGGCAAAATATGATATTTCGAGTTCGGTAATTATGATAATCCCTGAACCATCCGACCGTGTTGAAGCTCCCCCTATGGGATGTGTCGCATTCAATTCTGCCATCCTTCAAGCCAAGTTGAGATTACCTATTCCTAGGGTTATCCGTAAGTTTTTGTCTTCTTGGGGGCATAACTTCGACCCAGTTATGCCCAAATGGGTGGCGGACTCTGATCGTCACGCTTATTGAGTGGGATAGATTAGGTAACCTTGAGCTTTCGGTTGAGTAGTTCAACTCTTTATTTACTTTTAAGGAGGATAGGAAGAACTCGGGTTGGTGGTACATAAGTGTTAGGCCAAGGACGGGAGGTTCTTTGGTTTTAGACACCCCATTTTCGATTAAGAAATGGAAGGAAGAGTGGTTCTACGTGTCGGGGGAGTGGCAGTTTCATTCTGCCAAGGTGAATAAGGACGACGTGGTCTTAGTGCTTTATCACTCCTTATGTAAGTAACTGCTTCTTGGTGTTTTGACCTAGATTGTATTCCGAGCAGTTCTAATTGATATCATGTTTTTGTGCAGATTGTAAGAAGCCTACACTGAAGAAAGACACTCAGAGGTGAGCGGAGGCAATTCGTGCATTGCCGAAAAAATAGAGATCTTGCAAATTTTTGCTCCCGAATTCCAACCTTTTCCAGGCTGGCTTGATTCAAACCAGGGTGCCAAGGCCTTCCACCGTCGCAGTGTCCACATCGGTTCCGACCAGTTCAGGTCGATTTTGATTGCTTTATTGAGGTGATATTTGTTAGAGTTGAGTACTGACATACTTTTTTGTTTACAACTCACAATTCAGAAATGTTGGGATACAAGGCGGCGAAAGTTGTGGTCGCAGTGAAGGCCAAGAAGAGGGACGTCCCAGAACGTGATGAAAGCCGTTTTGAGGAAGTGGAGGATGAGGTCCCCTTGAAGAGGCATCGTACTGGTACACCGACCGCACCAAAGGTCTACAAAGCTAATCCTGCGTTGAGCTCTTCTCCTTTGGTGGCTATCACTTTACCGTCTCCAGCTTGTACCTCACCACCTCCTGCGGCACCTGCTTCCGCTCCGACTAGCTAGGCAAGGGTGCAGGAGAGGTGCCCGGACTTACAGAGGCCATCACTGGACAATTTGGGGGAGGAGGCCGATCGTAGGGCTGAGGCTGAGAAGAAGAGGATTGAGGAAGAGAGAGTTCGGACTAAGAAGACTGTGGAGAAGGTACGGGAGGCAAATGAGAGAGCAAGAGAGGCGATGCGTGGAGCTGAGGAGGCTGAATCTAGGGTTGTGAGGGTAGTGGAGACTTGGAGGTCGTCCTCTGAGTTTGACGCTATTGCTCAGGATGTTTACGTCGTGGCTCGAGAGGAACTAGTAAAACACATTTGCAGAGAGAGGCCAGGGTTCGACGTAGGTTTCCTTAAGGAAGCTGTGGAAGAGCAGAAGAAGAGCTTTAGCGTTTGTCGGAAGCGGTAGGGGTTCGGATTTCTCCCGCTGATGAAGATGATGTCGCTTCTCGCGAAGACCTCTCTCTCCCTAGCTCTTCTTAGGATATTTTTTGGATTCGTGATAAATTTGCTAAACATTATGGATATCTTGTTTGTGCTTGAAGATAAGCCGTACTCTATTTTGAATGCTTATGAAAATGCATGTTTTTTTTGTGGGGTCTAAATTTTATTGCTTATTTCATCTTTTCGTGAATTTTATTGCTTATTTCATCCTTTCGTGAATTTTTAATGATGGAATGTCATCTAGTCAGCGTATGTGACAGAACTCGTAAGTCATGTTAACCTAGATCGGCCTGCACATGCTGCTGGGCTCGAAGAATTTCCAAATAGGAATTTCTGCTAAGGGTCGTAGCATTTATGACCTTAGATCGGCCTGCGTATGTAGTAGGACTTTGTAAGATTCGTTAGGAGGAATGTCCACTAAGGGTAACACGTACAGCTTTAGATCGGCCTGCGTAAGTTGCAGGGCTTTGTAAGATTCCTTAGGAGGAATGTTCACTAAGGGTCGCAGCACTTACGACCTTAGATCGGCTTACATATGGAGCAGGGCTTTGTAAGATTCCTTAGGAGGAATGTCCACTAAGGGTCGTAGCATTTACGACCTTAGATCGGCCTGCGTATAGAGCAGGACTTTGTAAGATTCCTTAGGAGGAATGTCCACTAAGGGTAACATGTACAGCCTTAGATCAGCCTACACAGGGAGCAGGGCTTTGTATGTTACGGACTTTTCCCGTTTGTTGATAATACTGCTTGAGGTGTTCGGCATTCCAAGGATGGTGTAAGGGTCTACCTCCAAGTCTTCCAGCTCATATCCCCATTTTTGCAAGACCTTCGTTATCAGATAGGGGCCCTCCCAATTCGGGCCCAGGCATCCACTACCTACCTCTCTTGTGGGGAGGAATACTTTTCGTAATACGAGGGATTCTATTTCAAATTCTCTTTTTCGAACTTTTTGATTGTAGTACTTGGCGTTCCGCTGCTTGTAAACGACATTTTTAAGTTCGGCATTGTTCATTTTCTCCTCAGTTAGGTCGAGTTCCGTACGAAGAGCCATGCGGTTCCTTTCTTCGTCGTAATCAGTTATGCGGAGTGAAGGAATGCTGACTTCTAGTGGGATCACAACCTCTACACCGAAAGCCAGTGAGAACAGTGTTTCTCCCGTGCTAGTCCTTGAAGTGGTGCGATAAGACCATAGCACACTGGGGGGTTCGTCGGCCCATCCTCTTTTAAACAAGTCGAGTTTTGCTTTCAATGTATGCTTAATAAATTTGTTAATGGCTTCGATTTGGCCGTTTGCCTATGGATGGTTCGACATTGAGAAATATTTCTTGATGCCGAACTCTTCACAGAAATCTGAAAGTCGTGTATTGTCGAACTGTTTTTCATTGTCCGTAACAAGGGAGTGAGGTATGCCGAACCTACAAATGATTGATTTCCACAAAAAGTCGGTTGTTTTCTGTTCGGTGATCTTGGCAAGTGGCTTTGCCTTGGCCCATTTGGTGAAGTAATCAACTGCGATGATGGTGAATTTTACACCTCCTTTTCCAACGGGCATAGGTCCAATTAGGTCGACCCCCCATTTTGCAAAGGGCCAATGTGCTGTTACTGGGTTCAACTCGTGCGGTGGAGCGTTTATGATGGTGGCGAGACACTGGCATTTGTCGCATCTTTTGACAAATTCAAGGGAATTGCATCTTATGGCAGGCTAGAAGTATCCTTGTCGTATGATCTTGTGGGCTAGTGAGAGCCCTCCTGAATGGTTCTCACATATTCCTTCGTGAACGTCTTGCAGGGTATGCTGAGCTTCTTCTTCGTTTAAACACCTTAACAAAGGTGTAGAATTTCCCCGTCTGTATAGTACATCGTCAATGAATGTATACCTGGCCGACCTGATTCGAAGCTTTCTAGCCTCTGCAAAATTTTCGGGACATTTCCCGATTTATAAGTAGGTGACGATCTCATCCTGCCAGGTTGGTTTAGGGTCTATCATCATTTGGACCACTTCGTCCAGTTCGGTAGACGGTAGGGATATTCTTCCCACGGGATGCTATCAAATTCTTCAATTTCCTCACTGGTGGCTAGCCGGGCCAGTGCTTCGACATGACCGTTTTGAAATCGAGAAATTCGCTTGACTTCGGTGGTGTTGAACCTTTCAAGTTCTTTTCTTACAACTTGTAGATAGTTGTCAACTCTTTCTTCTTTCACTATATATACACCGTTGACCTAATTTACGACTAGTTGAGAGTCGCTATGTATGATCAGGTCAGAGATCCCCAACCCTGAGGCCATCCTTGTGCCGGCAATGAGAGCTTTGTACTATGCCTCATTGTTTGAGGCTTTAAAGTTAAATGGTAAGGCTTCACAGAATATGCGATGTTCAGGGCTGATTAATACGACGCCTGTCCCAGATTGTTCTCCGGTGGATGAACCGTCGACATAAAGTTTCCATGGGGTTTCTTCTTGTAGTTCCTTAATTGGGACGTTGCAGAACTCAGAGACAAAGTCGGTGAGTGCTTGGTCCTTAATGGAGGAACGTGGCGTGTATTTTATGTCAAATTGTCCGAGCTCGACTGCCCATTTTACCATCCGACCTGAAGTGTCGGGTCTTTGAAGTGTTTGCCTTATTGGAGAGTTGGTGAGGACCTCAATGGGGTGTTCCAAGAAATATGGCCTTAGTTTTCGCTCGGCCATCAGCAGGGTAAATGCCAGTTTCTTTTGGTGAATATCTGAGCTCGATTTTGTGAAGCGCCTTGCTTACGTAATAGACTGGGTGTTGAACACCGGTCTCTTCTCGGGTTAGAATCACACTAATGGCATGTTCTGAAACGGATAAATAAAGCTTTAGGACCTCACCGGCCTTAGGTTTTGAAAGCAACGGAGGCTGAGCTAGTTGTCTCTTTAGCTCGTTAAAGGCATCTTAGCATTCTTTGGTCCATTCGAACTTCTTTCCTCCTCGTAACGTGTCAAAGAAGGGTTTGCAAACGGTTCGTAGACTTGGAGACAAACTGGCTGAGGGCGACAATTCTTCCGGTTAAACTTTGTACCTCTCTAGGTTTAGTTGGAGGCCTCATTTGGATGACAGCTTGTATTTTTTCAGGATTTGCCTCGATTCCTCGGTTGTTCACAATGTAACCTAGGAATCTTCCAGAGCTGACCCCGAAAGCATATTTCCTTGAGTTCAACTTCATTCCATACTTCATCAGCATATCAAACATCTCGGTCAAGTGCTGACAGTGATCCTTGGCCTTGATGCTTTTGACCAACATATCGTCCACATACACTTCTATTATTTTTTCGATCTGTTGGGAAAACATGGAATTCACTAGTCGTTGGTAGGTCGCACCAGCGTTTTTGGGACCAAATGGCATTACTTTGTAGCAGTAAAGACCTCGGTCAGATACAAACGAGGTATATTCTTGATCTGGGCCATACATCGGTATCTGGTTATATCCGAAATACGCATCCATGAAGCTGAGTAGTTTGTGTCCGGTATTGGTGTCCACCATTTGATCTATTCTTGGCAGAGGAAAATTATCTTTTGGGCATGCTTTGTTGAGGTCGGTGAAGACTATGCATACCCTCTAATCTCCGTTGTGTTTTTTCACAAGGACCGGATTTGCGACCCATTTCGGGTATTTGGCCTCACGGAGGAAACCGTTATGCAACAGTTTTTGCACCTCCTTGTTGAGTGCTTCATATCTTTCAGGGTTCAGAGATCGTCATTTTTGCTGCTTTGGCTGAACTGAAGGATCCACCTGTAATTTGTGGTATGCGATGTTGGGGTCTATTCCTCTCATGTCCCCGTGATTCCAGGCGAAGATATCAAGGTTTTGTCTAAGGAAGGCCACAATTTCGTTTCGGGTAGATGGCTGCAGCTCGCGCTTGACTTTGAGCTCCTTTGTTAGGTCCTTGGCACAGACTTGAACTCCTTTTAGTTCTTCGAGGGGTTCTCCTCCTTCGATCCTGGTCCGCGGGTCTAGTAGAATGAGCTCGGATTCCCATACGTTTGCCTTACGCACTCCCCGGGAATTGCGTTGATGGTTGGTACAAGTTTCCCTCATGGCGGTCGTTTGAGGGTCCTACCGTCGTGGAGAACTTGGTGGTGTATTCGTTTCATGAGGGTGGGTGTGAAATGGATTTCTGGAACTTGACCTATGACTCATGGCTCTCGAATTTTGTGGAGAAAATGAGACTATTTTTCACAATTAGGGTCATCCTTCTAGCGCCAAACTCTTGACGTCAAAATTAGCAAGACTAATCTTAAGCCAACATTAAGAAAAAAATGGCTATTTATTATTGAAAAAAGACCATAAAATATGTTTAAAGAGTGTAATTATGCATTGAGTTGTTGTATGAAATCACTTGCCCTTTACAAGAGTCATATTCAACTATTTATACATAGTTTCAGCCGACATTACATCAAATCAGTCAAATCAGCAACAGTATCGAGCTCGGAACTCGGGTCGCCGAATTTTCTTGTGATTGGTCGATGAGGCCGGTGGCCATGTGTCAATATTTTCCCCAGGTAATAATGACCTGCAAGGGGCTGGAGGTTAAGGATTTAGGATTGGTTGTTCCGGGCGGTGATGATGTCACCTGTGCCAAGTGTATTTGATTGATAGGGTGATGTGACAGGGGGTAATCATATTTTTTTTTGAGATAACAGCGGGATTGTCTGACCTGGGAGTAAGGACCGAACTCACATTTAACTGAGGTGGGGTTAGCGAACTGTTTTTATTAGATCGGAGTTCGGATGTCAACAACCATAAAGGCCATAAACATTTTCATTTTCATTTTCATTTTCAGAAAGGAAACTAGAGTCTTTGGTTGATTTGTGGGTTCTTCCTTTATCGGGGTGGGGTAAGGAGTTGATGAAGAAGATAGTTTTTCTTTTATTTTTTAAATTTTATTTGTTTTTTATTATTATTATTATTATTATTATTATTATTATTATTATTATTATTATTATTATTATTATTATTATTGATTTATGTTTTTAATTATTTTATGGAAAAAATATTAAAGCACTATTTTGCCTTTTTAAAATTGATTAGAAGGTGGTCAAAAATTAGTTTTTTTGGTCAACTAACGCCAAATTGGATGAAAACCGTTTATTGGGGCCTCGGCTGTTACGATTTGAAAGGTTTGGGGTGACGATTGCAACAATTGAAAAGTTAGGGAAAAGTTTGCCACTGTTTGAAAGGTTTGGAGCCTCAGATGCAATTATCCCAAAAAGAAAAAGAAAGAAAGCCTCGAATCATTTGCTTTTGCGAATGTGATATTATGAATGCGTTAACTAATGTACAACAATTATGGATTCAACTAGGGAAGTGATTAACGGTTTATTATAACATATTAATTTGTCACCAATTTAAGGAACTCCAAACCTTAAAAATAAAAGCAATACTATTTAAGACCATTAATTTTACAACATCAATTTAGATAACATTAAGTATCATTAAATAAAACAATTAAATGAATCACATAATTTCGCATTTAATTGAACTTATCATGATATTATTTTAAAAATAATTTGAGAAAGTCAACAGATTCCAATACCTTTTACGCGTTTATACAGTCAAAATCATGAATACACTTTCCCCTCATAACCTTCTTTCCTCGATACACCCTTGCCAATTTATGTATATAGTTTACGTCTATTAGGTCTAATCTGTAACAATATATCACTCGATAAATTTGAAAGAAAGTTTCCAAGATTTTATACCTTCCAAATAATCTGTTCTTTCTGCAAGATTGGAGATTGAATTTCCGAGTGTTTTAGAGTTTGAGAAACTTCGAAAATGGCCGGAGCAAGCGGAGGAAGATCGTTGAAGGAAACACCGACTTGGGCTGTCGCCGTAGTCTATTTTGTTCTGGTTTCAGTTTCAATAGTCATTGAGCATATTATCCATCTTACTGGAAAGGCATGTAAGGATTTTTAATCAATAGATGAGTTTGTATGTGTGAATAATTGTGTGTTAAATTATAGGCCATCGAATTCGGTTGAGCCCAATTAAAGTGATCTAATAAGGTTTCGGTTTTAGGTTTTAATGTATCCAATTAAAGTATGGGTTTACATATGTGTAGAGATCGGGCTCAAATCCTAATTCTATAATGGGTCGAATTATGTCAAAGGGCGTCCCTATATAAATAGGTTATGGTCCCCAGATCACACACACGTATTATTCATTCTCTACTGCATCCCATCACAGAGAGGAAAAGGCGACTACGTGTAGATTTGGAAAACTATACCGCGAAATTCATATTGCATTAACCATGTCTGATTCAGGTATGCTTCCGCTTTAATTCTTGTATTTCTTGATGATTTAACATGAAAGATCCGGTAATTTAAAGCATTAAATTATCCAACAAGTGGTATCAGAGCCTCTTCATGTTGAATCATTAAGAATCGAATAATTTAATTTGGTTCTTGCAATATTTTGTAAAGTTTTCAGATTTGATAGTTTAGGATTTATATTTTGTTGAATTTGAAAACTTTTGCGGTATAATTGTTATTTTCGTAATTCAAATTAATGGTTGAGAAAATTCAGATTTGGAATTTTATGGATTTTGAAATCAGATTCAGATTCAGTTTTCAAAAAAAAAAAACTTTTTGGGGCTGTTGCCGGCCAGCAGCCCGGCGCCATTGGTTCCGCCGGCGCCGCCAAGAAGAAGAGAAGAAGAAATTTTTCCTAGGGTTTTTTTTTTCAGTTTTCGGTTGTTTTGGGGACGGGGGCTTCCTCTGTAAATTAGATGATTTGAGGTCCTTAGTTGCAATTAGGGTTAGGGTTATAAAATTAAGGTTTGAGTCCCTAACCTTTAAGTTATATTAAGTTTTGGGCCTTTAAGTTTCGGATTTAATAATTCAGTCCCTAAGGTTTTAAAATTAATTAATTCGGGCCATTAAAGTTCTGAATTTATATTTAAAGCCCTCAAACTTTAATTACTAGTTCAAATTGGCCCCATAAGTTCATAATTAATTCAAATTGACCCCTAAAGTTTCAAATTTTCAAAATTTGATCCCTAAAGTTTTGAATTGGTCAATTTTGGCCCCTAAAGTTTTAAAATTTGTTCTAATTTCAACCCCTAAAGTTTGAAATTAATTAATTTTGTCCCCTTAAAGTTTTGAATTATTAATCCTAAGGCCCCTAAAGTTTAAAACTAATCAAAATATGCAAAACTGATGATTCTCTTTCTCGAATTTTGGTACTAAGGACTCTTTTAAGAGATATAATATTCGAAAGTTGGTTAATTGAAGCAACATGTTGTCAAAGCAACCTCTCTTGTGAAAATTGACTAACTTAGAATTTTAAAAAGTGTTTGTGCATGTGTTATTCATGGGAATATTGGTCGGCCCAAAGGAAGGTTAATATTTAGCTGAATACACGTGCACCTGTGGTGATAAACGTGTGACGATTATTTGGTTTAAGTGTGATCAATAAATCGGTCCAAAGAAAGGTTTGTTGATTGACAAGTTGTTTTATCGTCAATGTTTAATCACTACGCCAAGAGTACCGCTTATAAGTCAATATCTCTATCCAAAGACTAGATATTGATGTTGTGCTTGGTATCTTGTGACGGGCCCTACCAGTATTTGAGAATATTATTATTTGCATATTAAAGATATTCATGTGAGCTATTCATAATAAACGTTCTCTGATTCAGTTTCAGGTTTTGCTGCTAATATCTCTGCTAGCATCAATTCAATTTCAATGTTAAATGGCACAAACTTCAGGGCATGGCAAGAGAACGTTATGATTGTTCTCGGAGTCATGAACCTAGACCTTGCTTTATGGGTCGATCAACCTGCTGCACTTGCTGATAAGAGTACCTCTGATGACACGAGGGAGATGGAAAAGTAGGAACGATCGAACCGCATAAGCTTAATGGTCATGAAGCGTGCTATTCCAGAAGCATTCCGGGGCGCTATGTCCGATAAGGTGACTACGACTAAGGGTTTCCTTGAGGACCTTAAGAAGAGGTTTGCCAAGAATGAAAAGGCTGAAACAAGTACACTTTTCGCAAATCTTGTCTCAATGAGGTATAAAGGGAAAGAAAACATTTGGGAGTACATTATGGAAATGTCTCACATTGCTTCAAAACTAAAGGCACTCAAGTTGGATTTATTTGAAGACTTGTTGGTGCACTTGGTTCTGATATCCCTTCCGGCACATTTCAGTCAATTCAAGGTGAGCTACAACTGTCAAAATGATTCATGGTCCATTAATGAGCTCATCTCACACTGTGTCTAGGAAGAGGAAAGACTGAAGCATGAGAAGACAGAAAGTTCTCATTTGGCCACCACCTCTAAGGACAAAAGCAAAAAAAAAAGAAAGATTAATAAGGAAGCTACGGTACGGCACCGCAAAAGAAACAGCACAAGGAACCAACTGAAGGTAGTTGTTTCTTCTGTGGAGCTGCAAGTCATAAGAAGAAGAATTGCACCAATTACCACGCATGACATGTAAAGAAAGGTACTCTTCTTCATTTGATTTGTTCTAAGGTTAATTTAATTTTGGTACCTAGACATACATGGTGGATAGATTCTAGTGCAACAACTCACATCAGTATATCTATGCAGGGTTGCCTGAGTTGCCGAAAACCAAGTGATGATGAAAGATACATCTATGCTGGCGATGGCAAAAGAATGGAAGTAGAGGCAATAGGAAAATTTAGATTATTGTTAAAGACTTGATTTTATTTGGATCTTGTTGAGACATTTATTGTACCGTCTTTTAGACGAAATTTGATTTCTATTTCTGTTTTGGACAAATTTGGTTATACTTGTTCATTTGGAAATTGAAAATTTAGTTTGTTTCATGATTCAAAATTGGTTGGTTCCGGTTCTTTATCAGGTTATGATAATCTTTATTCAATTGATACAACTGCTTCTTATAATGAAACCTTGCATGTAAGTACTCGAAGTGTAAAGTGAAAATTAAACGACGAGAATTGTGCCTCGTTGTGGCATAAGAGATTAGGTCACATCTCCAAAAGGAGAATTGAGAGACTTGTGTCTGACGGGATTCTCGACCCTCTTGACTTCACAGATTATGATTTGTGTGTCAACTGTATAAATGGAAAACAAGCCAATTAAAGGAGATTTCAAGCCAATAGGACTTCGGACGTCTTAGAACTTATACATACGGATATTTGTGGACCATTCCCTACGGGTTCTTAAAATGGTCAACAATATTTTATAACGTTCATAGACAATTTTTCAAGATATGGCTACGTATATCTCATTCATGAAAAATCACAGTCACTAGATGTGTTCAAAAACTATAAAGCTGAAGTTGAGAACCAACTCGGTAAAAGGATTAAAAGCGTCAGATCTGACCGTGGGGGTGAATACTATGGCAGATATGACGGTTCAGGTGAACATCGTCTAGGACCGTTTACTAAATTCCTAGAGGAATGCGGTATCGTCCCACAGTACACTATGCCGGGTTAGCCCACTATGAATGGTGTTGCTGAGAGACGAAACAGAACGTTTAAGGACATGGTGAGAAGTATGATTAGTCATTCTACCTTACCAGAATCTCTCTGGGGTGAAGCATTAAAGACTACAGCTTATATACTCAACAGAGTTCCAACTAAGGCCACTGATAAAACCCCATATGAGCTTTGGACGGGCAAGAAGCCTAGTTTGAAGCATATACATATTTGGGGATGTCCAGCTGAGGCAAGGCCCTATAAGCCAAATGAAAAAAAATTGGACGCAAGGACCATCAGTTGCTATTTCATTGGATATTCTGAAAGGTCCAGGGGTTACAAGTTTTATGATCCCACAACTAAGGCAATTCTCGAGACAGGAAATGCTAGGTTCTTTGAGGATGTTGAGTTTGCAGGGGGAGAAAGGGTTACAGGCTTTGTCTTTGAGGAGGAATATGTTGAAATTCCTCCAATTGCCATTGATAATGATCATGTTTCTATCCCTGATATTGTTCAAGAAGCAACTCTGGATCAAGTTAATGTTATACCTCCCTCTCAAGATCAACAAATTGTTCCAGAAGAACAAACTCTACAGCCTCAAGAACCAATGCCATTAAGAAGATCCACTAGAGAGAGGATAAGTGCAGTTTCGAATGATTACATCGTATTTCTTCAAGAACATGAAGTTGACATTGGAATGGTGGAAGATGATCCGATCAACTTCTGTCAAGCCATGGAAAGTTCTAACTCTCAAAAGTGGCTCGATGCTATGAATGAAGAGATAAAGTCCATGAAGTACAATGACGTATGGGACCTCGTTCCATTGCCTGAAGGTGCGAAATCCATTGGTTGCAAATGAATATTTAAGACCAAGAGGGATTCAAAAGGTGATGTAGAGAGGTACAAGGCTCGTCTTGTCGCAAAGGGGTTTATACAGAAAAAAGGCATCGATTATAAAGAGACTTTCTCTTCGGTTTCTTCGAAAGACTCTTTCAGGACTATAATGGTATTGGTAGCGCATTTCGATCTTGAGCTACATCAGATGGATGTTAAGACAGTGTTTCTCAATGGTGACATTGATGAAATAATTTATATGGTACAACCAGAAAACTTTGTATCGGACGATGCAAAGTAAATGGTTTGTAAATTAAAGAAATCCATCTATGGACTCAAACAGGCATCTCGTCAATGGTATTACAAGTTTCATCAGGTGATCATCTCATTTGGTTTTGAGATGAATTCAGTCGATGATTGTATATACCACAAGTTCAGTGGGAGCAATTATATTTTTTTGATTTTATATCTCGATGACATATTGCTTGTCAGCAACGATATATGCTTATTGCACGAAACCAAGAGATTTCTAGCAAAGAATTTTGAGATGAAAGATCTTGGTGATGCCTCTTTTGTATTAGGAATTTAGATACACCGAGACTGTTCTCGGGGTATTCTTGGATTATCACAAAAGAGAAATATCGAAAAGGTACTTAAAAAATATGACATGCAAGATTGTAAACCATGTGACACCCCTGTGGCTAAAGGAGACAAGTTCAGCTTAAGTCAGTGCCCTAAAAATGATTTGAAAATTAAAGAAATGCAGAAGATTCCTTATTCCTCAGCTATAGGGAGTCTGATGTGTGCTCAGGTTTGTACGCTTCCGGATATAGCGTACATTGTTGGGATGCTAGGGAGATATTTAAGTAACCCGGGAATGGATCATTGGAAAACAGCTAAACGGGTCATGCGGTATTACAGAGAATAAAAGACTACATGCTTACATACAGGAGATCGGATCAGTTGGAGATCATTGGTTATTCTGATTCCGATTTTGTAGGATGCCAAGATAGTAGGAGATCCACTTCAGGCTATATTTACTTGCTTGCTGGAGGTGCTATTTCATGGAAGAGTGCCAAGCAGACACTCATAGCTACTTCTACCATGACAGCGGAGTTTATAGCGTATTATGAGGCATTAAATCATGGAATATGGCCGCATAATTTTGTCACTAGGCTGCGCATTGTGGACAATATAGAAAGACCACTTAAGATATTTTGTGACAATAAATCAACAGTATTGTATTCTAATAACAACAGGAGCTCTGCGAAGTCAAAATATATAGAGATCAAGTTCCTGGTTGTTAAAGAAAGAGTTCAGAGTGGACAGGTGTCAATAGAGCATATTGGGACAAACTCCATGATTGCGGATCCGCTTACTAAGGGATTGATACCCAAGGTCTTTCATGAGCACGCTGCTCATATGGGTGTAATGTCTCTTGAGGATATCTAGTTTCAGTGGGAGTTCGTATTTTTTGCTTTTCATATTGGACACATGCATTGTTGTTTTGAATACGGTTTAAAGTTAAGGTTAAAGTTATTTTCAGTTATAAAGTTATTTGGTTAATTATCTCTGAACTTGTTTAAAATGATCTCACTAAGATATTAAGGTGGACCAGTTAGAAATAGGCATGTTACAGATCACATTACATGTAATTTTCATGCTTCACATCCATGCTTGATCCATGTCATTCGTTTATATTGATATACGTGACCATTGATGGGTTTAGCTACGTGAAAGTAGAGAAAACCGCTTTGATCCTATGTTGACATGATTGATGAACGGGATTGTTTGGAGATACATTCGGTAATGAAAGCAAAATTCTGAGTACTCATAAGGTTATGTTTAATGCACAATTATAAGGTGACACATATAGTCCAAGTGGGAGATTGTAAGGATTTTTAATCAATAGATGAGCTATTATATATGAATAATTGTGTGTTAAATTATAGGCTATCGAATTCAATTGAACCCAATTAAAGTGATCTAATAAGGCTTCGATTTTGAGCTTTCATGTATCCAATTAAAGTATGAGTTTACATATGTGTAGAGACCGGACCCAAGTCCTAATTTTATGATGGGCCGGATTAGGTTAAAGGGCGTCTTTATATAAATAGGTTATGGTCCCCAGATCACACGCACGTATTATTCATTCTCTACTGCATGCTATCACAGAGAGGAAAAGGTGACTGCGAGTAGATTTGGTTGCATTAACCACGTCTGATTCAGGTACGCTTCCGCTTTAATTCTTGTATTTCTTGATGATTTAACATAAAAGATCCAATAATTTAGAGCATTAAATTATCCAATAAGGTAAGCACGCATTGTTTATTTTCATTACGTAGATAGTTTTTTGCTAAAATAATCAAAATTTTAAATTCTTGCAGTGGTTGAAGAAGAAACATAAAAGGGCTCTATATGAATCATTCGAAAGATCAAATCTGGTACGTGAACAAACTTTTGGCCACTACTTTATCTCTGATTTGATCATTGAAAAATTCGGTGATAATTCCTTTTTTTTTTTTGGGTGGATTAAGAGTTGATGCTGCTGGGATTTATATCCTTGCTGCTAACAGGAGGACAAGGTACAATTTCTAATGCATGTATATCGAAGAAAGTTGGAGACACGTGGCACCCATGCAGCAAAAAACGAGAGGCCGATAAATATAAAAACACTGATAATATTGAAGATGAATCTCGCCGGAAACTTCTGATGATTGGTGGCGGCGGCAGCGGTAGTATTAGACGGGTGCTGGCTGGTGGAGGAACAGACAAATGTGCAGAGAAGGCACGACTTGTTTAGTTTGAGGAGTCAATATTTTCGCACTTCGAATAATTCCAAAATAAACACTTGAAATTCGCTAAAAAACTGACTTGAAAATTGACTAAAATTCTGCAGGGAAAAGTCCCGTTTATGTCGACGGACGGCATACATAAGTTACATATTTTCATCTTTGTTTTGGCTGTTTTTCATGTCCTCTATTGTATACTCATCCTGGCTTTGGGAAGACTCAAGGTATCAAAATTTTAATCTTCTCTCTCTGGATATTTGTGTATACAATTAATTTTACATTAATTCTTGACGACCTGATAACTTGTTCATCTCAGATGAGAAAATGGAAAGCATGGGAAAAGGAAACAAGAACCATTGATTACCAGTATTCACACGGTAACCAAACTAGAACTCGAGTACTCGACTAAAAGAACATATGATAAGATATACCATTTCGAGAATGACATATATGTATCGACATGGTAATTGAAATGTCATGACTAAACTTGACAGATCCCGAGAGATTCAGGTTTGCTAGAGAAACGTCATTTGGAAGAAGGCATATGAGCTTCTGGAGCAAAACCACAGTTCTACTTTGGATTGTGAGTACTTTCTTGGCTACAAATTTAACGTTGAACTAACTAGAATTGGTGTTTGGGAGGGGAGGGGGTTAACAAAGTTATCGTACAGTGAGATTGTCTCCTTCAAGCCTCCTGTATATGCAGTGAATTAAGCCCTCAAACTCATTTTCTACCATGCAGCTCATGAGATCTACGTCTTTTATTAACTTTTCAATCATATATTTTATGTACTTTTATCAATATTTACTAAAAATTTAGTTTATAACTAAACTAAACAGGGGCTAAACCTCTAGACTCAACTTGATAACTTTATGTAATAGAGGTTGATGCCAAATCCTGACTCAATAACAAAATTGCTGTTTTTGGTAAAAGAAATATATATATATATATATATATATATAATGGGGTTATATTTACACAACTTTTTAATTACATTAAAGTCCTTAATTTTGTTTATTGTTGTACTTGTGTCTTCAATTTTTTTCTTTTTCCTTTTTTTTTTTCTGTTGCATTTTTGTCTTCTATTTTCTATTAGTTAGAACATCTGGTAATGGTTTATCCAAATTTTTTGTTAGTGTACTTTGAAATAAGAAACAAATATTTTGTCGCATTTTTGTATTTGTACTTTGTAGTACTTTTTGCTTACTTGAAAATGTAGGGGTGAAATAAATCCCTTTACACCTTCCTTATACCTTCGTTGGAGACAATTAATAAAATGTCGAGAATTAATGAGAATGTATATTATCAATTTTTATTTAGGAAACCTGATTATTATCTTACTGAAAATTATCGACTCTATAGATATAGTCATTTTCTAATTAATAGTAACTATTTTCAAAAAATTTCACGTGTACTAGATTATATAAATTTTCAACTAGAAAATTCAGGAAAAAGAAGGGAATAGCAAGAATCTCCTTCTTGTGTCCTCAAAATTTATTAGATTATTGCTTGTAATGTTCAGTAGAATGTAAATTTCGTAACTTTAATGCTGCTGTGACGCTCGATTCGTCCATTTATTTTTCGGCAGGTTTGCTTCTTCAGGCAATTTTTTAGGTCTGTACAAAAAGTTGATTATTTGACCCTACGACACGGATTTATCATGGTAATTACTTTTATATTTCGCGTCCAACAAAAGTATTTACACTAAATTCTAATACTACTCACTTTTTTATCTTGTGTAACGTCTCAGGCTCACTTGGCACCTCAAAGTCACAACAAATTTGTTTTTCAGAAGTATATAAACAGATCGTTGGAAGAGGACTTCAAAGTAGTAGTCGGAATAAGGTTGGTACTCCTCATTTTGGCTTTCACTTTGTCTATGTTTTACTGGTTTTCTACTGTAAATAAATACTCATGTTTATATTCCTTTTTCCAGTCCTCCAATCTGGTTCTTGGCTGTGGTCTTCTTCCTCTTCAATGGACATGGTGAGTCTGAAAATTATTTATTTATATCGACCATCAGTACAGACAATGTATCTTATGTTCGACTAGCTACATTCAACAACGCAAAGAACACTAGACGAGATTTTAAATATTATTTCTTGGTTTAATTATTTATCTGAACTTTTTCTCTGTGGAAGGCCGGTATACCTATCTATGACTACCCTTTATCCCACTGATTGTGAGTAAACAATTCCCATATACATGCCCTTAAGTTGACATTTTACGTTTCTTTAGCCAATTAATCTGAAAATACCTTGAATGAAACTGCAGATAATCTTGCTGGTGGGGACCAAACTACAAGTGATAATAACGGAAATGGGGCTGAGAATTCAAGAGAGAGGTGAAGTAGTAAAAGGCGTGCCTGTAGTTCAACCCGGAGACGATCTCTTCTGGTTCAATCGTCCACGACTCATACTATTCCTTATCACTTTCGTCCTATTTCAAGTGCGTCTTTTTCTCTTCATACCAAGTTTTTCGTCTCCTTTTTTCCTTAAAGCTGATTACTATTCATTAATCTCTTAGTCCTTGGAACTTAAAAATTATGTCATGCACTAATTGTTGGTAAAACTTGATCGTAACAAAAGAATGTAGAAAATAAACCAAAGAAAAGAGAAATGTCAAAAAATGAAAAACATGTAATCACTGTTTTCAAACTAAATTTGCCTCTCTAGGATAGTTTTTATGTTTAAAAGAACTCACAGCAAATATTTTGTAGGATTTAACAAGTCTCAGGAGAACAAAGACATCAAACACTACTATTTTCTCCTTAAAATTTGAAGAACACTCAAAATGATGAATATGTAAAGAGACTTTTATAAAATTCTATATGAATGGAATGATTTTAATTGTTGGTGGTATAATAATTGTGTAGGGAAATGAAATCTATCTCATATATATAGATTCTTAATTATACACCACGAAAAAGCCTCAGGTTCATGAAAAGATGCAATTTTTCATGAAAATGTGCCTAAAACGAACTAAAAAGTTTCAAATCCAATGGTTAAAAAATTGGCTTGAGCAATCGCCCAAGCCAAGGTTTTGGCCTTGCGTTATTGAAAGCGACGCTTGCCTAGCCCAAAATTTTAGATTATCCATTTTTTCTTCTCATTTTGTTTTTGGTATTTCGATACTTACTCTATACACTCATATGGATATATTATCATTTCAATATATCATCATTATAAATTGAACACCGAATTACAACACTAATAGCATCTTGGACTAAGGTTCTAATTCAGTCAAATATACTAAGTTTTATTTTCAAACATTTTTAGATACATTTTTTTCCCTGATAAAAATGTTACCATTTTAACAGCTACTTTAAAAATAAGTAAATTCATCTGTTCAAAATTTACTTATTTACTTATAAGTAAACTCTTTCACCATTGTAGAATGCATTTCAATTGGCATTCTTTGCCTGGACTTGGTTAGAATTCGGATTGGGGTCTTGTTTCCATGAACAAGTGGAGGATATAATCATCAGAATATCAATGGGGTGAGCCTCATTTATATATATTTTACTTCATTCTTGATATTATTTATTTTATTTTTCTATTAATACTATTCAATTAAAGTTTGATAAATTCTCGTTATTAATTTCATTCACAGGGATACAGATTCTATGCAGTTATGTAACGCTCCCACTTTATGCCCTTGTTACTCAGATAATTACGATGTTTATGTTAAACAAAAACCTCAAATCGACTAATTATCGTAGACTAATGTATGAGGGATGAGCCACTTCTTTTAAAAATGTTGAGTTATTAAGATGAAACTCCAAATTTTATTTATAGTATCGGAGCACATTAATTGCAAACAAGTAATTTGATCCGAATAAAACTCAAATGAATACAGAATTTCAACTATTCAAACGAGCTACAATCATGGTATGCTAGGGAATAAATCTCACACGACTGATTATCGAAATATAGACCAACATATATAAGCTGGATTACTGCTCTTAATAATATTGACATTTTAAGATGAAACTAGTCTTAATGGTTCATAATTAAAAATTTGATCCATATAGTTATGGCATTATTTTTGTCGATACTAACTCTTGTACGCATAATTGAACAGATGGGATCGACGATGAAACCAACCATATTCAATGAAAGAGTAGTCGCAGCCCTAAAAAACTGGCACCACAGAGCCACACAACACATCAAGCAAAGCAAGAATTCAGGCATGGCATCACCAATGTCAGGCAGGCCCGCGACGCCTTCCCATGGAACCTTCCCGATCCATCTTTTGCAACACTACAGAGGCGAAATGGACAGTCTCCAAACATCTCCCAGAAAATCAAACTTTGACATGGATCAATTGGAAACCGATGGTTCACCATCGCCATCTCCACGCGCTTCCATCAAGGCGATGGATCCTCGACTTCCCACCAGCAGATTGAGCTAGTTTATATAGAACACGAGGCTCAGCTCCACTATGAGACGAGCTCGTCTAGGGTGGCCGCGCAGCCCCAGCCACCTGAGGAGCAGCATGAGATCAGCATTGGCATGCCTAATAAGGAATTTTCATTTGATAAAAGGACAAGCAAATAAATTTGGGTAAAAGAAATCATTTTCTGATTTTATTTTTTTTAATGTATTATAGTTACGCTTGTATATATTATGGTAAATGAAGGATTCACAGTTTTGATTGGTTAAAAATAAGATATTTAGTATATATAAAATTTGATAAAGTATGTGGTTGAAAAGTTGATGAAAGTTATAGGTTCACCAAATGTTAGACTAAAATTAATTATTGACTATGACATAAATTTTTATCAAGTTTTTTAGCTAAATCAAACATGAGGTTAATTGTATTGACATTTAGGGATTGCTCTATTCTGCCCTAATTTTGGAGCCGCCCTATTTTAAATTTTAGTGTATAAGAAACTAACATTCACATTAAGCCCCTGAGATTAAGCACATGTTTGATGTGATTTTTTTTTTTTTGGTCAAAATTATTTTTTTTACATATTCATTTTTAATCACAAATTCACACAATAAAATATTCTGTACGTAAATTCACAATTTTTTTCATACTTTTTAACCACATATCTTAAAAAGTTTACTATTCAAAACATTATTTTAATCAAATAATGACCATCAAACATGGACTAAAAGTTATTAAAAATTTCAAATGAAAGTCAACAACTAATTTTATCCAAATATTTCATTGAACGCACATCTTTTCAACTTTACATTTTATCACCTCTTTTTTTTGTGGTAAAAATCTACTAAAAATTTGATTTTAATCTATACCAAATATGGACTAAATATAAATGAATGCTACTAATATTTTGAAACGAAATCATGTATTGCATTTAGGGTCCGTTTTGCATGATTCTTGTTTTTGCTTTCCAAGAAAATTATCATTTTTGTTTATAAACAAGTTTTTAAAAGAGTTTGATTTTTTAAAACTACTTTTAGAGGAAGTTACGTTTGACCAATTTATTTTCTAAAAACTCTTCTAATTACGAGAAACACTTTTATAAAATTAATCAAAGGAATTCAAAAGTAAATTCTGAATCTCAAAAGTTTATTTTGACTTTTTAAAAATAATGTGGAACGAACCTTTTTGTCTTTTGTTAACTTCCTTTGCAAGATAAACCTTGTAGTTAGATGCATCATTAAACTCTTATTGGTTTATGTAAATAGCAACTTAACTGAAACAAATCTACTAAGAAAAAAAAATGTTCAGGGACTAAATTGATACATTTTGAAGCTTTCTAATAGAGTTCTTACAAGACAGATATTTTTATTTTTATAAAAACTTTTACCGATGAAAAATAAAAAGTTGTTGTAAAATGATAAGATAATTATCAATGATTATATTTAGTATCATCATGATACATAGATAAGTTTGATTTAGATTAGAAGATCTTTTTCATTCTAATTGTAACTCTTATTTTGATTAGAAGGTCTACTTCATTCTAATTGTAACTCTTAACTCTTATTTTTGGACTAGAAGATCTATTTTATTTTAATTACAACTCTTATTTTGGACTAAAAGATCTATTTTATTTCAATTGTAACACTTATTTTGAACTCTATAAATATGAGATTTTGATTCTTAACACTACATGCACTTAAGTTTTGACTCTTACATTTTCTCTCTCTCTTTTTTTTTTCCCTCTCTCCCTCTCTAGTTTGTAACAAAAGTAACTATTTCGCTTAGGAATCCCTTCGGACATATCTCCACGGTCTCTCTCTCTCTCTCTCTCTCTCTCACTCACACACACCGTTCTACCACCTAATACTTGCAAAAACTGTTGGAAACAATGGAGTGATGAAGAAGAAACCAAAAGAAAAAGACAGCAAGATATGAATCAAAACCAGAAACTTGTAAGAATAAAATCGAAGGTCCGATCATGATATCGTTGTTCTCAAACGATATTTGTCCTCTCTCCTAATTAAATGAGATGCTTAAGGAAATTCTGGTAAACAGTTTAAAGGATTATATATAGAGGCCTTGACCATATGCTTGAAATGGTGCCAAAAGATGTATGAAAGGCCACCAAATTTGAATTTACAACGGCCAAAAACAGCTACATAACAGTAAAAAATAATGTACCATGTACTGCAACTCTGTGTGGTCGCATGGTTTATTTTAAGCCGAGCCTCAAACTCTCGGCATATAGCCATGTGGCCGCATGGCTATATGGCCCATGCGGTCGCATGGACCATACTCACGATTACCGTTCCCTTTTTCATTTCAACTCTTCCTTTATTGATTTCAACAACACTTCTTAACAGAAATTTGCTATCATCAATTCACCATGCCTCGAGGACCGAGAACCGTGATCATGCGCCCACGTGGATCGACTGTCCACATGCGCCGCCGCATACTAGGAGCCGGCTTATCCAATTCCTTCTCCTCTGGCGTGGGCGGAGGAGCATCAGGTAGCAACATGCTGAGGTTTTACACGGACGATGCTCCGGGACCGAAGATCAGGCCCCAGGTCGTCATTGTCATGAGCTTCTGCTTCATCGGCTTTGATACTGCGCTTCATATCTTCAGCAGTTCTATCGCTACAAATCTAGACCTGGTGCCTGATACTCACGGATGTTCAGTTCACATGTTCGGATCCCCGAATTCGAAGCAGCTTGTTTAGTAAAATAGGTATTTCGGTGAGCCAGTGTGCCACGTTAGGTTTTTAGCTTTTGTAGAAGTTTCTAACTCCTGGAGGACAGATAAAAGAAGATCTTAGCTTTCTTTATGTTTTGTGTGTGTGTGTATATATATATATATATTGATCATACATGAAACTAATCTTAGTTCAAATAATTTTACCGCGGTTTCCCTGCGTTTTTTAACTTCATAATACGAATTGATTTAGCACACTGCATTGGAAATTTTAATCCGTGTAAATACAAGTGTGATGGAATTCTATATTGGATTATGACCTCTAAACTCTAGAAAATAACTTGAGCTAGCAGGTTTTTGTAAATTGTTACTGTGAATGCATTAATTTTTGTAGATTGTGTAACAGTCTTGCTTAAATATGGATGTTAACGTAAGTTTTCGTTCCATTATATTTTGTACATGGATAGAATTCCCAAGTTTGTGTGGTTTGGACATTATTAATTGTCCATAAATGGAAAATTTATGGGGCTCCCTGCACTAATAGGTTACAGGTAATAGTTTAGTTGCCTTGAGCTAATTTTTCATGTTTATATGATTCAATGGCTAGTAACTCTCCTCGAGATATTAAGTCTTTGTTTGACCCACATTCTTTAAAACTCATTTTTCCTCAAACTCATTTTCAGCCGCACATTCTACTAATGAAATAATCTTGATTTTTAATCATATATTGTCCAAAATAATTACTTTTTACAACCCAAAAAAAAAAAAAAAAATAATAATAAAATAAAATAAAATCGCAAATAGGACTTGAACATGGGCTTAATGTCTTATTGCCTACATATGCTGCATGTTTGGTCTACAGAAATGCAACGGTAATAATTTTTTGCATTTTTTTTCTTAATATTGTTGAATACGGTCTATTCCACCTTGCTAAACTTGCCAAATAGGGTCTAATTTTATGTAAATTGCCGGTCCTGTTACCTTAATGGATAAAGTTTGTTACAGTTCAGAAATTTTATGCCTTACAAAAGTTTATGGCTTCATTTGTTTGTCAAATTGTTGTACCAAATAGGTAATGGGTCGGTATTGGCAGGTTTTTGCTTCTACAAGTTGAATTGTTTTCAAACAGATTTTGGTACATCATATCATCCTCCCTGCCTCTTCTAATTGTCTTTATTGTGATTATCAGTTTTTTGTTTGACATGGCTTTATCAATGTATTGCTAACTTCTTTCCGTATGTCTAACAATGCTTTAGACTATGTTCTCGCTGATTAATTTGGTTGTGTTTCACCACTCTCTTTCTTTATGCTCGTCTCATTTTAGTTTATGTTGTACATGATGCTTGATGAGCATTTTGAAAAATCGGATAAAGTTACATTGTATTGTCGTCAGGGATAAATCCAGGACCGGACTGGGGATTGGACTATATCCCCTTATATACGTCCCTAATCGTCGCAGTATTTTTGCCAAATGACATTTTGATTTGGGCAGCTTCGTACACGATCTCTTCATAATGGAAATTTACACGAGTTTGTTTTACATTGCGCCTTGCGTCATTCGTCATGTGTACAATGTCCCTCTATTCATCTACTTGCCAATCAACTATCTCATTTTAGCTTTCTAAATTGATTTTATAATGCATTTCCTGGTAATTTTTTGTCTTGCATTTGAACATTTACATAGGAGCGTTCGAATGGCTTTTAATCGAATACCAAACAAATTGTTATAATTTTTCTATATTAATCCCTAAATTATCAATTAAACTGGTGAGACCAACTAAATATGTTTTTCAAATATTTGAGATACATTACTAAGATGTTGAACCCCAGTTGTTATTCCATTTTAGTGTAACAGTCAAAATGACAATTTAAAATTATTCATGTTGGTCAATATTCCTAATTTAATTGAAAGCCTATCTTGACAGTGATCAAATATATTCCTCTCGTGTAACTGTTCTATCTCTTGATTAAAAATACAATCATGATAAATGCATTAACAATTGCTAGAACACCTATTGAAACTATATAAAACATAAAGTTATATTTCTACCATCTTCGAATCTTACAATGTTTATTATATTGTATTTAAACATTATTGTCTCTCTCGATATCAATAAAATCCACAATCAATTCAATTGGCGATCAAGCAATTGAAAAGAACGATAAAAAAGATATTGAACATCTACAAATAAAACCAAATTAAAGCCAAAATAATTAATTAAAAACTAAAAATATCATAACAATGGTTCATCTCATCCTAGCAATGTATAAAAAAAGCCTAACATATTGAAATGACGAGAAATCATATTTACGTGAAAAGACATAACTTGGATTTTTGATAGATTGAGAAGATGAACATGAATTTTGAAATCTTGAATTTCTTCAATGATTTCCTAATGAATCTCAACTTGTTCCATTTCTTCTTTACCCAAAAATCAAGTTTGAAACTCTGCTTTATTGAATTCTTGCAAGTTCCCTTCAATTCTCTCACAAAAATTATGAATTTTTCTCATTTGATGATAATAATTGATGAGTTTTGGAGTATAAAATGTATATAAGAGGTTTAGAAGAATGTATTCAACTGTTAGGTATTTGTAGGAGTTGAAAATTGGTTGAAAATCACGTCCAAATTGGTTTTCAAAAGAGCTCGAATCGGAAAAGGAAAATTGCCTTCGCTGTGGATTTTTTTGTCTTTGCACATCAGTCAGTATTTTTATCATAACTTTCTCTTCCAATAATCGATTATATTAATTCAAACTGCATTAAAAAACTAATTCAAAGGGCTACAATTTTGTTAGATGTAAAATGTTTTCAATTCGAACATTTACTATACCAAAAATAGGTCTCAATCTTTGATTAAAAATCAGGAAGACATCTTGTGTGATTTGAAATCGATTTATGGTAATATTCTAATCATATTCCATTGTTTTTTTTTTTTTTTTTGACTTTTAGCTTCATCCAATTGACTACTAGCAATCTTCAAAATATCATCTCATGGTCTGAATCAACCATTGGATCTTCGCAATTTGGTCATCAAACTTTGTATTTTGCCATTTTTTGCTTCTTTCTTTCAATTTCACTTTCAATCATCGAGTTTTACTTAATAAATAAAATATACAATAAATTAGGCTATAATTACTAGGGATGGCAATGGTTCGATTTTGGTTCGGTTCGCTCAAAACCATCACTGAACCGTCAAATTTTTTGTCATACCATAACCGCATCATAACCAAGTAAATCGGTTTGATTCGGTTCGATCCGTATCTCGGTTCGACTCGATTCAGTTAATAACCACGAAAATAAATTATTTTTTGTACGTCAATCCGTCAAATTGATATAAACCAATTTATGAAAAGAGAATCAATGAAAACAAAAACACAATATTCCAAACGAAAATCCAAACATTATCCCAAATTCCAAGTGCAAAATACAAATTTAACAAACATTATTATGAATATAACAATACTAAACTTTTCCTTCATTCTTGATTCTTGTGCATTGTAGTTACTTGATTCATGCTCAATAATTCAAAAGTTTTAACCTTAACCCATATTCAATCTTCGTTCCTCTCCACAACTCTTACTAGCATAGATCAGCACTCAAAATTAATTTCTATATAGTAAATAAAAAATATAAGTAGAGAATACAACGATATTACCTAATCTAGAATGGTTTTAACTAAGATTTAAATAAAAAAAAATGTACATTTTCGTCAACTTTCTTCTCACTAAACCTTGTCATCCCTAATAAAAGAATGATTTTTTTAAGAGGGTAATCGGTTCAATTTCGATTTGACGGCATAAATACCATACCCGCACCGCCACGAACCGGTTCATTAAAATCAAATACCATATCCGCTCTATTGCACCATCGGTTCGATTTTTTTTGTCCCATTCGGTTCGGTTAACCGCAATTTTCGATTTTAACGGTTCAAACTGTCATCCCTAATAATTACTTAAAAGAACTATTAAATATTTATATTTTTAGGTACAAATAAGTGTATAAGATACATTTATCAAACATCCCTAAAATTAAAAATTTGATGTCAAACAAAATTATAACCTAACTTAGCAAACACACAAAATGTTTTGATTAGATAATCTGGTTTTTTACCTCAAGATTTGAAATTATGATGTTAAAATCTACGAACAGCTTCTAGGTTACAATACCAAAATCAATATACACTCTTTTTGTGCAAAATTCATGTGTGTGAAGAATGTCAACTATGAATCTACAAGTTGCTTTAATTCCCTATCCTCCATGATCAAATATGTCATTTCATCTCTTGTATGATTCACACACCTAATTTTTTTTTCTTTTCACAGATTCCTAATGTGTAATCTAAGATTATATTTCTCACTACTATCCTTACCTCCTCTAGTTCAAATTAATGTCACTAGTAGCAAGTCAACACATCAATAAACAATGATTCTCCAATTATTTTATTGCTTCGACCTCTAGGATTCAACTAGGCTAATTATTTTTCATCAAGAGTCAAATTTTCTCAAACAAATGTTTTGAGCTTTAACCAAGGCATTTAGTCCTTCTGCCATTTTTATGCACTTGCTTTTTCTTATTTTCAAAAGTATTTTTTCTTTTTGCATTCTTTTCTTTAAGCTTTCTAGATGATCCACGTCGTAGGCTTTAAGCTGATGACTCTTAAATTAGATCATCTTAGGACACCAAATTTCAAACACCCATATAGATTTAATAGCCCAAGTCAAAAAGTCTTTGAAGAGAACCTCCATTTTTTTAATTTTAATTTTTATTAGTGCAACTTCATCTTTGATTGTTTTCTAAATGACATTGTATCGAGTTTTAGGTCGATGACTTCTAAGTAAAATAACTTTAGGATACCAGGTTTTTAGATACTATTGTAGGCTTAATTACTCCAATCATAAAGGCTTTAAAGAGAAGTTTCACATTTCAAGAAATACTTATGCCTTGAATAGTGCAATATCCCTTATCAAATACATATTCAAGCAAACTGACCTCTAACTTAAGATTTTCACCCAATTTTATCATATTAGTCTAAGACAATCCACACATAACTTTTTCATGGAAGAAGTTTACATTCACATCCATATCTTCCCACAACAGTAAAATCTCCTCCAAACTATGTTAAATTTGGTTTACGGATCATTACTTTAAAATAGTTTTAAGCATAGAATCTACGTTCAATCTATCAACTTATCCAGCATATGAATTAACTCATTTCATCATAATATCAAACTCAATTATAGGGTGCATGTATAATATCGAGTTTTGCAGGGTTAAACATTTAATGTAATGTCCCAAAAATTTTGGTAGAATGGAATTTAATTTTTGTATGCTATATTTTAATGTTTTGAAAGTTTAGGGATTAAAGTGCATATAAAGTAAATTTTAATTTAATTTGGGTTAAAATGTAGATATTGACGGAGTGATAATAAGTATATGAATATTGGTGGAGATGGTGGAGAAGCATTTCAGAGCAAATCTGCAAGTCTTCATTGCAAAGCTGAAGACCAAATTTCCTGGTGAAAACTTCATTCATGATCGAACAATTTACTTGGTATAAGTTGAGGTTGGACAGAGATCCTTCGTTCTTTCATTAAAAATCAGAACGTCGCTGGAGTTTTTCCAGCATTTTTTTTTTCTTCCTCTTTTAGTACCAGTAATTGTGATAACAATTTGTTATAATAAGTTCTGTCAATGGCTACAACTTGTCATCTATAATAATTGTCATTAACAAATTGTAAAGAGACTGCTCTTTTTATTATTGAAAAGGATTTCGAGCCTCAACTTTACTCCAAGCGGGTTGGTGGATTGGGTTTAATGGTTTATTGTAGGGAAGAACAATTGCAGTGGCTTCGTTTTAAAGGTTAAAGATATATTTCAATTAAAAAAATTGGAAATTTTGTTACGACCTCTATAAATTAGGGGTCGAAATTGCTTTCTTCTTTGTAGGAGAAGCAATTGCAATGGCTTCAGATTGGAGCCACTCTTATACCGTTTAATATTTGATACATATTACTTGTTGATGTTTTAGGTCTTAATGGGGAAGGTTGGTTCAACGATGTTAAATGGGACGAGTCTGATTGTTCAACTAAAGTATGATTGGCACAACTTTTTATATTGGAAGTGCATATTTTACTCATTATCCAGCCAACTCACGGGTCATGGATGAGTGGCTAGCACGAGAAAATTGCTATTTTGCTTGCTAGTTGGGTGAGTCGAGTCGAGGAGTGGTTCGTCTCACTTGACACCCATATGTTGGTTGGGGACACATGACTTTAAAATGTATTCAAAATTTATTATTGAACTTTGTGAATATTACTTAGTAAATTAAGAGCAATGGAAGCTAGTCTTAATTCGTTATATTTGAACTATTATACTCAATGAAGAATACTGTCTAAATCTCTGTAGATTATCATGTGACTTTTTCATATCTAAACCATATGAAATTAAGTTTTGTTTTCTAACTTGATCAAGTATCAAAAAGTTTTGAATTCATGCATATTTTGTGAAGACTACGCAACGATTTGACAAAAATCCCCGATGTGTACATTGTCGGAAAAATTGAGGATTATGTTGCTATTTTTTTTAAAATATTTGACTCATGCTAAAGTAAAAGGTTGAGGACCAATTGTGAAATTGTCCTAACGTGCAAATAAACAAAAATCCATTTCTATTGCCGTTTTACCAGATATAGAAACTGTCCTTTCTCCCGCGAACGCCATACATAAATCACCGCTATTAACGGTGAACCCTTCGTCAAAGAGAACGCGACAATGGCAGAACTTGAAGAAAAAAACCCTTGTTCCTCTCCCTGTCCACAATTATTCTCCAATTATCTCTTCCTTTACAGCGAATTGTCAGTCCTTATACAATTTTTTAAAAACATTACAAGAAGCTTGGGAAAAAGGGGGCAAAATGAGTGTGATTGATATTCTTTTCAGGGTTGATTCCATCTGCAAGAAATACGAAAAGTACGATGTTGAAAAGCAGGGTTCCCAAAATGCCTCCTCCGATGATTCCTTTGCCCGCCTCTACGGCTGGTTTGAGTCTCAAATTGAGGCTGTCCTGCATGTAGTTATTTGTTTCCTCAAAATTGTGATTTGAATTTTTTGTTATTTGATCCGTAACTTATTCGTCTTTTTTCTCCTTCACGTACAGAAATCGGAGATGGTGGCAATGGAGACAAACAGGGCAGCCATGGTGGCGATGAATGCTGAGGTGCGGCGAACTAAGGCCAGGCTTATGGATGAAGTACCTAAGTTGCAGAAGCTTGCTCAGAAAAGAGTTAGTTTATTTTTACTTTCCCTTTTGTTTATTTTGGGGGTTTTATTTGCTATATGGAACTTTTATATGTTTATTGCACCGTGGATCTGTTTATCATTTGTGCTTTCAAGCGTCAAATGCATTGATGATATCTTCCATTTATTCTTATTACATATAAGGGTTTTCGGAGATTTAGCTCAATTTGGTTGAAATGGAATAATCAATTCATATATGTTGATACACAAGGAAGGAGATGAGTTTGTTGGATAATTTAATACTTTAAAATATCGGATCTTTCATGTTAAATCATCGAGAAATATAATAATTAAAGCGGAAGCATACCTGAGTCTGACATGGTTAGTGCAATATGGATTTCGCGGTATGATCTTCCAAATCTACACGCAGTCTCCTATTCCTCTCTGTGATGGGATGCAGTAGAGAATGAACAATTCGTTTCGTTGCGTGTGATCTGGGGACCATAACCTATTTATATGAGGATGCCCTTTGACCTAATTCGGCCCATCATAAAATTAGGACTTGGGCCCGATCTCTACACATATGTAAACCCATACTTTAATTGGATACATTAAAGCCCAAAACCGAAACCTTATTAGATCACTTTAATCGGGCTCAACCGAATTCGATAGCCTATAATTTAACACACAATTATTCACACATACAAGCCCATCTTTAATTAAAAGTCCTTACAGAGTTCACTTTAGTTAAATTGCTTTTGCCCATTTTTCAGTGGCTGCTTGCTTCTTCATTTCATTCACTTTTATTATTATAAAAAGATTGATTTGAAAATTAATATGCCTTAGCAATCTGCATGAGGAAATCAGCAGTTGTCTGACTTCTCTGGTCAATAGACAGGTAGCTTGCTTTTGTGCCCAATTCAAATTCTGATTATAATTATATTGTTAACAGGTCAAAGGGCTCTCCATGGAAGAACTAGAAGTTCGTAAGGACCTGGTTCTTGCACTTCCTGAGAGAATTCAAGCAATACCTGATGGAACAGCGGCAAAACAAGCTGGAGTCTGGGAGGCTTCAACATCTCATAAAAATATAAAATTTGACACTGGTGATTACTGTTGGTTGGATGATTAGTACAAATTGGATTTGTATTGAACTGTCAATCTTTCTGTTATTTTATTTCTCATAACCTTTATAAATGAAATATCAGATGGGCAGTTTGATGATGATTTCTTTCAAAAAAGTGAAGAGTCAAATCAATTCAGGCAAGAATATGAAATGCGGAAGATAAAGCAGGCTTGTAACTTACCTGGTCCATTTGCTTTTTCTCCATACACAATTTCCCACCCAAGTACAGTTTAATATTTTCTAGTGTTTGATTTTAATTTCCTGCAGGATCAAGGTTTAGACATAATATCAGAAGGTCTTGATACACTCAAGAACTTGACTGCTGATATGAATGAGGTTTGTTAGTTGCATTACATTTCTTGTTTGATATCGTCTGAAGAAATCTGAGACTGATTTTCTTACGTTTTCCCCTTTTCACCCTTGGGTTTAGGAATTGGACAGGCAGGTTCCATTGATTGACGAAATTGATACCAAGGTCTGAAACATTTTGTTCACAGTACAAAACTAGTCGCTTCAATAAACAATCCTGAACCGGTTATTTCACCCAGTTGTTTACATCTTTCTTGCAGGTGGACAGGGCAACAACTGAACTAAAAAATACAAATGTTAGACTGAAAGAATCAATTTTCAAGGTATGCATAAGTAATTTTCTTAAACGTAAATATAAAACTGTATTACTTCATATTGACATTCTCATTGTATTCATTTCCTATTTTGAAACAAATTATTACAGATAAGGTCCAGTCGAAACTTCTGCTTGGATATCATCCTTCTGTGTATTATTCTGGGAATTGCTTCCTATTTGTACGAGTGAGCTTCTGTCCTTTTCATTTATAAGCAAGATTTAAGATGCATATTACATATTATGTCTACTCCGGATTTTCTGTTACTTCATGGTGGTCTTTCTAAAGTGTCCTGAACTTACTGTCTTCCGTAACATCTGTGTGTTTAATGAATTATATCATTGCTTTATCAACATTTCAAATATCATGACGTAGTTTGATTTGAAATGGAAATGCTTTTGGTGTATGTCTTGCTCACCCTTTATCGTGTATATGTGTGGCTGCATTGCGGATTTGAATATGCTTTGCGTTAGATTAGTGCTCAGTTATGTTTGGTGAGAGTAAGCATTGAGCAATTAAATTGCAGCGAGTCTCAGACTGATGTCTGGGGAAGCTTGGAGGTGACAAGCCTCTGG
>NC_036240.1:12297957-12323387 GCF_002742605.1 Olea europaea var. sylvestris | reverse complement strand
CCACAGCATTATGTATGTGGAACTATGGAAAACCTTAAATGAGATCAGTTACGGATTTATTTTGTCACCAATTGTCTAAAATTTACCTAGCTTTTTAAAAAAACCGGAATCTCTGCTTCTGAATTTATTAAATTGTTGACCTAACAAAATCTGTTTATCTAATTGCTATGCTAATAGAATGCTGCTTCAATTAATGCAGTATACTGAAATGAATGATTCAGAAGATGTTCGTACTTCATCGATCGAACCTGACCTCCAGTTTTCTTGTGCACCTGTATGTTGATGCATCAATGCTTATCTTTGTAATTATCCTACATTAATTAGACTTGAAGACTAGTACTTCTGTTTGAACTAGTTCTCTTCAATATAATTTATTATTGGTATATAGACGTAGTAAAATTCATTTTCTTCTGTGAATGAACAGCCTTCTTTTCTAAATGTAAAGTTCATATTCTTAGTTTGTTGAGTTCATTTCTGATCAAGAAGTTTTCAAGCTTTTCCAATGTGTACCATGATTTTGTTGTGTCCTCCTTTTAATGTGTAATCATCTATCCCCCTGCTTTAAATGGCTTTGAAATATAATCACTTCTCTAGTAATATCTTAGATAGGAAATGAGATACAACAACAGGAGCTAATCAATGTGTATATGGTTGTGGAGCTTCATAACCCCCACTATCTAGATTGCTCAGCCTGTTCATGTTTACATGTAATTTTCATTAAGTATAATTAATCCTCTCTGGGTCAATTGTGTTTTCCTATGCCTTCCACCTCACTTATCTTAGATGTGATAGAGCAAACAATGTTTTTCCTTCTCCCTTTTATTCTTCAAACAGCATAATATTACCCCATATAGCAACTTATCTGGTTGATCAAGCCAAATTTTTGCTTCCGACGAACTAAAAGAAGTTTTTACCTCGCAAGTATCGGTTCTTGTAAATAGCAAGACTTCTCCAACGTGCTCTCTGAAATGTTCATTCAGGATAAACGGATCTTTGTAATTTCATGTTTCCAATATTCTAACAGAGACCTTCTACAAGTCGTGCTTCAATACAAACTTCTGTTGCCTCTTGTAGACAAAATCCTTAATGAAATCCACGCTTTTCTCTCCGGCCATACCATGTTTTCCCTGACTTGGGTAGTTTAATACAAAAAGGGATTCAGGTTGCACCAGGGACAACTGTTTTATTGAACCTCATTTTGTAGTAATGACTGTTGGGAACCCAAGATGAGAGAGAAGAATAAATAAATAAAAGAAGAAATAACAAATTAAAAATATGGATTCTTTATTTTGAAAATAGAAAAAAGTATGGAGATTTTGTTCTGAGATTGCAATTATCCATGAAATTATTCAAACAATACAACTAAAGAAAACAAAATATGGCAATAAAAATAACTTTAGAACATAGAAAACATAAATTTTGATTATTTATGAATATATACTCCAGTAAAGCATAGACTTATGAACATGAATTACATGAACTGATAGTATTAATAGTTGATTATGCTAGGGCATATAGAACGATATGCTTTGTTCCATCTTATTGAAGGTGTAAACTTATGGTGCTCACATAGCTTTGTTACTGCACCTGTGCTGAGAATAATTTCCTTTTGGGGGGAAGTTTACTCAGTCACTGACGAAATTTTCAGATAATGTTGGCATATCAAGATGCTGCAAGTTCATGACGAAATTTGATGGATTATAGTTGATATTGTCTCTTTCAGACATATGTTGGATGTATAAGTTTGTATCTCCTGCAGCTACCATGTTTCCTGATAGAAGGTCCTTATCTTCGTGTTGATGAGGTATCATCTTTGTAAGTAGCTGAAAATTCAGACCCCAATTCTCCTTGTTAGGTTGGCCTGGTAATGAATTGAAGAAACTCTGAAAAGAAGAATTTGTTTCCGGAGTATTTACTGTACTGAGTCTGTGACGATTAATTGTTTCACTACTGTTGCCTTGAAAGGTTGCTCTAGGAATAGTTTCAATTGTCTGGTCATGTCCAGTGAGTAAGGAAGCTAATAGGTGACAGCCGTTTGATAAAAAATAATCTGCAAACATTTCTCTGCCATCATCTATATAAACTGAAGGGTGTTCCTCAATCCTAGGAAGGTACTCCAGAAGTTCACCAGAATTCTGTTGAACCTCCCATGCATTCTTTGACTTGTTGCCTTTTTGTCGAACACGACACAATACCCAGTCATCCAGCTGCTTAAAATGATAACCTTTCCATTATGCATGATTCCTTACATTTAAATGCATATTCACATAATCTATGATATGTAATCACATGCTTAGACATTTTATTATCCAATATAGTTATTGAAAATTATGGACCACATGGCATAGAACTTTTTGGTAGCTGAAGAATTTACTAATTTAAGCTGTTTGAGTTCAAAGTTGTGTCACCAATAATTTGCTAAATGAAACAGGTAGATATATTGACTAGACCAATGAAATTGGAAATATAACCGAATGTCCTATTTGTTTATACTCATTTTTTTATTGCTATATTGATATGCCTCCAATGTGACTTTAGGCGCCCAAATTTGATCGGAAAACAGTTTTCTGCTCACAAAATAGCTTTTACAGAATAAATTCAGTGATAATGGAAGTTTATATGAAATACTAGGTAATTGGTAATCAATGACAAATGTGAAACTGCTTACTCTCATGGACCCTTTAGACTGTAACGGTCTAGAAGTCATGCCACACAGTCTGTACTCAGTCATGACCCAATCTGTCTTGACCCCTTTTGGTGGTTTACCTTTATAGAATATAAGATCTTTCTTAACCCCTATCCGTCCTGAACCAGAAGAACCAACAATTGGCTTATCGGTGCCAGTAGCCTTCCAGAAACCTGAAGCGGCTGTTCTATTGGGTCTTCCCCCGTTTGGATACTTCCTATCCCTTGGGGTGAAGAAGTACCATTCATCTTCTCCGAACAAAGCCTTCTCTGTATGTTTCAAAAACCAAAAATAAAATAATTGTAATATCCTGGAAATTGAATACTGTCTGATAATAAAAACAAAGAAAGAGAAGTTGGTAGAGAACAAACTGGGTAGCTCCCAAGGGTTATACTTATAAAGCTCTATATCAGTCATCAGGTTTGCTGGAAGTGGAAGTGACTTTACTTTCTTCTGCAAGTAATAAATAATTAGTTCTTCATCAGATGGATGAAATCTTATTCCTGGAGGAAAGTGGGAATTGTAGAGGGACTTTTCATCCATTGAAAAATTTCTCTCTTTTTTCCCCCTCCGAGGGCACTCTGGAAAATAATGTCTCTTGCAAGCACAGTGCCAAAGTATATAAGGTGCGAGTTTATGGCTTCATGCAGATGCTGACATTCCTTAAAATATTGAATATATGGAGATAAGATAACTTATATGATGTTAAAGAAATAGATCGGGAAAGCAACGTTTTGCATCACGTGTTGGAATAGGATGACATGAATTTTCCTATTTCCTTCCTCGAAAAGAAGCTTTGAAATTTTTTAATGCTTGATATTATTTTACGCGTGTATTTTTATGCTGCTACTCTTCAATTTATCATGTCTTTGTGGAGTTTGCATCGATGCACATGGATGTTGTATTGATTTTTTGATTACCTGTTATTATGCGAATATGCAGTTTGGAAGTTCAAGTATTGAAGGTTGAGAAATTGTACAACATTTCAATCTCCAATATATAGAAAATTTCAACTAATGAAGAACCTTCTCTGATGAGCCATAAAATGGTAATTACTGGATAATTCACAATATTTTCTTAAATCGTAATTCTGTAGTTGTACACACATTGTAGGGCAAAAGAAGTGAATAAAATGTTTAGTTATGCTGTGTTTAATTTACTTCCAGGTTCAATAATATTTACCTGATTGATTACTACTGCTGCAGTTTTAGTTTATCTGATTCTGCTGTGTTATGCTACGAACTCCTTTATGGTAAGTCATGGATAGAAATGAAGTAATTATGTCAAGTGCTTCTGAAATTTAATAAATATGATATAGACAGTATAATTTTTTGATTTGGATAATTGGTCCGAATGTGACTTCTTCAGATACTTTCCACGCCCATATAGACATTTCTTTCCAACAAAATTTTTAAGGTCAAGACCTTGTATTGTATATGTATAGATTCTGTTTTTTTACTCTTTCTGATATTACATGCTCACACTATTCTCTGGCCCGAGGTTCCCAGCGTGTTATATTTGTCGTTTCCTGTATTGATGTGATTGAAAGAGCATAACAGCCGCACAACTTGCTGGCCAAATTACTTCCAAAATATTGCATGTAGTTTTTGGCTTTTTCTTTAACCTTATTGCTTCTATCCCCGATCATAGGCTCATATGCATGTTTTGAACAGATAGATGTACATTATAGAGTTCTATTATTCAAGTATAAGGGTTTGTTTGATTCAAAAAATTTCCATGGAAATGGCCTTTTTTAACCCAAATTTCAACTTTTGGAATGGTTGATTGCCTTTTCTTTCCATGGAAAATGTTGGATTTTATGCGCAATTATAACGAGATGAAAGAGAGAAATAACACAAGTATTTACGTGGTTCAGCGGTGTGTTTATTCAGTATGAAAAATAGGATTACAATATTATTATTTATACAAACCATAGTCTAGGCCCATACAGGACTTTAAGACCCGTACAAGAAAATACCCCTGGACCGTACCGCAGGAGCGTTGCCCCTGCACCCCCACCCATTCAGCGTCCCTAGCAACTAGACAATGAATTAAATTCGCGCAAAGCCGATGTTGTCGCTACGCTCCCCTCACTGCACTCTGCTTTGTTCCAGCATCGGTCTATTTGATTCAGAAAATCTGCTTTCCACTCTATATGAGTCACATATACAACAGAAAAATATTTTACGAAATTGAAAATATGTCTAATTTTCCTTGTTTTTTATGAAAACATTTTCTTTGGGGGAGGTAGGTTCTTCTGAGGAAAATATTTTCCTTTCTAAAAAACAATTTTTATTTCAATCAAATACACCCAAAGTGATTTCTGATAAACTTGTATGTCAAAGTTGTGCATGTTGGTGCAAAAGAATGCCTCTCCCAAGTCCACAATCACCCACCCCATACCCGGGGACGACCGGTAGATTGTTGTGTCGATATTATCTATACCCTTTTTGAGCAGTACAGTCGACAATATCCATGTCTGATGTTGTCTCTTAGCAGATGACTACAGATTTAGATTTAGTGTTAAAAGAGAGGAAAATATGCCTAAAACCTTGTCAAAATCGAACTAAATGCCGTTTTGTAAGACGAAAAAGATAACAAATCCTAGGGAAGATATGGTTTATTTTGTGTTATTTAATTTCTCAAGTTCTTGGTAATGATAGCTCAACAAGACAGTCTCTCTGAAGTAACAAAGTAATTAAGATTGAATCTTTAATCCACATGCTAAGAACAATCAGATATATGATATTTATGCAGATAATTCTTAATTTAGAAATATCGGTATTTCTAACTATAGAAGTTGTGACTTTTAACTTTTAAGTAGAGATGATTGAGCACTTGGAATGTGGTTGTGATCTTTTTGGATTGGTCGTCCTTGGGTCGGTTATTCGATAAAAATATCAATTATCATAAAATAATAAAGAAACCATAAATAGTGAAGCCGAGAAAAGTAAAAGCAAAAATAACCGAATCCTTTCACGATGTTTTGAACTCAACTCACGTCGACTTAAGTCGACAAACAATTGAACTCTTGAGACCTTCAACTTCAAGATGTGATGAGTCGACATCGAGGTGGTGATGGCTTTGTACTTTTACTTCATGTTAGCTATAGACTACGGGCTTGTCCCTTGAGTTGGAGAAATCATGGCCATTTATTTTGCAACTCGAAAGTAAAATCTGATTATGAACATATTATTGACTTCTCGAACTTGTTAATATATTTTTATTATATCTAGTAGGATTGTTAAACCTTATTACAGTTTATTATTAAATAGATAGAAAAATTGATGTAGACTAGTCAAAGTAGGTTGGTTTTTATTTAGAGAAAATTAGGTGCAGCCCTTTTCTTAATTTTTGATAATGGACGACTATTGAGAATCAATTTGAAAAATAAGACTTTTTGAAAATTAATTAATTATATAATACTGAATTTTTATTATTATTGTCGTTTATCATGTTATTCTACTATGCTTTCTAGTTCTACAATCTGTTCTTAAATTAGTGCATTACAAGACTTACCAATAAAAAACACAACAAAGATTACGAAGAACCCATGAAATCCCATTTTTCACAGCTGAAGAAATTCTGTACATTCAAAACCTACGAAAGAAAACATAAATATATTTTAGAAACTTAAAATGAATAAGTTGCAAATAAAGAAACTGTTGACACATGAAAATTCAGTCCAAATCGAACGGCCCAAGGAGTGAAGCCCAATTGGAGGATCCCCAAATCAGATAGCCCAAAGAACGAAACCCAATCAAACAAATCAAGATGAAGGCCCAAATAGGGAGGCCCAAGAACGTGGTAACGCCATCACCCAAGTTTGCAAGTCGCCCATAATCTGAGCGAATGGTGTGCCATACAGTTGCCTAGAGCTGTTGCTCTATTCTCGCCCAAACCTTCAAGTCGCCCAAGGTCTTAACAAACATAAAGCGTCGTGGTTATCAAGAAGTGCAGTTATCAAAGCAGTTATTAAAACAGCCCTATCACGTTCCACAATTCAAGGAATTCAATCGAAAGCGGTTGAACGACGAAGAGTAATGACAGCAGTTAAAAAGGCAGTTTTCATGACAAGTTGGCCATTACGAGGAAAGTGGGCAGTTATAGGACGATCAAGCAGTTTTTAGGCGGTTGATCACAAAGAGATCGTCTATGAAGTATAAAAGAGAGAAAAAAACATAGAGCAAAGGACCGAATCAAAAACTCTCGAACAGAGAACATGTAATTTTAATTTCCTTAGCTTAGATTTAAACACTTTTCTTTCAGTAACTCGTGTGTTTGCACCCCTTGGAGGCACATTGTTTTTAATTTCCAATTGTAAAGTCATCGCCAATAAAAGAACACCCATTTTTGAGACTTTGTCTCAAGAAATTTGTCTCTTACACAATCGTCTGATCCCTTTTAATTGTTAGCGACTAACCCGCGCGAAACAGAAACATATTTTTATGTACATTTCAGAATCTTAACCTAGTATGTTGCAACAAGTTGTAGCACGAAAAATTCAGAATCATACTTCCAATTTAACTTGCCGAAATCAAAGCATCATTTGTTGGTCTTAGATAATTTGAACCCAACCACGAATGCCTTGAACAAACTCCTCCTACATCTGCCTTTTGTGCGAAAATTTTTATAAATTTGATTGAGTATAAAAATAGTCCCGTAAGAACAAGTTCAACCATACTTATACTTTTCGATCAAGTTGATTGATCATGTTCTTGAATTAACGAAACTGTGAAACAGTTATATTTGACTTTTTAAATTGCACTTCATGCATTAATAATAAGTCCCTTTGGCCCCTATTTTCTTTTTCTTTTTCTTTTTTTTTCTCTCTCTTTTTTCAATTACACAATCTTTCATAAAATAATATTATACATAAATTGAATTTTTTTTTATTCTTTTTCAACCACACATTTTAAAAAAAAACAGTACTTCAAACATTAAAATTTGAAAAAAAAAATGAGGGCCAAACGGGGGCTAAGTAGAATAACATAAACAAAAATAGATTCTCATTTTCATCTCAATTATGACGCTTAGAGTCTGTTCGGTAAAAATTAAAATTCAGATTTTAATTTAAATTAAAGTCAACAATTAATTTTAACCACACATCTCATGGGATCCACAACTTTTTAACCACACATTTCATTAATATTTATCAAAATTTATTAACAATCTGATTTTAATATCAAATGCTAAATTAAAATATAATATGACATTTATTCCAAATAGAACCGATTCGAACTTCTTCTAGAATAGTTGCCAGGTGCACCATTCCTTTAATCAATTAATGAAATAAATAAATAATGTGATAGTTGATTATTTAAATGACAAATTATTGGCACATAAAAATTCAGCCCAAAGCGAATGACCCAAAGAATGAAGTCCAATGGAAGGATCCCCAAATAAGAGAGTCCAAAGAATGAAGCCCAATCAGACAATTCAGGATGAAGGCCCAAATAGGGAAGCCCAGGGACGCAGTAACACCATTGCCCAAACTTGCAATTCGCCCAGGATCTGAGTAAATGGAGTGCCATGCAGTCGCCCAAAACTGCTACTCTATTCTCGCTCAAACCTTCGAGTCGTCCAAGGTCTTAGCAAACATGAAATGTTGTGGTTATCAAGAAGTGCAATTATTAAAGCAGTTATTAAGCAGCCCTATCACGTTCCACGATTCAAGGAATTCAATCGAAAACGGTTGAACGACGAAGAGAAATGGCAGCAGTTAAAAAGGCAGTTCCATGACAAGTTGGCCATTACGAGGAAAGTGGGCAGTTGTAGAACGATCAAGCAGTTTTTAGGCGGTTGATCACAAAGAGATCATCCAGGGAGTATAAAAGGAAGAAAAGACATAGAGCAAAAAAGACCAAATCAAAAAATCTCGAACAGAGAACATGTAACTTTAAATTTCTTGACTTAGATTTAAACACTTCTTTCAGTAACTCGTGTGCTTGCGCCCCTTGGAGGCATTCTGTTTTTAATTTCCGATTGTAAAGTCACCGCCAATAAAGAACCCTCCTTTTTGGGACTTTGTCTCAAGAGGTTTGTCCCTTACACAATCGTCTGATCCCTTTTTAATTGTTAGCGACGAACCCGCGCGAAACAATTTGGCACGCCCAGTGGGACAGTGGTGTTTGGTGTTGAAAATACAAAAGGTGAAACAATATGTCTCAGAGATCCGATAAGGAAGCAGCAAGTCAAGGAGGAGTCCAGTCTATGATCGAGAGATATGAGGAGCAGCATGCCTCTCCACGAACAGATGGACAGAATCAGAGCAGTAACAGTCGTTACGAACCAATGACAGAGTTGAGTTCTCGAACCATGCGTGCATTACTTGAAGAACTCACACAAGATGTCGTTGAACATGTAAATCTTCGAAATATTCATAATATGGAAAGATTTACCCAAAATGGGAATGCACATTATGACAACATGACCAAACAACTAAACACTTTGAACGAAACAATGAATAAGTTAGTAGGCCAAATATGTCAACCGGTTATACCTCCTGCAAATCACTTTCAAATTAGGACAATTGTGGGACATAATCCCTCAGTCCTAAATCCGAATCAAGGGGTAGAACCACTTTCTGGTCCCTCTACTTCAAACCAAGGGGGTGCTGCAGTGCCAAATCAGAACAATGGTAGTGGGGCCTAACTTGGGGGGTAATCCAAATATAAGAGATAATATCCTAAACAATGGACAGAATACCCCACGTATTAATGAGGAAATAGATATTCAGGCTAATGGTAATGGCCCTAATCATGGTAACTTTGTTGCCAATCAAGGACCAAACATTAGGCCTCATGCAAATCAACTGGTTAACCAACCTGTAGGAATTCCATATGACCCCAACGTCATGTTGAGGAATCAGATTATGGAACTTGTATAGGATCAGATGGCTTTTGGGTTGCGTCTCGTCATTAGGACGACTTACACAAAGCCATATCCTGATTGGGTAGACCAAGCATATCCATGGCCTAGAGGGTATAAAGTGCCAGAATTCTCACTGTTTATTGGTTTAGGAGAGATGTTTACTCTAGAACATATAGGGCGATTCACATTGCAAAGTGGTGATGTAACCGATTACCATAAAATGAGGTTTTTCCCTAGTTCATTAACAGGAGTAGCTTTCTCCTGGTTCATCAACTTTCCAGCGAACTCTGTTCAAACATGGCAACAATTGGAACAGTTATTCCACGCTCAGTTTTATAAAACTGATTCCGAAGTCACTTTGGCTGATTTGACGAATCTACGTCAAATGCCAAACGAATGGGCAGAAAGTTTTCTCCAAAAGTTCAAGACAGCAAGAAGCAAGTGTTTTGTACCTCTGCCCGAAAAAGAATTTGTCAAAATCGCTCAGGGCTATTTGAGTTTTGATTTAAAAAAGAAATTCCAGGATAAGGAATTTCCTGACCTTATCTAGTTGAGTGCGAATGTGATTAGGTATGAACGACTGATAAGAGAGGAAGAGCAGATGAAAAATTCTAGTAAAGGGACTTATTACAAAGACCCAAATTTTGACGTTCATACCATCAGCGACGAGTCATACGATCAGGCCGAAATGTGTTTGGTCGAATTGGTCAAAGGAGATATGTATACTTGTCCTATAATGGCCAAGCCTAGACCATCGGGCAAAGATGAGCCCATGAAAGATGGAGACATAAAGGCTAGAACGTTCTCGTTCGATGTAACCAAAGCTGACCTTATATTTGATAAATTATATAGGGATAAGCAGATAAAGCTAAGCGATAAGCATAAATTGTCAAACCCTGAACAAATTAAGGGTAAAAAATATTGTAAGTGGCATAATGCATGGTCACATTTGACTAATAATTGCTTGGTTTTTCGCCATGTGTTGCAGGATGCCATTGAATCAGGACGAATTACGTTAAGAAAAATATGACAGTGGATGAAAATCCTTTTCCACAGCCACTTGGAGGGAACATGGTGACGTTTGGTTTCAAAAACAAGTCGCCAAAATTCAAGTTGGTCGTAGATGATGGAGAAGAGGATCCTAGACCACATCCCAGTGTCTTTGGACGAATCAAGGGGAAAGAACCAAAAAAGGACGAAGACGTCCTGTGTGCAAGATGTAAAAGAGAAGTGAGTGGGAACACGGAGAAACCAGGGATATGGCAGCATCCCCATCGCCCTACTTTTTTCCCAAACACTCAGCCTGGTAGAGGGCGAGGTACATCATTCTATAGAGGATCGCCTTTTGAAAGGCAGTTTAGGCCAGCAGATAATGGGAGAACATTCAGGCCGTAACTTCGCCGGCTAAATGTATAGCGTTCGTTCCAGTATAATGCAGGAAGGGCAATACCCTTCGATGAGATGACTAGAACCCAACAAAGGCGTTTCCAATGGAACTATGGACGAATGATGAGGCAACAACAGGGAGTGCCACATCCTAAAGCGCCTAAACTACTCAAGATAGCCAATCAAAATGTTCTCAAGGATAGTGAAGAAACCGGTACAGATGAATCAATGAAAGAGCTGTCAGAAACTTCTTCTGGGAGATCAAAGTTTGAGCTGGATAAAAGGGATGGAGAAGATCCAGATCAGCCCCTTACTATCCAGTTCCGTACGTTACCTCTTGTCGTGGCCAATAATTACTTACTGGTCAATGAATTCAAGAATAAAGAAAAAGAAGAAGAAAGGGAGGACAATGAAGGAGAGGCTTGCGTGCTGGAATGTGAAGAAAGCCAAACTTCTGGAGAGGCCTACAATGATGAAGAAGACGACGGGATGACAGATATTGAAGAAGAAATCGACCTAGAAGCGGAAGGAAGAAGGAGAGTGGTATCGCGCAATACTCTGTTGAAGCAATTACATCGAGAGGGAGTTCGTGAAGTAGACTTGTTGGGAGAACCATCTGGGCGTCCTTTCGATTTCTACGTACTGTACGGGACACCCAAAAGGAAGAAGAGAGTGCCTCGCTCTGAAAAGTATGGATCACCTCCAAGAATAATGCCCCCTCCCACAGGTTGGGTAACTGATGAGGAAGCATTAGAAAACAGTAAGAAAGAAATTCAGAAGACAGAGGCTCAACGCGATAAGCTGCACGTCGACTTATCACAGGGAGGTAATTCGACAGAAAACAAGCAGAAAGTAGAAATAGAGGCTGCCGAAAAGGTTATTTTTAAACGGCCAGCCATGAAATTGACTAAACACTTGAGGCCATTGTACGTTAAAACTCTAGTTAACGGCATCCGTGTGGCAAAAGTGCTTGTCGACAATGGAGTAGCTATAAACACCATTCCATCTAGGATGATGAGGAAATTTGCAAAGACAGAGGGTGACATGATTCCAACAGAGGTTATCCTTACGAGTTTCAACGGAGGAGCAACTTCAGCTAAGGGAGTTATGCCATTGGACATAACTATAGGGACGACTACTAGGACCACAGTCTTCTTTGTAATAGATGGTCCTACTAGTTACAATGTGTTACTAGGAAGAGATTGGATACACGGAAGTCACTGTATACTCTCATCGCTCCATCAATGCCTGATTTTTTGGAACAACAAAGGCGAAGCAGAGGTGGTACAGGCCGATCATAGGTCTTTTGTCGCAGAAGCAAACTCGGTGGAAAAGTTCATGTACGAAGGAAACTATGGACCTGTCAGGGTAGTACAAGATGGGGAAGAAACTCAAGTTATTGCGCAAAGCGAAGAGCCATTTTTAGTGGACGCACTCACTGAAATGTTCAGACAGATGAGGCCAAATATAGTAGCCCTAGAAGAGCCAGTAATTGGCAAAAGAATAATCAAGGAGTCTTGAATCGATTCTAAGTTACAAAAGCAAATGGCCGATATTCAGGCCTTCAAAGCCAGACTAATGGCTTTCAATAAGGAATGCAATGACAATGCGAAAAAAGAAACAGCCCTGAAAGCGCTGAAGAACAAATTAGCAGTATTCAAATTAGAACAAAGCATTGGCCGAGAAGTCAACAAGGTGAATTGTTTAGAAGAAGAAGTACTTACAAGGGAACTGGACGACGAAGTGATGCGGATCATCAAACCTGGATACGCTCAAGCACAAGACCCTCTGATCAAAGTAAATATTGGCAATAAAGGAAAAGATCGTCCAACATTCATCAGCCAGATGCTCGATCAAGAGGTTAGTGATAAATTAATCGTTTTGTTAAAGGAGTATAAAGATTGTTTTGCTTGGGAATATGAACAAATGCCTGGTTTAGATAGAGACTTGGTGGAACATAGGTTACCAACTAAGCTAATTTTAAACCTCATAGGCAGCCTCCTAGACGTTTTGCTCCTAATGTACTCCCAGAGATTAAGAAAGAGATACATCGATTATTGAAAGCAAGTTTTATTAGAACAGCCGGATATGTCGAATGGTTGTCCAATATCGTGCCAGTGCTAAAAAAGAATGGTAAACTAAGGGTGTGCATAGACTTTAGGAATTTAAACGTAGCTACGCCCAAAGATAAGTATCCAATGCCCACGGTGGATTCTTTAGTAGACTCGACTGCCGGATACGTCATGTATTCTTTCATAGATGGGTATTCAGGATACAATCAAATTTATATAGTTGAAGAAGACATGCACAAAACTGCCTTTAGATGCCCTGGGTCTCTAGGATGTTTTGAATGGGTGGTTATGTCTTTCGGCCTAAAAAATGCAGGGGCAACTTATCAAAGGGCAATTAATTTAATCTTTCATGATATGATAGGCAAATTTGTTGAAGTATATGTAGATGACATAGTAGTCAAATCCATTAAAGAAGAGGACCATTTCGAACAGTTAAGATGTTCGTTTGAGCGAATGAAGCAATATAAGTTAAAGTTGAATCCCTTAAATGTGCATTTGGTGTTAATGTAGGGAATTTTCTTGGTTTCTTGGTACATAAGAGAGGGATTGAACTTGATAAAAATAAAGCGAAGGCCATTTTAGAGGCCAAACCACCTAGCAACAAAAAAAAATTGCAAAGGTTTCTAGGCCAAGTAAACTTTTTAAGACGCTTTATTTCTAACTGTGCAGGACGAACTAAAGTCTTTTCGCCGCTTTTAAAACTGAAAAATCAGGACGAATTCGTCTATAAAGAAGAACATCAAAAGGCTTTTGAAAGCTTGAAGACGTATTTATCAAGCCCACCAGTGTTGGTGTCACCAATCCAAGGACGGCCAATGAAAGTGTACGTATCGGCTGAAAAAGAATCAATAGCTGGAATGGTTGCACAGGAAGACCAATTTGGTGAAGAAAGGGCAATTTACTACTTAAGTAGACGGTTAACAAAATGTGAATGTAATTACTCTGCTATCGAAAAATTATGTCTTGCATTGTATTTCAAATGTACAAAATTAAGGGCTTATTTACGGCCCGTAACCGTTTATTTAATTTCTAAAGTAAACTTAGTTAAATATATGTTCTCGCGCCCTATTTTACACCAAAGGGTAGGCCTTTGGACATTAACTTTATCAAAATTCGAGATACAATATATACCTCAAAAGGCAGTCAAAAATCAGGCTTTGGCTAACTTTCTAGCCGATCAGCCATGCCTTGACATGCCTGAAGAAATTGAATTAGAGATCAATTCATTCGAGCTAAAACTTTGGGTGTTGTATTTCGATGGGTCAAAAACCTCCAAAGGTGTAGGAGTAGGAGTAGCATTGATTAATTCTTTAGGGATTTGCTACAAGTTCGCGTTCACTTTAGACAGGATGTGCACTAACAATCAGGCCGAATATGAAGCCTTAATCGTAGGCCTAGAACTAATGATAGAAATGGGAGTAAAAAATGTGATCGTTAGGGGCGATTCTCAATTGGTAATTCACCAATTGATTGGTGATTTTAAATGCCAAAGTGATTCCATTATAAGTCAATATAAGATTGCCCAAGAATTGTTAGAAGAATTCGACCAAGTAGAACTTCAATGCATTAATAGGATATATAATGACATGGCAAATGAGTTGGCCCAAATGGCCTCAGGGTACTCAAAGGTTTTGAATTGGAAGTCTACTTGTGAGTATGTAACCATATTGCCCGTGACCCAAAGAAGGGCAAGAAGGATGGAACTTCACTGCATAGAAGATGGAGATGCAATGGATTGGAGAACGGAGATTAAAAGGTTCCTTAAAGAACCTAATGGAGGGATTAGTAGGAAAATGAAACTACGTTTGCTGAACTATACACTAATAGATGAAGAGTTGTTTAAGAAATACTCTGATGGTGTATTGCTAAAATGCGTAAGTCTGCAAGAAGCTAGAACGATCATGGCTGAAGTGCACGAAGGGATATGTGGAGCTCATCAAGCTGGCCAAAGGATGAGATGGTTAATTAGTAAGAGTGGATATTTTTGGCCAAAGATGGGAAAATTATGCGTTCAGTATGCAAATAGTTGTTTAGCATGCCAAAAGTATGGTTCAATACAAAGGGCGCCAACACGAGAGATGGCACCTATTATTAAACCTTGGCCGTTCAAGGGTTGGGCGATAGACCTGATAGGGAAGATTTATCCCCCATCGTCCAAGCAACATACTTTTGTTATAGTTGCAACCGACTATTTCACCAAGTGGGTAGAGGCAGTACCTTTGAAAGAGATCACCCAAAAGAATGTCATAGAGTTTATCCGTGATCACATCATTTATAGGTTTGGAATTCCACAAACGTTGATGGTAGATCACGGAACGTCTTTGAATGGGGATCAAGTGAACAAATTTTTGAGCGAGTTTGGGGTTAAATTAGTAAACTCCACAGCATACTACGCTCAATCCAACAGACAAGCAGAATCTTCTAATAAGATTCTAAAAAATATCATCAGAAAGATGATAGAGGAAAATGCCAGAAATTGGCACGAATGTCTGAATAAGGCCTTATGGGTTTATAGAACATCACCTCGGTCAAGTACCAAAATTACTCCTTTCCAACTTACTTATGGACAGGAGGCCATTTTGCCTATGGAAATTAACGTGCAATCGATTAGAGTGTGCTTGCAACATAAATTAAATGATGATGAGTATACCGAATCACTAGTTCAAAATTTATTGGGGTTGGACGAATTAAAGTTGGACGTCTTAGATAGATTACACGTTCAAAAACAAAAAATGGCTAAGTTTTATAATAAAAAAGTCATAGCCAAGTCATTCAACCTGTGTGAACTAGTTTGGAAGACGATACTCCCTTTGGATAGCAAGGATTCAAAGTATGGGAAGTGGTCGCCCAATTGGGAAGGACCATACAAAATAAACAGTGTGTTGCCCAATGGAGCATATCATTTGGAAGATTTAGATGGAGCCAAGCACGTGAGATTCATTAATGGCAAATATTTGAAAAAAATATGTTCCTTCTTTATGGGAATGTGAACAAATAAAAGCATGATTAAAACATGTTGAACGATTAAAGATAACAAGGTCAGAGCGAAATACGTTCGAATAAAGTCCTTTATTATCAAACGTTCATTACGAAGTTGCAAGATACAAATAATAGATGACCTACAAGCTACAATTAAAAGTAAGCTAATCTCCCGGTCGACCGTCGAGTAAGAGAGTGGACTGGCCTCGCACCGCCTTCCTAAATGCATCGCTGCAATGGAGGGCAAAGAGGCAGAGAAGCACTCTCAACAAGCAAGGTGGCCCTCAAGCATCCCAAAAATTGCCTTCTATCATTGAACTCCTTGTAAAGGACAAAGAGACGATAGGAAGAACTTTGATGGGAAAAACTTTGTTGTTGGCCAAATAATATTTCCTATACCTCCCATACCAAAGGTGACATCAAGGCAAATAGTAAAATGGGCGGACCAAACAATCCATTTTTATAGAAGACAAAGGTTTTTGATTGGTTGTCAGAATGCCAAACAATGGCAACAAATTAGTTTCGAAGAAGAAAATGAAAATGAAGATGGAAGATGGAAAGTGCGAAGTATACGTACATTTATAGGGGGTGGAGATGAAGAGACAGAATATGAACAGTCACATTCTGCCTAGTAAATGGAATTAAGTAGCCCAGAGTCTTGGGAAAAGAGGTGGAAATATCAAGAGAAAATGTGCAAGATTTTTAGATGAAGAGACAGAATATGAGCAGTCACATTCTGCCTAGTAAATGGAATTAAGTAGCCCAGAGTCTTGGGAAAAGAGGTGGAAATATCAAGAGAAAATGTGCAAGATTTTTAGCACAAAGCAGTTAAATGATTGAAGAATTGGCGATTAAAAGACAAACGTCAAATAAATGCACAACAAGTTAATATATATGTTCATTAATGATGAACAAGGTTACAAAGGGAAAGTCAAACGCGAAATTACAAAAAGAAAAGTTAAGGGGTCATATGTCTTAATTACAGTCCACCCCACACTGAACGAATTCGTTCCCTAAGCTTTTCCCAATCCTCGTTCTGTCGAGAGGAAGTGATGTTCAATTTGGCCACGACATCATCATCAACCTCCAACTTTTTGTACTGCTCGACCAAAGACTTAGTTCGCTCAATTTCCTGGGAGGCGTTACGCTTTTTAGCAGCCATTCTCGCCTTGCAGTCGTCCATTTTGGCTTGAAGTTCCTTCATCTGAGCAGCCAAACTAACTATCAAAGAGTCTTCAATCATGACTTCGGAAGAGATTTCTTTCAACTCGTCCTCAGCCTTGTTGATCTCCAGACGCAAAGACTCTTTTTCAGATACAGCACGAAGATATTGAATACTTTTGGCCTTCAATTCAGCATTCTTGGCCTGCAAGGAGAGGACCTCGGAATGGATAACTTTCAACGTCGCTTTAATATCGGCAAAAAGATTGAGCGACAGAAGTGTCAGTGCTTGCTCCAACTTCGCATTCAAATGCTCAAACTTATCCTTGTGTTTGGCAGCACTAGCCTTACCAATGTCCATATCCATGAAAGACACGTACTCAAATATCAACTGCTTGAGGAACTTCAAATCTTCCTCTGAAGAAGTAGCAGGACGACCAGATGGAGCAGGGCGAGATGTCTTGACTTGCCCTCAGGAAGCGAACAAGTCTTGGATGGAACGCACAATCTTGTCAGCATCCTGCAAAAAAAATTGCCAATATTGAAGATTCTCACTACAACGAACAAGATGGAAATAGAAGTGAAGCAAAGATTACCTCATCAATAATCGTGGAAGATGGCATATCCTCGGCCAAGTCTGCCACCTGTGACTCCACCATTCGTGAGGACTTCCCCTTGTCTGAGCGAGAATATGTTGCCACAACGGGCAGACTCATAGGAGCATCTGCAAAACTCAAAAGCAACAAATCAGAAACCAATAGCACAAGCAAAGGTAAAGCATCAAAAAACTGAATTACCTTCTGCTTCGATATTTGGGGGATTGACGCCCTGGGAAGAAGGTGGCTCATCCATTGGTTGTGATGAGAATTCTGGGACTGAAGATGTCTCTTTAAGCGTAGTCCCTTCATCAGCTGGTTTGAATGAAGTAGCCTCAGCGGAAGTTGATGGAGCAAGAGCTGCCGATACCAAAGCCTTTAAAGGAGAGGCTGAACTTTTCTAAGAAGTCCAAATAAATCATCAGCACACAGAAAAGTTTCAAATATGGAAAAGTATGCTTGTGAGTAAACCAATTTAATTACCTTCCTTAAGAGGGGGGGTATCATCATCATCATCAACATCATCCTCCAGAATGGGAGATGCTGAGGCTGGCCGTTTGCTGCATGAGACACTTTTTGCTACAGTAGGCTTGGCAGGGAGAGAAGAAAATGGACGAGCAAACTGTTTAGCGCGACGAGGAGGAGAAGGACTCTGGATGGACAAAGGAGTGACTAAAACAGGAGGAGCAGAAGAAATGCTCGACTGGTCCAGTGAATGAAAGGCACGATTGGCATCAGTCGCAAACAATGTGCGCTTCACTGACGGCCAGAACTGTTCAAAAAGGGGATGGATGGCATGGCTAGAATTGAAAGGGGCTAATGAAAAATGGCTCGTCAAAAGAAGATTACGAGCATTTATAGCCTCTGCCTCCGCCTTATTGATAATATGGAAGCGGTCAATCAAGTTCCTTGAATAGCAATGAGGAACAGGCCAGGTTTGGCCGAAACCAAGTTGGCGAGCAAAAAATTGGGGAGCATATGTTTCTACCCCTACCTTAGCATTGGTCCAATCAAAATATCATGAAATAACTCCTTCCCGGTCAAAAACTGGATCCAAATGAGCAGAGAGGTGCTCGCGCTGTCTATAGTAGAGGGATGATGCACATAGTCTGGAGTCAAAAAGGGAAGAAAATGAAAGAATGAAGGGATTGAATCCAAAGAATAAAAGAATGAAAAATGTCCCTTCTAGACATATTTACAGGAGCCAAGGGCTCAATGGCTAGCCCATAACAGCTAGCAGAAGGACGAGAAATTGATGGAGCACCAAGCAATGGAAAATAAGATCTCAACCACATTTGAGTGAACCAAAGAGGTCCACTACCAGTGGGAGATACACCATTCTTTAATTGAGTTTGAAGAGAAGCCATGCCTCTATAGAAGGCAGCCAAAAAGAAAGAACATAAATTCAGAGGCCTGCCATGCGCTAATTCGTGCGCTATGGGTAAATAGCTCAGGGAGGGCTTTATGCTTGGCACACACAAAACATATTTACAAAGCCAAACCAGAAGAAAGGCCACTCGCTCAGTATGGGAAGGCTCATCGCTCGAATGGTTATGAAGGGTTTGCAGGCTTGAATAAGACTCGGTGTAGTTTCTACCAAACTTTGGGGCGCCACCAGAAACCAAAATACCAGGAAAAATGGGATCGCCCAAATGTGGTAGATTCACTAGGGCCCCAACATCCCTTAAAGTAATAGACATGGGGCCAAGAGGGAAAACAAATGTATTATATTCAGAAGATCAAAAACATAGAGCGATCGAAAAAAGTGCTGAATCAAAAGTAGGGTGTTGAATAGAGATTTCTAACAAATCAGAAATCCTAGCATTATCAAAAAGTGCCTTAGTAGGACCATGGTCTACAAGGCGAGTATGCCACCTACGGAAAACTATGTCAGATTTGGGCCAAGTGCGAATACCTCTTTCGCGAAATGGCCCCAGCGGCAGAGAGTTTAGAAATGGAGGGCCTTGAGTACAAGGAAACAGCTGGCCCACCATCGCTTGTTCGACTGCCTCTGCATTGTTGAAGAAAGGGTCTAGGTAGAACTCATTGAGTTCGACATTGGCGGATGCGAGAAAGTTCGGAGTTATGTATGGACGATTAAGGAGTTTCTGAAAGTCTTCAAAACTAAAGGAGTCGCCAGATTGAGATTGTGAAGTAGCCATTAGGAACAAAACGAAGTTTTTCAGAGTTACGTAGTAGGGAAGCAAAGAGATGAACAGTAAATTGTGGGAAAGAAACGCGAAAAAGTGAGGCGTGATTTAATGGTGCGGTGAAATGGCGTATTTGGGGGTTATAAGGGTTTGCAAAACGTCGCACCTTTTCAAAGTTATGGAAGAAAACAATGATTGAAATTCTTGGGAATTTCGAATGTTGTTGGAAACACAAAAGTGAATATGGCAAAATTTAATAATTGGTATTAATTTTGCCATATTGGGGGGTAATTGTTGACACATAAAAATTCGGCCCAAAGCGAACGGCCCAAGGAATGAAGCCCAATGGGAGGATCCCCAAATCAGAGAGCCCAAAGAATAAAGCTCAATCAGACAATTCAGGATGAAGGCCCAAATAGGGAAGCCCAGGGACGCGGTAACACCATCGCCCAAGCTTGCAATTCACCCAGGATCTGAGCGAATGGAGTGTCATGCAGTCACCCAGAACTGCTACTCTATTCTCGCCCAAACCTTCGAGTCGCCCAAGGTCTTAGCAAACATGAAGTGTTGTGGTTATCAAGAAGCGCAGTTATTAAAGCAGTTATTAAGCAGCCCTATCACGTTCCACGATTCAAGGAATTCAATCGAAAATGGTTGAACAACGAAGAGTAATGGCAACAGTTAAAAAAGGCAGTTCCATGACAAGTTGGCCATTACGAGGAAAGTGGGCAGTTGTAGAACGATCAAGCAGTTTTTAGACGGTTGATCACAAAGAGATCATATAGGGAGTATAAAAAGAAAGAAAAGACATAGAACAAAAAATACCAAATCAAAAAATCTCGAACAGAGAACATGTAACTTTAAATTTCTTAGCTTAGATTTAAACACTTCTTTCAGTAACTCGTGTGCTTGCGCCCCTTGGAGAAATTTTGTTTTTAATTTCCGATTGTAAAGTCACCGCCAATAAAGAACACCCCTTTTTGGGATTTTGTCTCAAGAGGTTTCTCCCTTACACAATCGTCCGATCCCTTTTTAATTGTTAGCGACGAACCCGCACGAAACACAAATAAATCTTTCAATGCAGAGCAATAAAACTTATACTTTATTAGCACACTATCCAGCAGGTTTTCCACTTATTTGAGGTTACAATTAGTAGTTTAGGTTTAGATTGAAAAATATGGTGAGAAAACGGAACAGAGGACTGAGATCTGAAAAGAAGAAATGGTGATTGATTACAAATAGAACCCTTGTTATAAAGGAATTCACAACGGTTAGTATTGTGTTTTTCTAGCATATACTAACATTAACCACAATATATTATTGGTGATATATGAGCTAATCATCTGACTTATCTAAGCCCCATGTTTGATATTTATTATTATTATTATTTTTTTTTTTTTTTTTTTACTATAAAATGATCAAACTTCATTTTTAACTATACATTTCAATGAAATCACAATTTTTATTTACTTTTTAATCACACATTTAATGGAATCAAATGATTTATAGTTTCAAAAAGCTTTATCAAATAGAAACTAAGTCCTTTTTTTTTTTTGGAAGAAAATCTAATTTTTTGCAGTGAGATCACTAGCTGTTTTCGTTCTATCGATTTGTGAACAACAACATCTTAGAGAATTTTTGACATCGAGAGAATCACACAGCTACATTGAAATTAAAAATTGTAAATAATAAAAGATGCATATTGGCCTTCCCTAGAGAAGTAGGTTTAGAAAATTTAGGAGTAAATCTTATAAATAAGTGCATTTGTGAGTGTGTCAACATTCTTCAGGGATCGAGGTGAAGAATCTATGTCGTTCAAATGGTAAATCCGAATGCTTAAATCCAAAAGTGGTTGACTGCAAAGAATCTTAAATTCTTTTTTTTTCTCTCTGAAGAAAAGGCAACAAAAAGTTCTAGTGTTACTCGAAAAATTGATAAGATTACGACATATTTAGTATAGTAAACGGGTTAGATATGATAATTAACAATTTCTGTTACACGTCTCTTTTAATATAGTTGTTAAAAGTTAGGTTTCATCTTAAAATGGTCAATCTTATTAAAAAGATGGGTAGCTTAAATCCCTTAACATGTATCGTAAGATGTTGACTCGTTCGAGATCAGTAATCTTGAAATTTGATTTTTTCCCCCCAACCATTAGATAGATCGAATTGCTCATTTGAATTCAATGGTCTCAAACTTTATTTGAAATTTCATCTTAAAAATCAACTTGCTTAACCAAAACTCTTATATATATATATATATATATATATATCCCTTAACAATACAAAGTATGCTTCTAAGGTGATGTACAATAAATCGACTGTAGTATGTAGAGAAAAGTTAATTAAGCAGCACTGGTCAATGAAAAACCCAGTTTAGGTAAGAAGATTAAAGTGATCTAAATAATCATATGGTTCATGTGTCTAAATCATCATCATATTAATTAATAGAAATACGTAATTATTATTATTATTTTATTCTGTGATGTAATATTCATTCTAAAATTGTTCCTAAAGATTTTTATTTTTTTTAGAGTGCATATTTTCCATGCAAGAATACATTCGTGACATTTCTTTTTTCTTTGCAATAGAGTTTAGAGTGGACACTACGGAATACAACTAAAGAACATAGATATTAACGCCTTTTTCATTAGATTGCACCTTTGAATCAACTTTTGGACAATATTTGTACACGTTTAACCTTATTTAGGGTTTGATGCTTGCAATTGACACATTTATCTCGCGCGTCATTCCAGCTATCTTTACATGAAATAATTAAAAATAATGTTATTTACAGTAACTTATACCACATTAATATATCAAATCAAAATTGTCATGTACGATGCCACGTAGAGTGATTACCGCATACAGTGAGCGATTATGAATAACGTTACTCAATAATTAATATAGAATTTTTATTCGAACATAGAATATTGAGTTTCATAGTTATATGCATGTTTAAACAAGTATAAAAAATACAAACTTTTTTAATTATTAAGGTTGAAAATAAGCAAGCCACCCATTTTACAAGGTGCATAGTTTCGTGCAACTAGTCATAATATTCAACGTGGAGAAATTCCATGATGAAAGAAAGAAATAACGTATTGTTTGAGATATGTGTCCAAAAGTATTAGAATTTTAATTTAATTGGATACATAATTTGATTGCGATTGAATGAAGGATAGGTTTTTATTTATTTTGACAAAAGGGAGTTGCATTATACTTTGATCAAGTGTGTGAAGTGCCTTCAATTGATGAATAGAATTAAAAAAGAAAAAAAGAAAAGAAAGAACAATAGTTAGTATTGAAGACACTATCTTTTTTTTTAGGTTGATCGAAAAATTAATTATCCATGATTGTAGAATACGAGCTTGGCTCTATGTTTTTTTAAGATTGTAATAGTTACTACTCTAAAAATCAAGGTATGTGATTTGCCTTGACCTTGTCGAGATAATCTATGGAGTAGCGACACGAGTACACTTGATATATATTTAAGAGTGTATTAGACATGACCACTTTGTGTAAGAGTTTAGTTCCTTGCATGACCATGCTAGAGAGAATAAAACTCTATTTTGATTGCTTTATAATTTAGCTTAATCCATTACGGATTAAAAATTGTTCTTAGGATAAAATCTTTTCATACTTTGGGAACCAAAATTAAGCGAAATAGTAGAGCATTATTAACACTCGAAATTTGCTGGTCAAAGAGTCTGCTTAATTATTTTTTTCTGTTCAATTTTACTTTGAACTCTATATTTGACAACAACCAAATTATCATTGTGATTTGAACAAATAAACGATTTGAGAAGATATTAACTTAAGAGCTTGTTTGTTTGGGATTTTAATTTAATTAAAATCAATTTTGTAACCGTTATTTTGCTATTTCAACCATCATTTTTGAATTATTCTCTCACAGGTAGGACACACTTTATTTCTAACGATCAAAAAATCAATTATTAAAATCTCTACCAAACAAGTACTAAGTGAGAAAACAAAGAGTCAATTTAGCCAACTGCTAATTATTTGAATGTTCCGGCAAGCATAATGAATTTAGAAAGCAATGAAGAAGAATTTAATTGTAGAGAATTGGAATAATATTGTTGATTTCATATATTTTGACTGGTCACTGTTGGAGCTTTAGTGGAATAAGCCTAACAAAGAATTGACTAGACATATTGAATCGGATAATTTATATTCAATTGTTATAGCTTGATTTGTATAGTGCGATTAGGTTTGTTCTGTAGCTAGAATAAAAGTTCAAGAATTTAATTATAAAAGTAATTGAAGTCTAGTCAAAATTTGACCGAAGTCAATTGGTTGATCAAAATTAAAACCCGAAATTTAGTTTAATAAAAGTCAAAACTTGAATTTAATCACATATGATAAGTTAACCATACACTTGAAAAAGTTAGAACTTAATCTTCAAGTATTTAAGATACTACAATCATCTAAGCCTTTTTGAGTGAGGAAACCATGCTTATTCAATTTTGCTAAAGACTAGATTTTTCACGACTTTTCTTGATCTCTAAAAGCTAATTAATCTTGAGTTTTTGAAGTACGTTTTTGCTTTTAGGATCTTGGAGCCACTCATCAAGGTCGATTTGAATTTGGGGAATACTGAAAATAAGGATGTCAATTCGACTCATTAGCTCGGACGGCTTGACTCCCTGCTCGATAGAATCGAGCCTCATTTTCAAGCGACGAACAGATTCACGTGATAGGCCAAAATGACCCTTGTCACTGGCCTGACTACCTGCTTCAGGCAGGTACCTAGTAGCCTGTGGCAGGCAGCTATCATCACAAATTTAAAAATAAATAAATAAATAAATCTAGCTAGCATGGTTCAGTAAGGTTGAGCCTTGGTTTTTCAATTGAGTTTTGGCTCAGCTTGGGCCAAAAAAAGTTCAAGCCATTTTTTGTTGGAGCCACACCAAAGCCGCAATTTTCAGCTTGCGAGTTGGCTCGGCCCTACTCATTTACGTCCCTAGCTGTAGAAAAATAGAGAGTTGCAGGAAAATTCAAGAAAGTTAAGAAACTCGAGATTATTCATCAAGTTGAACATTCAAAGGAGTCGTACATATTGAAGGGCATTAATCACGTGACAAGTATCCCATTTTAAATGTTTACATGATTAACTGCTTATATAGGTAATGCCTAGTAGTTTAAAAAAGATACTTGTTTCGATTAAAAAAGATACTTGTTCTGACTAACGCANTAGTGAACTATACACATTTTATCAACTAAAAATATTTTTATTTTCTTTAATTCATGTTTATTCTCTTTAATAGTGTCATATATACTATGTCTTTGTTTGGTAGAGATTAAAATCAGGCTTTTAGTAGATTTTAATAAAAGTTGATAAAATATTTGGTTAAAAGTTGTCATATGAAATATATAATTAAAATTAATTATTGATTTTGATTTAAATTAAAATTAAAATTTTAGTCCCATCAAACGGGGACTATATTAATTGTTTGTAAATATTAACATTGATTCTAGAATTTACGTCAAGTAGAGCGATCATTAAG
>NC_036240.1:12297368-12297857 GCF_002742605.1 Olea europaea var. sylvestris | reverse complement strand
ATGCAAGAAACTGAGACTAAAGGCGAGAAGAGTATTGCCAAAATGGCATCTAATAATCTTTGATTTTGTAGTCAAGAATGAAAATATTGAATGAAGAAAGATAAATGTTTTACAAATCTGAATATGCGTGCATAAAACCTCATCTTCGGAACGTGGACAAAAACTTTTAAGATGCAAATGGCCATGAACTTACAGTTGCAGAAGCCCAGAGCCATGCCTTAAAAGTCATGAGTTGAGGCTTGAGATTAAGTTCACCCATAAGTGCAGTAGCTTCTCTCCAGTCAATTTTATCCTTCTCAACTGCTCTTTCAGCAGTCCAGATCGCATCATCCATCTATGATCAATTTACACAACAATCACATCATATCTTTCTCATAAGATTTATAATGAACAGTTTAACAATATTAATTTTACAACATTCAGCAGCCAAATCTTTGAATAAAGCCAGAAACTAACCTGTAAAGCTTCTATCTCCAATTGACCAAAACT
>NC_036240.1:12295574-12297031 GCF_002742605.1 Olea europaea var. sylvestris | reverse complement strand
ACCGCCGCTAATCCTCTCCTGCATCATACTATTTACATTCATACAATTACCCACAAACACGTGTATACTTACAGATGTATACAAATCGCAATATGAATATTACCCGCCGGCGACAGGGAAATGAGAGACGGATAGAGAGTGACCCAGACAAGAAGAAGGTGGAAAGGTGGGAACTTCTGATTTCTTAATAGGAGAGTCCGATACACCGAGAGCAGCCGCCCATTGTAGGAAGGTTTCGAGGTCTGATTCGTCTTGCACTTCCATCTCCAATTCCCTGTAGAGCCTAAGAGGATGTTTTTCGAAGTTTATAAAGTTTACATTTTAATTAACTTGGTACTTAAAACGTATCCCAATCCTCCCTATGTATCTATCTAATCAGGGATGGAGCCACTAAATTTATTCAATACGAGCGTAATTTAACGTACGTGGATCATTGAATTTTGGTCATAAATTTAATGATGATAAAATTATAAAAAAAAATTAAAAATGACATAGTTTATAATTAAACGTGTTTCTTGCGGATATTGCTTAAAAAAAAAAGTTTGGGCCTAAAAATATATGCCCGCACTCGTCCTCACATGGCTTCGCCCATGTATCTAATCTTCTAATTTAAAAGTATTTCCAAAAAACTCTCTATTTATAAAGAACATTTTATGTATAATAGCGAGTATCTTTAAATTTAGGGAGTAATTTTTTTACAATCCAATAAACTCTATATTTTGATTCTTTAATTTTTTTTTCCAACGATTATTTAATAAATTCTTCACATATTTTATTTAAATATAATTTTTTATATATTAATAACTAATCATTTCAAGTGTAATTTGAAAATTTTAAATTATTAAGTATTCAAATTTGTGATGTATTAAATTCAATCATTGTATATTAAGAATAAAGAATGTGTTTGGCTCTATAAATATAGAGAGTCAAATACACTCTCTACTTTAAAAAGTTAAAATATAGAGTCTTTTGGAATTCATTTTTAAACATTAACTTTTTGAGAGATAATATTTTGTATTTAAAGAATCTACTGGAGACACTCTAAATAGATAATATATAATAATCTAATCTACCTAACAAAAAGTAAAAGAAGGGGATTCATGGTACTGTTCACAAGCCAGATTTAATTGGCTGGCTCACAAGCCAGAATTTTCTAACTAACAAGCCAAAGAATATTTGGTCCGCTCAGAAGCCAGATTGTAGAATGGTCATTTTGCGCTGTTTGGGAGAAATTGTGGTAGAGAGAGATTGATTTTTTTCAAGTCAATGGCCTCGTAGTTCTGTTCTTTTGTATTCTTGCTTGTCAACTTGACTAAAGGTTCTGACAACAATATTGGCAAAAGTCCAATTTACCTGTACATGTAAGTGTGCTTGAATATTTGTTTTCCGTCTAATTCGGCAAATTAAGGGCATTTTTGGGTATTGCCTGTAAGAATAGATAATGGTACTATAGCCCC
>NC_036240.1:12284292-12295347 GCF_002742605.1 Olea europaea var. sylvestris | reverse complement strand
AATATTTGTTTTCCGTCTAATTCGGCAAATTAAGGGCATTTTTGGGTATTGCCTGTAAGAATAGATAATGGTACTATAGCCCCACGAGACATGATCCAGTAGTGTAAAGAATAGGAGTGAGGTTATCTCACGTCTTGCTGGCAGTCACAATATGAGGGTTCGATTCCTGAGACATAGAATTGGACTCCTTGTAGACATAGTGTACAAACAGCTCTTGTTCCTTAACCTGTTGGGACACATTCCGCAATTTATCTCCCTCACAAAGCTCTAAGAATGGGGCTGTAGGGCCCTCAAAGTTGGAGTTCAACTTTTTTTTAAGGTAATGGTACTATAATAGTCTGAAAAAATGTAAGATGTTATGGAATAAACAAATGGAAAAAGCTATTCTAACATATTCATTTGAACATATTATTTACAATTGCATTTACTTCAATTTTCATCGCACAATGACAAGACAAGTTATTCTCATCTCTTGCCTTGTTTTTCTCTTTCTTCTTCCTACAACGAGATTTGAAAATTTTTCTTCTATTTTCATTTCGACGACAGCCATCACCGTCTTACCTACACCGATCCCTAATAACTCGGCTATCTTTCCCAACCGTCGGCACCACACTACTTCTATACTATATATACGCAAGCTCAAATCCTCTTTCCAAAATAGAAACCCACAAGAGGCTACAACCAATAAACACCAACCAACAGCTCGACTTTAACCCAACTTTGCCGACAAATTCTGTTCGCCGACACAGACGATTCCGATCATTGCTTTCTGAGTCTCACAATCACCACCATCACCGATCCAAAGTAGATCGAAATAGTTGAACCGAAAGGAGAAGAGACAGAGGTGATACATTTGTGGTCCTCACCCAGGTTCTCCCTCAGTGCAAGCCTTATGTACTCTTATGCACAGGTACCCCTTCTACCAATTTTCTATACCATTTAACCATGCCTAACATTTTCCTTACCAATTTGTTTATTAATTTGACAAATTTTTTTGGGCAAGTTTTATTAAGTTGATTGAAGAGTTAAAATATATGACTTTGGGTGGAATTTGTGGTGGACCTTTTAGTTTCTTGCTATATTTAAATTCAGAAAATATATGAGCAGGTATGGTGCTTTTGACCTATCACGTCATGTCTATTTGATGTTAAATTGAACTGATGCAATAATCTACCATAACATGCATGTTAATGTTTTTCATTGCACTTGAGGATATTATGACCACTTTTTGTTGTATTTGTTCTGCAATACAAGCTTTCCTATGGACATGTGGGAGATAATTTGAGTTCCAAAAATATCAATCTGATCATAATAGATGGAATAGACTGAATCAGATACCCTATTAGTCAATTATAATATCATCGCTTTTCTTGCATTATCTGTTATTCGCGCCTCCGACATATAGCTGAGTATCAATGGCTTATTTTTCTCTTTTCCAGTTTGTTCGTAGTCCGTCATTTGTTACTGGAAGTGTATATTCTGGTGCTATTTTTGTTTATTTGGTTTTCTTACCGATTTCTTTTTCTTCCGCTTACACTTGAAGGTATGTGACACTTTGAGGAATAGGGAAAAATCTGCATACTACTTGGTGGTTGGAAGCATTACATCACATTGACCAAAATAAGGAGTCGTCCAATGAATTGATCCAAAAAATAGAAGAATCTCTCTTGGGGACATTGAATACTAAGAAATTGAGAATTTCTGCCAAGTTAGTGATGATTTAAATTCTTCGCCTTAAAGTAGTTCTATAGTCGTGAAATTTTTTTTTGTGCAGTGGCTGCTAAATGTAATGATTGGTTCTTGTTTGCAATGAGATTTGTTTTTGAGCGTATATTTTTGGAGGATTAGCATAATACATATTGAGTTCTAGCCTATTTTATGTTGGTATATTGACTTGGTCATTGGATCAAATTGACGAGTTTGATTCGAATTCGATAACATTATTTTTTTGTGAAATGTTTTGGTGTCACTATCAAAAACAATTATTTAGGAATATGTACTTCACTTTGTTAATACTCAACCTTATTTGAAGCTCCAGCAGTCAAGCTTTAACTCCTAATGTTGGCTGTGCAGCCAGCACTTCTCAGCTTTAAGGGCCTATCTTAACATACTAATCGACTAGCCAAGTAGTCTATGCCATTTGAAATGGCGTATGTACTCTTTACCGTGCCCTAGGAGTAAAAAACCAATACAACACTATGTATCAACAGTGGTGATCATCACATTCCATGTTTAAGTGGTCGTCAACCTCAGTTCAATAAATGAGAATGCATTGGTCAATGAGTTGATGATGATGAGCATTAGTGATACATAGAATTGCTCCTAATATTAAATCCCAACTATTTTTCTCTTGATAGATACAAACGTTTACATTCCTTATCATGAGATGATGATGATGAGCATTACTTGTTTTTGCATGAATATGCAAGAATCTTTTTGCATCATAAACATTACACACTTAGAATCGGGAATAATCATGAGAACGTCTATATATTACATATCCTTCGTAAACCTTTTACATCAATAAATAACAGGATTTATGTAAAACTTGAAATATCCACACAAACACATTTCACCAGCATAAAGCGAGGTGAGCAGGCAGAGAATAACAATTGAAAAACTACTACTATTGATTAGAAACTTAATTTTAAGAAAAATCATCACAAAAAATGAAAGATTCCTTAGAAGGAGGAAAAAGAAAAAGAAAGAATCAGCTACGGAGTATTCGAGCTTCAACACCAATTTCATCATTCGACTCTCATCCCACGAGTCGAAAGGTAACATCTTTTATTTAATTTCTATATTTTGAACTTTACATTGATATTGTGTATGCATGGATTCACTTTGAGGTGAAAATTTTAGATTTTCTTGTAATTTAATCTGTATGATTTGACTGTGTATTTAATTTTAAATTTAAAAGATAACATAAAACTACTATTATTTTGATTGCAATACGAAGTTAAGGACAAAGATTTGAAACGAATTTGACTCAACATGTTCATTTGTTGCTTTGGGTACTTCTATGTAGTGTGCAAGTTGTTTTTTTGGAAGAATGAAGTGTCTAGAACATTTGATTCCAGAACATTCACCATGATTGCTCTTTTTTTTTTTTTATTTGAAACTTTGATCCACAATAAATCAAAATCATTAACTTTAAACATCTGTTTATCAATTTTTTAATCTAAATTAAGAGCACATAATGTCCTCTCAAACTCTTTCTTCATTTGAAAACGAGATTGCTAGATTTAATTCATTCAAGTTGTAATATTTTTAAGTCTCAAATGTAGCAACTTCCAGAATATATAAATGAAAACATGTATAAAATTGGATTCTAAACATGTAGATATACCTTTCTTTTGAAAGAGGAACACCATTTCAATATCATTAATGTATTTTATATCCAAATCTATTGTTCTTGTGCACTATATGCTCAAATGGTGAACTTAATTTTCCTTTTCCAAACTTGTCAAATTTCTGCCTCACCTAACAGTAATTGACAGTCATCCATTGCCTTGAGCAGAACCTGGTCTGGGTTCGAGCCCTAGCATCTCTCAATTCAGATTCTACAACATCTCTATTTGCCATACTTGATTTTGTTCATTATACATATTAACATGTTAAAACCCATGTATTCAAGTGTGGCATGTAAGGGCTCTGGTTTTTACTTCATATTACCACCGCCAATGTAAGTACGTGTGAACACATATTTTATATAATCCAATGTCATCAGCCTTCAAATAAGTTTCATTTTTCGTTGAAGTACCACATAACCGAATTTCAACATTATTTCTTACACTACATCACCCACGTTGCACGTGCATTCACTAGTAGTAAATAGATTCAAGGAAATGGGTATTTGTTAAAATTTAAAATTTTGATGTACGAGTCTTTGATTTTGTTATTTGATCCTGACTTGTTTGTTGTTAAAATCTCGAAAACTTGATATCTTGCTTCTATACATATAAAGATTGAATTTCTCTTACAAGAATTATGTTCTATCTATGCATAATCGAAATATTGCAAATTTTGGTAATTAATTAATCAATCTTATTGAATATCATGTTATTTGTTTCCTATTATACGAGAGTCCGGAAAAGTACCGTTTTATTACAAGTGTTCTCCTTTTCTTTGGTGTAAATAACTTGATAAATATTGCGTGTTTACTTGTTCATGCGATTTAATTGGTTCTTATATTTTCATTTGGAATGTGTGATAATGTTTCTTTGAAGAGGATCGAAGGGTCGAACTTTTGATAATTCTTTATAACGAAGAATCACGAGTATTGGCTAATCTTGCCTTAGCAAGTATGACACACACAAGTATGCTCATCAATACTATTGGTGTTTCCATTTGATTCAATGACTATAAAATATTTTTTTGTTTTTTGTTTTTTTCTCTCTCTACATATTAAGGCTGACTTTTGCTAGTTAAATAAATTTAAATAATTGTTTCTCACATCCAGTGTATTTCAAAACAAAGTTTTATCCCTCTTTTTTACTTTGTGCTTTTCCTTTCGCTTGATATACATTTCTCATAGCTACTACCGAATTGTGCAAAAATGCTACAATACGAAATTATTTATGTTCATTCATTTTACTCAAAATAGTGTTATACATGCTTCGCATGGAACATTTCTCTCTCTACATATTAAGGCTGACTTTTGCTAGTTAAATAAATTTAAATAATTGTTTCTCACATCCAGTGTATTTCAAAACAAAGTTTTATCCCTCTTTTTTACTTTGTGCTTTTCCTTTCGCTTGATATACATTTCTCATAGCTACTACCGAATTGTGCAAAAATGCTACAATACGAAATTATTTATGTTCATTCATTTTACTCAAAATAGTGTTATACATGCTTCGCATGGAACATTTTAATGAATAAATAAAGGACTTTAATCATTCAAAGCTGCTCGTACAATAATGAAATGCTAAAAATTATAACAACTCAATGTAAAGATTGATGACCAACTGACCAACCTGCTCTAGAAGTCATGCACCGATGAGGATTCATGCAATTTACCCTATTATAGCGGTTTCAGAGAGAATTGGAATGGATGCTATAGCCTACATGCGCTATTTCTCATGAATGAGTAATTCTAGGAATTTCAAGAATGCCATGTTGTCACTTCATGTTTTCAGCTTATTTTATGGTTTGAAAAGTAAAATTAAATTATTAAACAATTAACAGATAACATAATTAAATAAAAATAAAATGGACTAGAGGATCAAGAAAATGAAAAATGAAACTAGATTTATTAACTATTTTTTGTTAAATGTTTTCAAAAAGAATAATACTATCTAATATCAATCGTGCTAAAGCACCCGTTTAAGTAGCTACATTTTATATATTCAATTAAATGAGTCATGTGACTTTATATTTATATGAATCAATCATTTAATGTCATGTAATTATCACTTAGCCCTTGTTTGATATCCTTGAATTTTTAAAAACATTGTTTTGAATGGTGTTTTTTGAAGAATGTGTGATTAAAATGTATGAAAAATTTTAAGTTTACGTGTAAAATATTTTTATTATATGAATGTATGATTGAAAATGAGTATGAGAAATAAATTAAAGATGTCAAACACGGGCTTAGATTAGTGTTTAACACTGAATGTGGCGAATATCATCGTTCTTTCTAAAACGATGCAATCAAACGAAAGGGACGGGGCCAAAACCATCCCCTCATAATTTTCGAGACGGAATGTGAAAGAGTTATGAGGTAAGACAAGAATTGAAAAAATCTCTATTACTGTTTCATTTACTTAATTTTGTATCTTAATGTAACTTCTTATTCTTTCAAATACGATTTAAATTTGAACAATATGAATAAACAAATCGGGGCTAGTTTTGATAATTTGGGATGGGAACCATTTTCCCTATCAAGAATTGTTTGAACAATATGAATAAACAAATCGGGGCTAGTTTTGATAATTTGGGATGGGAACCATTTTCCCTATCAAGAATTGTTTGAACAATATGAATAAACAAATCGGGGCTAGTTTTGATAATTTGGGATGGGAACCATTTTCCCTATCAAGAATTGTTTGAACAATATGAATAAACAAATCAAGAATTGTCTCGCTTACAATTCAAGGCGAGACAATTCAGTTTGGGTTGAAGGCAAAAAATTTGGTCATTCTAGCCAAAGAGTCATTTCAAAATTGGTTTACTTTTATTTTTGAGTGTTCTTCATAAGGTACTTCAACAAAGGGGTTTAGTCCATCCCAATGCTGTATTGAGATAAGTTTTGCACAATTTTATATCAAATTAAAACTCATCTACAATCCATTATACCAAAATTTACATCAAATGATTAGTGTTTGATAATTTTCTTCATTTTTCGATTCTCAACAATTTATTTATTTAAAGGATTATTTATTTGTTTTACAACTACATAAATTATTAAATAAATAATTACGTAAAAATTTACGAAAAATATTGAATTATTATTGATTACTTAATTATTCACTTGTTTTATGTAATATGTTAAATTGACAAAAATAAATGATTATATTATTGAATACTGACGTCATATCCACCAAGTACATGAGATTAATAGGGTGATGTGACAAGATGTAGGAAATATGCAATAATTATGTCTCTTGAGATTATGGGAAAATGAGACCGAGCGGATCTTCGGAGGCCGACTTGGTATATGCACGAGGTAGGTCCTGCAAACATTAAATATGAGACCGTAGATCGGTAGTCAAAAGATTATATTATTAAAAATTTATTAAGGATTACATTATTATTATTATTATATTGAAATTTTTTAATAAAAATGACACAAATTCCCTTAACCATTATGTGTGGAAAATGAAAGAGAAGGGCAAAATTCACATCAATGGCAAGTTGTGTTAATTTTACTTCTTACTCCTTAAGTCCTTGTTTGGCACCTTAAAAAATCTGATTAAAATTCAAGTTAAAGTTAGCAATTAATTTTAATCATACATTTTATTAGACGCACAATTTTTCACCTACACATTTCATCAACTTTTATCAAAATTTACCAAAAAAATAGATTTTAATCCAAATCAAATATGGGCTAAATATATTAATAAGATATCATTACTCTTAGGGAAACACTCAACCACAGTTCCCTTAACCATTATGTTTGGAAAATGAGAGAGTGGCTAAATTCACATCAATGGCAAGTTGTGTTAATTTCCAGTTTGGGCCCCATTTAAATTATATTCCATTTTTCTTTCTCATATTTTCAAAGATATAATTTTCTATAAAATAAACTTACACGTAAATAAAAAACTTTTCTTTTTTTTCAACCACTCATTTTAAACAAATAAATTATTTCATCCATTTTCATTTCCAAAAAATGGGGGTCAAACGGGGGCTTCTCACTCTTTAAGTCCTTGTTTGGTACCTTTAAAAAATTTGATTAAAATCTAAGTGAAAATCAGCAATTAATTTTAATCATACATTTCATTGGACGCACAACTTTTTAACTACACATTTCGTCAAATTTTATACCAAAAAATTGATTTTAATCTAAACCAAATATGGGCTAAATATATTAGTAAGATAGCATTAATTTCAGGGTTGGGATGACAACGGTTCGATTTCGGTTCGACTCGGCCAAAACCATCACTAAACCGTCAAATTTTTTGCCATACCATAACTGCACCATAACCACGTAAATCAGTTCGGTTCGTATCTTGGTTCGGTTCGGTTAATAACCACAAAAATAAATTATTTTTTTATAGGTCCATCCGTCAATTTGATATAAAACAATTTATGAAAAGAGAGTCAATGAAAATAAAAACACAATATTCCAAACGAAAATGCAAACATTATCCCAAATTTCAATTATAAAATAGAAATTTAACAAAAAATATTATGAATATAACAATACTAAACTTTTTCTTCATTCTTGATTTTTGTACATTGTAGTTGCTTGATTCATGCTCAATAATTCAAAAGTTTCAACCTTAACTCATATTCAATCTTCATTATTCCCCATAACTCTTACTAGCATAGGTTAGTACTCAAAATTGATTTTAATATGGTAAATAAGAAATGTAAGTAAAGTATACAAAAAACTACCTAATCTAGAATGATTAAGATTTAAATAAAAAAATGGTACCTCTTCGTTAACTTCCTCATCACTAAACCTTGTCATCCCTAATAAAAGATTTTTTTTTAAGTGGGTAATTGGTTTGACGGCATATATACCATATCCACACCACTACGAACCGGTTTATTAAAATCAAATACCATATCCACCCCATTGTACCATCGATTTGGTTTTTTTCGCCCCATTCGATTCGATTAGCCTCGACTTTCGATTTTAACGATTCAAATTGCTATCCCTATTTCAAGGAAACACCCCATCACAATTCTTATACATCAACACTTGTCTTACTTGGGTCCCCATTTATTTTTTATTGGATTTTGTTCCCTAAACTACTTTTATTGATGCACATAAAGACAAATTGGCGGAAATCATTCAACATCCTACCAAATAGCCTCTTAAATAGTATATGACCTACAATTTTGCTACATGTAAATCCTTATTTACACTAACAAAATTTTATATCATCTTTTACATTTCACACATTTAGTTTAACCGTCAAAATCTTGCCACGTCACCTATTTTAACTAGGGTGTCAAACTTCAGTTGACATCTGCTGTCCAATTTTTGCTATCTAATTTGTTGTCCACTCAATTAATTATTGACACGTCATTCTAAATTAAAATATCTCTATTTGGTGGGTTAATGGTGAAGTTAACGAGGGTAAATTTGAGATCACATGTAGAATTAAAAATGATGTGTTAATATTTAATTGAGTGGACATCAAATTAGACAGCAAAAATAAAATATCAGATTTCAACTCTTCAAACTTAATGTAATACTAGCTAATTGATATGACCTATTCTTTCGAGATATTGATACCCATCCAATAACTTAAGCTCCCCACCCTTTCTAGTGCCGTTTAAAAGAAAATTAAACGATTTCATCCATTTGTCCTTATGTGCAATAAATGATCTTGTTTGGGAACCTAAATACAACCAGAAAATGAATGGAGATCCAAGTGCAAAAAGTAGTAATGTTTGAGGACCGTGGGTGAAAATTTCCCTTCTATGAATAAAAGGTTTTATAGGTGATCTTTATAAACAATTGCTCTCAAAGGCCTTTTCAACCCAAAACCGAAGACTAGAGTGTTGTCGAAGTTCTTTGTTATGGGATTTTTATTTTATACATAAATAAAAAATAAAACTGGTCAAGGCCTGAATCAAGCTATAAGTTTTATGAGGTTATTTACCTGAATTCGAGTCTCAATTAAATTTAATTAAATAGACATAACATAAAATTAATTAAAAATATATCACACTAAATTCATCCACTAATATATCTATACAATCAACCTGATATATCTTTCGAGACACTTCTTTTTCCAAATTAATCTGCTTCTCTCGAGCTGAGCCATTATAAACCCTGAATTGTTTCCATCAAGTGGCCGCTATTCCTTGAAATCGCGTAGTTACGAATTTTACCTGTTTCCAATCGGGACATTTTTAAAATCAAGAATTTCCTCAACCACGCACACCCTGTCAAGGAATTTGCTGGTTCTTGGAAATGATAAAGATTCTTTACTTATTTCTTTTGCCACAAAAACATATATAATGCAGGACAGATTGCATCCGAATTGCATGTCATAGAGCTTGGACCCCAGCCAGGTGGATATATTACTTTTTCCTGATTGTCCATGATTTCGAACTGGATATCATTATATGAATCTTGGTTGGCATATACTGAAAGTCAATACTCTCTTATTGGCCTTACTCAACTCTAAAAATCATTTGCTGGGAAACCATCGACTATACTTCCATCCACTAGATATATAGAAAATGCTATAGACGTATAGATATATAAAAATTGTGTAGACAGAAAAATAAAAGGATTGAAATTATAATGGGATAGATATATAAAAATGGTGCTGATGTATATTGTTTAAATAAATCAATTTAATAAGAACGATATTGTAATTGATGTGAATGAGAATAATATTTTTTTAATTGTGGAAATGATCTAATGGGCACCGGTCCTTAGCTTATGTTAAGCACCGATGACATGACACATCAATTGATTGATGAATATGTTAATGGTAGGTCCATGAATTTAATGATTCACTAATTAATTTGTGTGCCATGTTATCGGTACTTAATAAAAGTTAAGTACCGGTGCCCATTATATATATATATATATATATATATATATATAAAACTTATGTGGACGTAAATAGCGGCTCCCAAAGATAATTATTACAACCCAACGATTCTGGGTTGATCCAATGGCCACTCCAGAAAGCAAACGACATTTAAAATTTAAACAAATTGAATTCTAGAAAAATGAAAAAAAAGGGCAAAAAAAAAAAACTATCGAAAAGTAAGAAGAACAAATTTCCAATGTGATCTAACAAATTACATTCCTCAAGCAAGTCACAGCTTGTTAAACCGATTAAATCATAAACATAAGCAGATAAATGCATATATATACACAGAAAGGCAGACACTTCACAAAAAAGAAAGTTTAAAGACTCGATTGACTTGAGAAGAAAATGAAATTGGTTTGGATGCAAAAAACAGAATGTCAAGAGTGTGCGCGCGTGTGTTGATATATACATATGCATACATGTGTAGGTATATTGATATATACGTACACATATACATGCATACATGTGTGCGTATTTGTGTCTTTTGGATGACAAAAAGGTTGGAAGAGTACCTGGTTAAAAAAGCTGAAATCGGGGGGAAAAAAAAGGCTGAAAGAGTAACTGGTTAAGAGATTTGAGATTTCATTGTCGATTTCTAGAGACAGAGAAGAAGAAAAATGAAATGAAATTAAATGTAATTTAATAGGGCCAAACATGGGCTAATATTTATACAATTACTGTATTAAATTAAACATGTATAAGCACTGTCTAAGCTTAGTATTTTTAATTTTAATTAATTTTTTTTTTGGGTAAAATTAGATATAGTATATGCTCTTCATATGAACGGTTACAGAAATATTTTGGATATTGATTTGATTTA
>NC_036240.1:12272638-12283437 GCF_002742605.1 Olea europaea var. sylvestris | reverse complement strand
GATCGATGCTAAATCTTAGAGTTTGTTGGAAAAAGAAACATGAAGAGAAAAAAGAGTTTGTGTTGTGTTAAAAAAAAAAAAATACTCTGTAAATATAAAGATAATCTCCACTATGACTAAATTGCACTTTAAAAATATAGCCACTAGGAGATACTCTGAACTTGGAATTGAACGCATAGAAAAATAGGGACAAGAAGTAATTGAGGGCAGGGGTCGTGCTCAACATACCAATAATATTTTATGGCTACTATACGAGGGAATATATTAATATTTGGTGAATATTCCATGCACAATCAATTATTTAACATAAAAAAAATATTTGAAGGCTTGAAATTAAACCACTCATTGTATATTGCGAGCATTTCAAATAAGACTAAGAATAATTATTACACGACTTTTAATAATTTAATCAGTAGAATTTAAATAGATATTTTATAGATAAGAAATAATTTCATCAGGATTTATACCTAGGAAATAAAGAACTTCATATTTCTCAAGTAATTTTTATTTGTCACACAATTGATCCTAATCTTCCAAGCTGCCTGAGAAACAAAGAATCCAAATAAATAGTGTAAAAGCAAATATAGAAGTAAAGTAGAAGAAGTAAAATAGGGATCGAGAACACATACATACCTGCCTTATCTAACAAATCGGAAATATCAAGCTTTGGTGCAATTACTGGCCATGGACTCAATTTTCTCATCATACGGCAATTTTCAATGATCAAGTCCTCCAATAAAGGGAACTCAAGTTCACAGTTCTGAGAGCAAAACATTTGAATACTTGAAAGATTCCTGAGTAGTAGACGGTCCAACTTAGGAAACACAACTCTAGTTTTCATTGCTTCAACTATTTGGATCTCTGAAGTGCCTTTTTCTTCTTTTCCAACAATCGCTTTAATTGATTCACAATTTGAAACCTCTAGAATGTTCAGAGCCACAAGAGAATAGGCCATTGAAGGTGAGAATAGGTACTTTAAGATACCACAACCTTTAACAACAATTGATGTCAAATTCTCAAAGACACGATGATCTTTTGGAATTGTTAGACATTCAAAGTCAAACAGCACTTCCAGTGACTTACAGTCTTTTACATCAAGTCTTTTAAGATTTTGTAATGATTTACTCGAATTCTCTGCCCTCATGTTCACTAACTTTACTATATACTGCAATCCCCAAATGCGTAGCTTCTCCATGTTAGGCAATGTAACCTGTGAAATTCACTTAATGGTGTAAGCCATGACGCTAACATCATAATTCTTTATCTCGTATATAATAATTAATACTTTTCTGTACTAGTTTTTGTTCGAGTCAATTGTAACAAACATTTTTTTTTTTTGATTTATAATAAATGGCAGACTAATATTTTTGTTCTAATGTTAATAAATTGTTCTTTATAAAATAATTGGAGAAATTTTCATAATTTGTCTGATTCTTCGATTTACATGCACGGACTCGAAAACAAATATGGCAATATGCTCACGGAGAAAAGGAAGGATTTATACCTGGTTGAACAAAGTTCGAATAATGCCATCGTTGTTTGATTCAGATCTGAAGCTTTTAAAATTGCTTAAATCATTAAGCACGAGGCGTTTTAGTTTTGGGAACTCAAGCATATCGATAACTCCATTTCGTTTTGCATCCATTGCAACAACTTGTGTGAAGTGATGGAGGTTTGATGGAGTGTTTGCATCCATGACAATGTTTCTTGTCTCTGAAGTGTTTTCTTCTTCTTCTCTTCCAATGATTTCTTCCAGTGCTTTGCAATAATTAATTGATAAATATTCTAGGGCCACAAGTGAGTTAACTATAGAATGCGAAAATAAGTATCTTAAGCTCTCACAACGAAAAACATGGAGTTTTGTTAAATTTTGGAAGACGCAAATTCCTTTTGGAACCATCCTTGTAATGTTCACCAATTTTGGTAGTTTGATCAGCTCCAATTTTTTTAATCGACCAAGCATATTAATTTCTGCATTGTCATTAGTGCCCTTCATACCCTCAAAGTCAAACAATACTTGAAATGCTTCACAACAGATCACGCGAAGATATTCAAGACTTTGCAGTGACTGAATTGAATCAAATTCTGCAATGGCCAGAAATTCATCAAAAACATCACCTGAATAATTGTTAGTTTACGCAGAGATGTTGTTTGCATTTCCTTACCAATTAGCTTTACTATACAATCCAATCGAATAACATCTATACACTCCATGTTAGGAAAGTTGACCTGCGAAGTTCAATTAGTCGTAGTCAGCCAAAATTTATCCATTATGCTATCTATATTACTGGATTGCGGAAAGCTATGTCATTCTAGAGAAACTGTATCTATTCATTTGTATTACAAGACATATTCATTGTGCTGTTGACTAAATCATCACAATAGAAATAGATCTGAATTTCTCCTTTCATTATTACCTAATTATACCTCGAAATTTTAGCTCCAAAATCTACGTGTGTCTTTTTGTTTCTAAGTTTATATGGAAAATGATAGGAAAATCCCCAAGATTTCCTATTGTCTCAATTCATGATTAATACAACAGTTCTACAATAAATTTTTGTAATTTGTATGTAGTTGATTGAAATCATGAAAGCCATAATTATTAGCTGAAAATAAAAGACAATCTATAAGTTAGTTTTGTGCATGAGGTGCTATATCCGTATTGTTTCTCATAAATTTAGCCCATGTTTAGTTCAATTAAAAAGTTGATTAAAATCTAAGTCAAATTTAGTAAATACTTTTAACCACATTCCATGAGACCTACAAGTTATCAACCATACATTTATTAACTTTTATTTTAGTGGATAAGCTTTGGACGGTTGAAATTGAACCACTCCATTAAGTGGTTGAAATTGAACCATGATCAGATTTTCAAAGTTGTGGGCCTTTCAAAAGGAATCTTTTATAGATCTGCCTTATCAAAGAGATTTTTTTGTATGATTAATTAATTTTACATATCTACAGCAAATGTCTCTTAGTCAACTTTTCATACGGTAGATCTAGAAAATACTGTGGCTACTTTTAGAGTCATTTAACGAATTTTCTTTTTCCTTTTTCTTTTCTTTTTGGCTTAGACAACACATTAATTATTTATCTAGTTAATTTTCAATTAATAATTATTTGTAATAGATTATTTAAATGATTACAATTTAGACCAAATAATAGTCTTAACCGGTGGGGTCTTGGTTTGTCCATTCAATTAATTAATTTCCACTTGGAGAAAGAAAATGGATTGTTGATTACCTAGACACATTCTTCTAAAAGGGTAATTGGCGCAAAACGTCCATACCTTTCAACTTCATTGTGTAAAACGTCCTCACCTTACATTGGAATGGGGAGTGAAGAAGAAACACAAAAGTTTCATTGTGGTTTAATCCTTGTTGTCGACGAAGAAGGATAATAGACAAGTACTTCATATGCACATCTCTCTTCTTTAATCTTATCTAATATATTTCACGATGTGATAACTAGTATACTAAATTAGATTGTATTAAATTGACAAATCCCAAAAGATTGTCCCAATTCAAGACAATGGTGACTTGGGAGGTTGAATTATGTTCATAGGCTTATCTTATAGTTTGGCTTTTACTAAAAAAATTGGGGGCACTTTTGTCATTAATGCACCATGCCAAACACAAAAAGAGTTGGGGTTTAAATGACTATTATTATGTTAGTGAAAAAAAATCAAATGTCATAATTAAGGACATACTTGGACAAAACAACATGATGCATAAGTTTTTTTTTAAGTAAACAATTTTTGTATTAGTCAAAGTTGAAAATTTAAATAAGTTTTTATGTAAAAAGTAGGTTATCTAAAGATACTTGAAATAAATAATTATTTAAAGGTAATTATCAATTTTGAATTAGACTACACGATAAATTGAATATAATCAACATTATAAACTTATCGTTACTTTTATGTCCTGAACAATCCGCGTGTGATAATGGTCAAAACAAGAGTCGTGATTTAGCGTATTCGTTAACATTTTAGCGTAGTCGTGATTTGTAAATCGTGTTGTACCTAAAAACAGTAGTAACAGCTTAAAAGATAATGAATCAAAGATTCAAAATCCAATTGATTGTAACAAATTGCTTTTGAAAGCGCGTCTAGTTTTGACAATTACTAGTGGATGTTGGGTGAGTTTCAAGTTTAACTATTTATGTTGACAGCCTAACTTGGCACTTAGGCGCCACCGTATTTGATTGCAATAAATCACTTGATCACGTGCATGTGCATATATAATTGATTCATAAATGTTTGTAAATCATGAATCTGATTTGCATGTGACGGAGTAGGTTAAAGACCACAAAACATAAATTTATATAGTCTTTATGTCTGCAACACGCATTCTCATACATAAACCTAGTCTATTTTAATTAAATAGTCAGGACTCGTTTGGTATAACTTTTGAAAAGTCAAAATGAATTTTTGAGATCCAGAAGTTATTTTCTGACCCGTTTAATTAATTTTATGAAAGCGCTTCTTTTAATTCGAAGGCTTTTAGAGTAAAATAGGCAAATGCGACTTCATCTAAAAGTACTTTTGAGATAAAACTCTCTTTGAAAAATTATTTTTCAAACGAAAATAAAGTTGACTTCCTCTAAAAACTCTCTACCAGAAAGTAAAAAGCAAAGTCATGTCAAATGAGTCTTAATATATGCACAGTTTTCATTGGTAGCGACGAGATTTGAGACCCAAATATTATGTTTTGATGATTTTTAACAATTTAAACTTTTAGATGAAACGATTTAACATCAAACGAATAGAAAAGAACTTTTAGACGCCTACATAACACGAAAGACAACACAAATTTTTCTTTGAAAAGTAATCATCGTTGATTCACTTAATAAGCACGTTTGTCTTAACTATTGAAACTTTAATGTGAATTTGTCTTTTAACTATTGAAACTTTAATGTGAAGATGCCCTAGCGTGACAAGGGTCCATATTTTCGGCCTCATTTTGGGGCCTAATATAACCCTTTTTCTACCTATAAAAAATAAAAAATAAAAATACACTCGAGTATCAGCAGGAATCTTGCAAAAGGACATCAATACTTTTGAACAATAGCCGTAATCATGGGTCCATCGTTCCCCAATTTTAGGTTTCATAATAATCTACAATAAATTTTGATTGTCATGATCAAATAAAGACAAATCACAAATCAAAGTTCAAATTTCATCTAGATAAATCTGCAAGTAGTACAACATGTACACATATTGTTAAGTTAAAATGTAAACATAGTAACATTGCAAATAACTAATACAACTAAAAAGTCAATTAAAATTAATTTTTTGATCGTTATTTTACTATTACAATCGTCATTTTTAAATTTTTCTCTCACAAGTAAGATCCATTTTATCTCCAACGATAAAAAAATCAATTAACAAAATCTCTACTAAACAAGTACTAAGCTACTTGTACATATTTGTTTTCACATTTGTTAACAGATGTGGTGGTGAAATGCATTTGGTCCTTGATTTGAATAAGTAAATTCAATTCAAGAGCCAAGATACATGCCAATTCAGGATCTATCAAAACAATATGTGAAAATAAATATAGAAGTAGCATGATTTTGTTAAAATTTGGTGTCCATCTTAAAAAAGTCAACATTGTTAAGAGGAGTATGTGAGATTTTTATCCCTTGACATGCCCTTGTAAGATGGTAGCTCGTTTGAGCAGACCAATCTTACAATCCGTTGCTCATTAATTGAGACTTATAATCGGATCGAATCGCTTGTTGGAGCTTAATGAGCTCCGATACCATGTTAAAACTTGGGGTCCATCTTAATAAGATCAACATTTTTAAGTGGAGAAACCCAATATCTTTATAAATTGGTATTTATTTCGGTATTAAATCGATATAGGATAACACATCCCTTAATAGGCCTACTCAAGATAGTTGCTCATTTGAACAGACCAATCTTGAAATTCATGGGGTGGCTCTGATACTATGTTAGCACTTGGGGTCCATCTTAATAAAGTCAACCTTGTTAAGTAGAGAAGTCCATGATCTTTTTAAGTTGATCAATATTTCGATATTAAACCGATTTGGAATTTTTATCCCTTAACATATTCTTGCAAATATGCCATCAAAATTGTGATGCTTGGAGGATTATTGTCGAGTTTTTTATCATATGAGTAGAAATAGAGGAAAAAGTGACTCGCGGTCGAGAAAGAAAGAGATTTTTATATAGTTAAACGTACCAAGCACAAGCAATTGGACAAAAATTCAAGGTTATGCTTCGCATTACTTTTATAGCTCATTGTATATGCCAGTAACTAGAAGTTGATTATTAGTTAATGAAAGTTAAAATTTTACAGCCATACAGATTGAAAAAAGTGTTGTATTTGTGATAAAGCAATATACGTGAAATGTCTTTTTTAAATTTACACTCTTACACAGTCACGCGGCTCTCCCAATTCCATAGGCAAAAAGACCTACCTTAACCCAAATCTTTCCCCAGATTTCCTCCACATCTCCGCATGTTTTTCCGATTTCCAATCACACTTTCCAATTTCCAACAGAAGCACAAGTGTTATTTAAGAATCGTTTGAATAATGGTTGATTTGTAAAAACAAATTTATAAAGTTTGCAAAAATTAAAAGAACACGAGACAAAGCGATATGTTTTTATCCTAAAATAGGGCCCGGATGTTCAGTCGTTAGACTTAGTCACCCATTGAACATCTACCACGAGATTGTGCTGAAGATCCACTAATATCAACCAAGACTTAGTACAAATGTTCGAAGAAATCGAAGATTTTTTCAGTATTTCTCTAGCCTCTCTATTTACAAGATCTATAACCTACACACGTTACAATCTCAAAGATTGCACTAAGCACTCATTGATTCACAAAGAAAAAGAGATTGCACTTCACAAAGAATGATTACAGAACTTTTCAAGTAAAAACTCTAGCACTCAGAAGACGAAGACGAAAGACCCCAGAAGTCTCGCTCACACTAGGTCAAAGAAAATGCGTGACCAAGTATATAAATGTCCAGCCCAAAGGTCATGATCCAAGGGTCAAGATGTTGCCACGTTGACGGCAAATATTAACCCTTAAAGAGAGGCATAAGGTGCTATTTCAAGAAGCACGATTTTACTAAATCTTGCAGTTTATCAAAATAGAACCAGCCCAATTGGACGGTCCAATTGGCCAAGAATGATAGTGAGGCAGCCCAAAAACTTTAATAGCCTCCACCTTGCTGAATTAATTCTTGGCCTCTATTAAATTGGAGAGTTATCTCATGGTTTCATTTGCTCTCACAACCTATAAAAAGAAAAAGGATTAAGTCGGTGCAATTCTGCAAATAATAATGCTTAGATTTTCAAAATATCACTTCTTTTCAAGTGATGTTCAAAATCTTCAAGCAGTTCTTGAATTTATTTAAAGGCAGTACCTTAGTTCCCAGATCAGAAGGATTGAATTCTGTAGGAATTTTTACCAACTTGATCAGATCTTTTTCAACGAGATTTCGTACAAAATGAAATTTTCTATCTACATGTTTGGTCCTATCATGATATACTGAATTTTTACTAAGGTGAATTGCACTTTGATTATCTGTATAAATAACAACAGAATCATTTTGAAAACCAATTTCATTCAATAGACCTTTTAACCAGACACTTTCTTTTACTGCATCACAGGCAGCAATATATTTAGCTTCAGTTGAAGACAATGCAACTAATTTTTGAAGCTGAGACTTCCAGCTGATGCAACCATCACACAAAGTAAAGATGTAAGCAAAAGTATACCTTCTTTTATCTAAATCACCAACAAAGTCAGAGTTTGTATACCCCTTTAATATTATCCCCTTATTACTTCTTTTGAACATTAAACCTAAATCACATGAACCTTTTAAGTATTTCAACATCCATCTCATTGTTTCAACATCCATTTCATAGCAAGTCAATGAGTTTCACCAGGATTGGCCATAAATCTACTCAAGATACTAATACTATGGGCTAAATCAGGTCTTGTGCAGACCATAAGATACATAATGGAACCTACTGCATTAGCATACGATACCTTTTCTATTCTTTTAAATTCATCATCAGTTTTAGGTGATTGCTCACTGGACAATTTAAAACGATTTGCAATAGGAAGTGAAACAGGTTTACATTCAAGCATAGACAATTTTTCAAGAATCTTTTTCACACAATAACCTTGTTTTAACATTAATATGCAATTATTTCTATCCCTTTCTATCTTCATTCCTAAAATTCTCCTAGTTTGTCCTAAATCTTTCATTTCAAATTCAGATTTTAACTTTGCTTTAACAGAGTCAATTTCAGTTCTATCATAACAAGCAAGTAACATATCATCTACATATAATAGCAGATAAATGGATTCAGACCCACCTAAACCTTATAGAAGAGACAAGAATCATAATTGCTTTTCATAAAACCTAAAGTCCATACAAAAGAATTAAATTCCAAATATCATTGCCTGAGGGCTTGTTTAAGCCCATATATGTTCTTCACGACATTTTTTCCTTCATTTAATGTAATAATTTAAAGTATTTTCACACCCATTTTCCAGTTACTGTTACTATGTGGACTACGTAGAAGGCGGGAAGAAGGGTTCAGTTGGGTGAGGACGATTTTACCCCTGTTGACCAGCAAGAAATTGAGTCCCTCTCTTTAATTAACGGCAGAAGTGACGGGAGTTGGACGGAAGGACTTTCGTCGCAATGAAAGGTTGATTTGAGGGCAAAAATGTCAAAAAATGAAAGGTGAGGACGTTTTACACAATGAAGTTGAAAGGTAGGGACGTTTTGCGCCAATTACCCCTTCTAAAATGCACGCATATGTTTCGCATAAATTTGCATATGCTCTATGTTTTTTCGAAACACATTGCGTATAGAATATGCGTGGGATAATGTGGTCAACACATTTCGTTAACTGCATACACATGCTTAAAATTCAAATTGGCACACATTTGTGTAAAAAATTGTATCAAAATTAGCCTAACAAAGTCCAACCCTTTTTTATAATTTAAATAAAAGGTAAATTGAGCCAACAAACATCAATTAATCCAAATCTATAAGGACTATTAAAAAAAAAAACAAACAAAATTTTCGTATAATTAAAAGTATCTAAAAAGAATCCCATCCACCTCCTTCGAATTTCCTCTAATTTTACTGGCAAGTGGTGCTAGTGATTCACAATCTTGAATTGTTGATTATTGTAATTTTGAGGAAGATGTTGATAATGATATCTCATCATCTACAGGAAGTAATAGAAATTCTTGATTTGGAATGAAGGAGCCAAATAAAGATGATTTTGCATTGAATAATACGAAAAATGACTTGAATAAGGAAGATGAGATTAAATTGAAATCAATAAAGAATTAGATATGATATATGATTTTTTAAAGTTGGTATTTGTGTCTAATCTAATAACAAGAATTGATTGCCACATAATTATAGTATTTATGATTTTGAGTAATTTTTTTTTGTTAAAAATATTTATAAAGTTCAAATAATGCATTATTTTATTTATTTATGAGTTTAGAACATTTAAAAAATATTAAAAATTAAAAAAAAAAGTGTAATTATTTATTCATGCTTGTAATGCTTGATGCTCAACAATAATGAATTGCCACGCATTATGCATTTCAACATCTTGATCATTTGTTTTCATAATTTAATGTGAAAATGAATTGTAGTCTTACTCAAAAATTATATCAAAGTGGCTGAGTTTATCTGTTAGTATCATTAGTGCATTCCTCCATGTCAGGTAGGAAAATGCAGGCAATCTAAACCAGCCACGTGGTGCATTTAGACGTCAAAATTGACCAGTATTAGCTCCACCCGGTCCACTTTGGAAAACAATTTTTCATTGCATGTTCGGTAGAGCCTATTTTTGTCTACCACTTCCAAGAAAAAAAATCATTTTTAATCACATTTTTATAATAAATTATTTTATATGTAAATCCAAAATTTTTTCAATCACATTTTCTAAAAAAATTACTATTCCAAAAATTATTTTTCCGAAAAAACCTTTTGTAATAGACATCAAACAGGGCGTGTATAGAGAGGACTAAATAGGAAATCAAGACTAGTTTACAATGTGTAATACTGCATAACAAATATGTCCAAAGACGAAACAAGTTCAATACCAAAAGAAGATCAAACTCTAACATCTACTCATTCCATCCTTTCTAAGGCAGTCCGACTATACCCTCTTACCCCATGATCCCCATCAAGCCCTTAAAGTTTGTTTATCGTTAGCATAAGTACCCTCGCACAAAATTTAATCCAGCATTATTAGAATTGAAGTAGTAGGGAACAGAAAATAATTGAATACATCAGATATGGGTAGGCTAAAGAGAACCTAATGGTTTTCTGAATGTAATATAGCATCAGATGACAAAAGGGGCTTCGTTTAATAGCAAATTTTTTCAAAACTGATACTAGAGAAGGAAAAAAAAAAAAAAAAAACTTCTTAAGGTTTTTTGTTCAATTTTGTGGCAAATGACAACAATGCCTTTGTCATTCTTAGACCCAATGTTTAACTGGTCCTCGGCGCTCCTGCTAAAAGTTTGCGAGAGAGGGAGTACCTTGGTTTCTCATTTCCTCCTGTGCACGCTTCATTTCCTCCGTATCTGTGCAGCATATAAAACAGGAACAATGTTGTTCTGAGTGATTCATATCCTCTTTGAATCCTCATTGACAAAAACAAAGAATGATTCAGAGTTCGGTCAATGTCCCCCACAGCCTATACCAGATGTTAGTATTCCCAGTGTGGACACTAGTAACCATAACTTTTTTACAATTTAGTGTCAAAAAGAG
>NC_036240.1:12236568-12272600 GCF_002742605.1 Olea europaea var. sylvestris | reverse complement strand
GGGGGGGGGGGGTGGGGGAAACAAAATACAACAGTAAACAAGCCTTTCCTTGAGTATAAATAACAGAAAGTTATGGGATGATCTGAAATATAACTATACAGTGTTGATCATTAGGGAATTATAGTTTCATACGAGTGTCCCTAAATTGCTAACTTAAAAGAGACTGCGATTTAAAACTAATATTTGCTAAACTGAACCCACATATTGACACGAGACATTCAAATTTAATTACGCTGTCCTGGAAATAATCTTTGTCTTGCACATTCCTAATAGATTATACTAGCTGAGAAAAAGTAGCCTTGGTAACAGCTTTGCATGCATAATTATAGGAGCACGTTCACCTAATCCAACCCAGAATTTGTAATTAATTGGACTTGAAGGAGCAATTGAATAGATGACAAATAATATATGATGACTGATGGGCACTATTACAATCTACAAGTTTATTTTTAACTGAAAACAGTAAAAAAAGACGGATCCATAAAAAACATGTACAACTGTCATTGAAATGCAACATGTATTCATAGCAAATTAACATAAGCAATAAGCAAACTGGACGTGGGCAATTCAATAGAAAATAGTGTAACTGCAGTGTATACTTACCCACTAGTTTGGGCATCAAAAACATCACAATCACCATAAATCCGACCATCAGACCCATTGGGCTCTTCACAATAGACATCATGGAGAATGGTTCTCTTATCTACAGAAAAAGAAGGGGGCAATAAAAAGCACACATATTTTTCAGAATGAAAATTACAAATAGCATAAAACTGAAGAAGAAGTCAATCTGTTGGCACCTCATAATACTGTTCTTCTCTCAAAGCCTCCAAAACAAGCTCACTCAATACTCTCCTGTTCTCTGTCAGAGCTGCCTGAACCTTGCCCGGATTTCTTGCACTCACATCAATCCGGACCTGGCAGCCAAGAGGAGTTTTCTGAGTCTTATTATGAATTGATCAAGGTACAAGAAGAATCCAAGAGTTAAGAAGCTCACTGGAGAGAAGAAATAACCAATAGCAGCCACTTCAATTAGATGAGTCCCTGCTGGCACATTATGGCTTGACAACAATGAATGTCTTAAATCTTTCAAGCAACAAGGAACATATAAAGGGTGCACCAATGCTTAAAATAATTTCCTTCACAAATTTGTGCAAAAACATGCCTGAAAACATGGACATTATTGTTGAAGAGGCAGGAAAATAGTCTAGACTACTATTATAGCTCCTAAAGATTTGGAATTCATCTCACATGAGTGACCTCATGGAAAGTGGCTGGTGTCAGTTTTCTGTTTGAACGGAATAAATAAATTCGACCACACATTAAATTGGAAAACTAGAAACTGCATGTCATCTTTCCCACTTATAAACTATATGACTTTCACATGGTCAAGATTCACACAAGTGACGCATCAATGATTAATCTTCAAACTTGTTATTTTGACTGGAATATCGCGGGTTAACATTAAACCAATAGTATCCATCGTTTAAGGCTGTACCTACCGTCTTTTTTGGGGGGTCAATATCAGGGAAATGCCATACATTTGAGTGCGCTTCATTTGAAATCTTGTTAAGTGCACTTTATTTGAAATCTTCAATTGTTGGAATACAATTCCTATAATTTGTAGGTGTGCTTGACTTGCAAGAAAGCATAGAGTATCCTAACTGATCTTAAAAATCAACCCATAAAAATTGCAGTCATGGTCTAGCTGAGTTATATATTCATCTCAGCCCATATTAATTTATTGTTATGGCTCCCATTGCTGACTAGCAGTATTCTATTCCATTCAAACCGTTGAATTTGGACCCTAAACTTGAGAAGTTTCTTTCTTGAATGTCGATTGATTTATTTTCTTCCCTAGGAGTAATAAGAGATTAATGATATTCTTCAGTTCCTTGCATATTCTTTAATATAATTAAACCAACTTTTACAACCAATTGGCATCATCTCTTGATTCCAGCACTTAAAAATTTTCTCAAGAGGTTTTTGATAGAATTAAGGCAAAAAATAAAAAACAATAATGTGGAGAAACTGAATCTATAATACCTCTGTACATAAACAAGATCAATGTTCTATTTAGCAGTTGGCCCGTCACAAAAGTTCAGCCAGTTTTACTAAAAAATTCTTAAAATTCAACTGAATAAATAATGTATCATACAAATAAATCCTTCTCATATGAAATTTCATGTTAATAAGAAGATTATTGTTAACCATAATTCATTTTATTTTATCAGCTGCATTTGACATTTTCAGCAATTAATTTCTTAGATATTTCTAATGACAAAGAAATATCTAACTTCCCCAAGCAATTTAACGAAGTTTTCAATTTGCTTCCTAAACCATATCTTCGCCATTTTCTGAATACATGCAACAAAAACTATGATTCAGCATGTCAATTAAGGCCACTTTCCTGTCGACGTGCATCACACCTTTTCTAATTGTGTATATTCAACAAATTCAAAATCAAAGAGCTTAAAAAGGTAATCATCAGGAATCAGACGCCTAGATTACTACAAAAGAACACCAAACTGCAAATGAAATACTGAATTGCATGGACTTATGTCACACTCAGTACTGTTGTTGCATCCATCCCTTTTTTTAAATTTTTTTATATAATTACAGAAGGTTTAGATTTCACATTTAACCAAATTTTCCTTAACCAATAACACAACTAAGCCGCGAATTACAACTTAAATTTAGTTATCTTACACTATGATAATTCAATTTTTTGAATAATAATCAAAATTTTCAAGAACAGTTATCAGAGACAAACATCAAAAACTCCTTAAACAATCTGCGAAATTAAAAACCAAAACCCATTAATTTAAGCACTAAAAAGCAACCATACCAGGAAATTTGACTCGGCCATTGATGCTATATCCCTCAACGTTCCTGTAAAAATAAAAATGGAAAACATATTTTAATTTAGGGTAAAAAAAGGAAGATTTTCTTGAAATGACCATAGTAATACAAGAAAATTAGTTAATAAAACTCTTAGGTAAATAATACATCGAAAAAATTGAAAAATTGAGATAATGAGTAAAATTAATAGTTTATAGATGGAGAAAATAGTACTCAGGAGAGATCGCGAGTGCCGCACGTAATAGAAGGAATAGTAGTGAGAGGAAGATCACTGCGTGATTGCGTGTTACAGCTCCCATCGGAATTTGGCAAGAGAGAGACGGAGAAAAACGAGAACTGGAAGATCCAAAGAATTTGCTCGTTCGTGAAGGAGTCGAGCAATGGTAGATATATATATTTTTTGGCTGATAAAAGATTAACGATAAATATTCACGTCACATTTTTTATGTTTTGTATCGCATTTTAAATATTTTTATGGTTCTCAATCTCTATAGCATTTACGTTCCTAACGATTTTTCGTTACATCCTTATTTTCCAACTTTCTATTATTTAACATATTTTATATTTAATAATAATTTATGTCTAAAAAATCCGTTGAAATAGTGTGTAATAACTTTATTTTTCCATCATATAAAAAAAAGAAAAAGAAAATAAAAATACAAAAAATACTTTTTCCTTATTTCAAAGCATGAAAATAAAATATTTTAACATAAATTATCATCAAAAAATAAACATACTAATTAATGACGGGATCAGACAAAAAAATTAAGAAAGTGATTGTTACAAGGAGCTAAAATTAAGTAGTTTAACTGTAATTAAAATATGGTATAACAAATAAAAATTATAGTAATAACATAACAACTCAAAATTAATTTTACTATTTACCAATAAGCCCCTAACTAAAAATCAAATTTTAAATAAATTTTGATCAAATATGTGGTTATAAAATTGATAAAATTATAAATTTCATGTGTCGTTAAAATGAACAGTTGATTTTGAGTTAAATTTTTATCAACCTTTTTAGCTACATCAAATAGGGACTAAGTAATAATTGAAGAAAAATGTAAACAAAAGTTCAAATTTAGTTTTTTATTTTTTTATAAATGACATTTTGCATTAAAAAAATAAAAAATGAGCACGACTAAAAAAAAATCAAAATAGTGTGTTATGATTCGTTTGACTGCAAGAATGAAATTTAGTTGGAAAGAAAATGAATTTCAGGGAATTGAATTACCTAAAATTTGTTTTACTGAAAATTTTCAATTAAATATATTTAATTGGTATAATTTTTCACTTGAGAAATGTTGAAATTTTAGATTTTTTTGTATTCGTTTAGCTTTATTTTTTTATGAAATTTGTTAAATAAAGGGATAAAATTTGTTATAATTGTAAATAGAATTTATTCCAATTGTCAAAAAAAAAAATAATAATAAATAACAAAAAAAAGCTGGAATTGCAATTTCCACCAAAATCAAAGGAAAACTAAGAGTCCGTTTGATTATAAAGAGAAATTGAATTGAATTGAAACGAATTTTAGGTAATTAAATTGCCTAGAAATTATTTTCTTGGGAATTGTAAATTATTGTGTTTGATTGATATAATTTTCCACGATGAAAAAGTTGAAATAATTTTTTTTTTAGTGTTCGTTTGACTTTGTTTTATATGAAAATTGTCGATTAAAGGGATATAATTTACTGGTATTGGGGATGAAATTTGTTTCAATTGTCAACAAAAAAAATATAGTCAAAAAAATCATCTATCTTTTGGTGTTCGTTTGACTTTTACATGAAAATTGTTAGTTAAAGAGAAATATTTTTTTATAATAATTCTTAAAATTTATTTCCATTGTCAACACAAAAAAAAAAGCTACAATAACTAGGAAAACGAATTCTCACCAATATGGTGAGAATTCGAATTCAAGAGAAAAGCTAGAAAATACTGACATGGTGGCCAAAGGTGGAAAACGAATTCCTTGAAAAAATTTGTCAATCAAACAAACTAAAAGTGAAGGTTGAAATTTGTTTTCCATTTTCCCTAAAAAATAAGTGGCTATCAAACATAGACTAATATCTCCAAACCATGGAAAAGGGAGTGGGAGGAAAATAAATTCTATGGAAAATGTTGCACATCAAACACATCAAAAGGTGGAAAAAGAAATTTCATTTTCCATGGAATTTGGAGTCTATCAAACAGGCCCTAGTGTTTTAAAGTATACTGTATACTTATCAAATTAGGGAAATTAAAAGGTCGACATGGACTTTTGTAATTGTGAACTTGCAGGGCAAGAGCTAATCGTCTAATCATATCCAATCATGTTAGTATTGTCCTATTTTCAGAGGTCATTACACAACCTTTATAGGTTTAATTGTACCAATTCTTTGTACTCGAGCACGAATTAAAAAGATTTTTATTCCTAAATTTCTAGCTTTTTTAAGAAACAACAGCAACCACATTTGACAAATTTTTAAACAACCTTGAGTAGAAGACAAAAGTACAATGCATTTGATAAATATTATGAAGGAGAAGTATATTGTTGGGTAATATGCTTAGAGCCTGTTTGATTTTCAGAATAGATTTTTTGATTGTTAGGAGAAAAGTGGGATTCACCTGTGAGAGAAGAAATCAAATATGACGGCTGGAATAGTAAAATAACGGTTAAAATCAATTTTTTGAATGAAAAAATCACTCCCAAATAGGCCCTTAACATTTTTGGGTCTTTTCAACCAACCTCCCGCCTAATGATTGGATACATTTAAATCCTTTTAGTTGAACATCCGGGCGTTACCGTAAAAAAATCTTGAATTTCTTACTTTTTATTAAAGTTTTTGTTTTAAATCTGTTACAAAATACCAACAGTACATTAATAAGCTCATATATTTTATAAAGAAAATACAATAGAAATACATCTAAAAAATAATTTCCTTATTTCTATAATAATTTTGCCAAAATGGAAATAGAAATTAATTTAGTGTTTACATTAGTAGTCAAAAAATTATTTGGAATTTAGGAACAATTCAATGGCTGGATTTTTCTCCTTAATAATTAAAAAGGGCCAAGACAAAATCCATAAGTAGCAAGATAAAACACAATATTGGTAATTAAAATTTTTAGCTGTTATGATCAATTCTATTGAATCAAGCGTACCCAACAATTAGGAAATAGGAAGTTTACTTTCTTAATAAGCACGTGGCACAATGAAACTAAAATGGAGACCATCAAGCCCTGTTTGATCCCATTTCTGAGTAAAATGTATTATAGTGCATGTTAAGTTTTAATTTTTCATCCTAAAAAATTAACTTTTTGACCCTTACTTCCCTAAATCAATAGTCATTTTTGACTTATTCACTCACAGGTAAGACTTACTTTTCCCTCTAACGATAAAAAAACCAATTCTCACAATCATTATCGAACAAGCTCATAGAATAATGATTTTTTGGAGAACGTATAGTTTAAGTAAGGAATTTTTTTTGAAATACGTGTATAATTATTTTATAGAAGAATATGATTGAAAATGAGATTTGAAAAAATGAATTCTTGAAAAAATAAGGCTCAAATAGAGGCCAAATATGTATTATGTCATTTGTATAAAGTGCGTTTACAAATTTGGTTGACAAAATAATTGTTGGTAAAATCTAAACCCTTGATTTTCAATGATTTAAAAATTTGTTTTTGAAATTATTGGTGTAGATATTGTACATATAACATAATTCATCAGATATATGTGCATTTAATTGAAGAATAAAGTGCCTACATATGCTAATAACAGTAAAACAAGTTTATACTCGTATCCCATGAAGTCTATTTGAATTAAACAAAAAACATGGAAACCTTCAGACAAACTTTCCCATGTCCATGAAAGATAAAAGAATTTAACGTTCTCAAAATTCTGCAACGAGGTAAAAACGACATGTAGGATTATATTTAACTATTAAGAAAACAAATAATCACAATGCATATTTTCTAGAAAAGAAATTCCTAATGCACTCTATTATACAAGGAACAAACAATCATAATGTACTAGATTCTATTGGAAGCAAAAGGCAAACAACAGCCAAACACAAAGAATCCACCACCAGTTCATTAGTCTTGTATTCGACGGAAATGCTGTACGCCAAACGGTGCCTACCTCTGTATTGAGCTCGACCATTTTAACCGAATGCTATAAGGCCAATTTTTTCTTGAACCAATCAGATAGATTGGCTATCACAAACCCCAAAAATACCTGCAGTGCCATTTTAAACAGAAAGAAGGTGTGAAGAGTTTTAGTAGGACATAACAAGCAATGTATTTAAAGAGAGACAAAAATAAGCTCACATTGAAGTCCTACGAAATAGAATGTATCAAAATATTTATGATGTAGAACAACATGTTGGTAGGAAGGATTAGACAATACTTAACATTAATAAGGAAATAAAATAAAGGCAAAATTTTCTCCATTATACTGTCTAGTTGTGTTCAATACTATATACCAACACATGCAATAAAGCTTCACGCAGAATACTGGTTTCTTTTTTTCTTTTTTTTTGGGGACCGGAATACTGGTATTTTTACATGTTTTCATTCACTTGCCCCTTCCTAAACATCATTACCTGAGCAGAACCAAGAATATATATGGCAGAATAGTGACGTCCATGAATCACCACGTCAGCTACCATAGCAAGTGGAATGGTAAGAGACATGCCCAAGGTGGCCACAAGCGGCGTAGTCCAAACGACACACAAGGCCCTGAGAAGAAAAAGTGTCAACTATTATCACAATGAAAAATGTTGACGAAAGAAAGTTTCCAGTGAGAATAAATGGTTCACATACCAAAAATAATCAGAGAGAACACTTCCTATTAGTCCATTAGCAATAACGACTTCATCCATTTTAGCAGAGCGAGGAATTGTAAATTTGGGTTCTATACTCAAGGCTGTTAATGGCCAAACTGAAACAATAAGTAAATAATTACTTGTTATTGATGAAAGAAGATAAATATGTAACAACTGTATAAAATGAACTTCACAGAAACAAATTCAAAGAATACATGATAACTCCAAGGAATAACAATATCGTCCATTTTAGCGCAGTAAGGAATTGTAGATACCCGTGGCTGTCAATGGCATAATCAAATAACATTGGAATTCAAGCAACTAACTAAATACGAAATATTTATGGGAGAGAAGATAAATATATGACAAGTGAAGAGACTGAACATGACAAAAATAAACTCCAAGGATACATGAGAAATTCTGTTTCGAGGGAGGCAAAGAAAGAGATAAAAAATATCATACCAAGCCACCATAGTGCTACCAGTGTAAATAATCCAACATATCCAAACAACTTCTGCACATCAACCCTCTCTCCTTCCTCTCCAGAAAACTTTTTGAGAAGTACTACAAAAGATTGAAAAAAGTAATAGTTGTCATTTGAATTTTCCATATTGATCTTAATTAGATTCAATTCATCAGATAATGAATGACACACCTGTAAATAGCCCATAAGTCATAGCTGATAAAAGGCTAAAAATATCCCCCATAAGAGAGCGCTTTCCACTTCTTTAAAAGAAACAAAAAGTTGAACGGTCAGTCAATTCCCTGAAACATGCAATTGAAAATGCAAACTGAGGAAGAAACAGAAAATTGTTTGAATGGATATAATAACATTATTAATGAAGTAAAGACTTACGAATAAGAATTTAGTTGTGAGTCATCATTGGCCCAAGTTTTTCCTAGGGTAGTCATGGCAACCCCAGTCATGCTAACGAAAACAGCAACTACCTTCGCCATATTTAAGGAATCTTGGCCCAAAAATGCACCAATAAAAAGAGTGAACAACCCTGAGGTAGAAGACAAAACTGTAGTACTTGCAACACTTGTACGAGCAAGTGCAGCATTTGATAAATACTGCAAAAGAGAAGTATATGAATAACCTCACATATTTTCAGAAAGAAACTATGATAAAAATAATCTAAAGATTGCATAAGGTACATTTAAATAGTGAATCAATTCTGAATTTCTTCCTTTCTAACAAAATTTTGGCCAAATAACAGTTAAAATTGATCAAGATAGAGGTATAATCAGCAACAGTAGTCAGACATTGAACAAAATATTTTCAATTTGGGCAGGCAGACATTTAAAATGCATACAATTACAGCATTTACCTCTGTAATAAACCAAAGGGGGGCAAGATAAAATCCATAAGTAGCAATTTCTTTGGTTGTGACCTCTTTCTCTTGCCTAATATTTCAAGTATCATCTCCGTGTTTAAAAACTAAAGGCCTTCCCTCTTCTTCCCGCACAAAAAGGTCAATCTCGCTGTCTTTTCTATTTAGGGATCCCTGAATTTCCATCTCAAAGATTTCCTGTCCACGAATGTACTTTAACGGGGAGCCAATTCTAGAACACAAATCATCGTCTATGCCTTGAACACTTCTGTCAGTGCGTCTTTTCAGGAAATTATGTATCCAATCCTTAATAAATGCTACTGGGAGATAAATCACCATTAAAGAAGCTCCAAGATATGTCACTGCAAAAGGTTGCTTATAGCCTGTGAAAATACCCTGAATAAAAAATATGAATTAGAAAGGGTTAAATGTATATTTTCGTTAACTCATAACACGAAGGTATCTACTAATAATAACAATCTCATCAAAAGAAAAGTTAACAAGAGAGAAGGATAATTTGTTTCATAACGCTGAGGATAACAAAGACCGTTATTCAAATGGTCATAAGATCTGATTACTACATTAGAAGGAGATTGATGCAAATATATAGATGAATGTCCATGTTGTTTTTACCAAGAGAGTTCACATATGTATAAAATTTCTATTGCCAAGATAATGTCAAACCACTGTTATATCCGACCTGAACCTAATTAAGCATTTATGCTTGTGTAATTAGGATTGATCATCTGTGGCTAAAGGTGCATGCAGATTCATTTCCAGCCAAAAGAGGAAGGCAAAACTTTTTGTTTATGCAGTCATCTAAATTTTTATATGTAAATAAAGCTGTTTTGGTAACTTGAGAATCTCAAGTTATAAGAGTACATTAAGCCCGAACAATGCAGCAAGGCAAATTTAAATATTCTCAAGTAATAATATGCTATCTTGTGTAATGTAGGCACACCAACATGGGAAGCTGAAATGTTAATCAATTAAGAACTAGCCTTTTGCACATCTACGTAAGCCAAATATCCCAACATGATTGGTAATAAATCATACTTGCTCAATATGTTTATAGTCTACCAATCTTCATTTACAAAGTCCCCTTTCAATTAGAAATCAGGTGTTTTCAAGAGTGTGCTATTCTTGTGACTTGTGAGTGCCGATCAATAGCAAAAAAGAGGTACTAAGTTTGCGTGGTAACAGATTATTTTTTATCAATGTAGAATAAGGCACTTAGATTCCTGGCAGCATGGCCAAACAAATAAACGTATACAGATAATATAATCTGGAATTCAGAACAGACAGACTGAAATATAAACCATGTCTCAAGTAGTTACACCACTAACATGACTAACACAGACATTTTAACCCCTTTTTCTTTTTCCACTAATTGAGCAACCACAAAACCAGGTAGCAATTATGAAAAGTAAAAAATATACATCATTAATAACAGACATTTTTTTGGTACAAATCAAATTTCTTTAAATTCCAAAAGAGGGATGAAAATGGAGAAGAAGGCAACAATCTCAATCCCATCTAACATACAACACTTCAAGTATGGACATGAAAATCCTGTTTCCACAAATCAAGACATCCAAATGCACATCTAACAAAAAGCTAACATAAAAAATGAAAAATTACATGAAAACCAAGAAAAGTGAATTTTAAACCTTAAGCTTGAAGAAAATCACAGAAAATAAAATAAAAGAAATCCGACCCGAGTAACTTCGGCAGAGGAGACCCAAATGATGGCAACAGCAGCAATTAACATGAGACCAGCTTTATATCTCCACCCCATCACGAATTCAAGAAAAACCCAGATGCCAAAACTTGATCTTATACACAATATTACAATTAAGATCTGAGTTTTCTTGATCCGACAGAAACTTTTCACCTAGATTTCTATAAATTATAACCGACAGAACCGGAATTTGCCATAAATTTTTAAAGGGGGCCCAATTAAATGTAGGATTTTGATGGGTAGGTGGGTCACGGCCAACAAAAGAAGCTGTTTGATTGGTGGCCAAGGCCTGTAAAAGAATGAAAGAGAGGAACCAAAAGGGTTTGGAGTAACAATTTGGGCGCGGGGCTGGGAAAGGAATTCTGTCAAATTTAAGTTATGATGGTTAAATCACATGGTCTCCGGTTCTTTCTTCCACCATTTTGGACAAGATTTGTCTTCACGTGTGAATTACAGCCCGTGAGAAGTAGCAGTATCTTCCACGGTTTTCATTACTTCCATTTTCCCTTTTCTTCTCCATTTCTGTCGGTGTATTCCTTTATTTTCGCTGGAATTTGAGTCAATCGTGCGGGTTGACTCCTCTCGGCTCTCGTGTTCCACTCAAGCCATGTGTTTCAAGTTTAAAATGAAAAGGGTAAATTGCAATTTGTGTCACCAACCTTTCACAAAAGTTACTATCTTAATCCTAATTAATTTTTTTGTCATATTCTTATCATCGATCTTTAAGAATTTAGCAGATGTCTTCTTCGTGTTTTCTCCATTCATTTTAGACGTCGAGTTCATTCAGGTGAACTAATGGGCCGCGATCTAATCAGGGCTTGAAATTCAATATACAAGTTTTCTCACGAACGGTTCGTTAAAAAAAAAAAAAAAAAAAAAATCTCTCTAGAGACATATTGTAGAAGGATGAAAAAATACAGCTTATTGGCCTATCTAATTTGCTGATTGACTACAGTTTGCAGTGTGTTTTAATTTTTTCGATTAAGAATAATGAATTTAAAATAAATAAATAAAATTGACATCCCCTTGAAGAACCCAACCTTTGCTAGGTTCATACCATGCAACCAATGAGGCCAAAGGCGAGCCAAAGCCATTTTTCTTTATAAGCCGACCTAGGCTCATATCAATGGTAGAGTTGAGCTCATATTTTATTGAGCCGAGTCGAATCAATTGCCGTCCCTAATTTGTGTTCATAGGGGGGCATAAGTGGGCATGATGGGTTGGGTGATTATGGTGGTGACAATGGGTAGTGTTGGGAAGGCAGTGTGTTGATGTATGGATCGGTGTATATATGGATTGTATATGAAGTGATGCTATTTGTATATTATAGTGTATATGATGATTTACAAATAAATGATATGAAATAGAGAGAAAGAAATCTAAAAAAATAAAAAAAAAATCAATTATTTCAATAATTCTTTCTTCCATGTCATCTATCTGTATATCATTATGAAAACAATGATATAGAAATATCATTATTCTAATAATTGTTTTTTCTTTATCACTTTTTTGTTATTTTTAATGGGTTTATGTAGTCGGACTCATCAAAATCTCCTAATTTATTAAAGATTATAAAAAAAAAAAATGCGATGGAAAACTGGTTAACGATGAAATTACCAAAAAATAAATTGAACATAGTTTGAAGTTATATAAATTAATTAAATGAAAACAATCCTTACTTTAAGCATAAGTCACTTTTAACTATAATAATAAAAAATATGTTTTTAAAAAATTTATAAATGAAGTTTTTAAACTTAGTCAAACATGTTTAAATTCAAAACCTCAAATAAAAAAAAAAGTGTGAATAATTAAAATGTGTTATGAATTGAAGACGATAATAAAAAACACCAACAGATATAAGTATATGAGGATATGTTCAATACTTTCCTTTTTACTGGTTCTAGTATTTATTTAAATAAATACTAGAGGAAACACCTAACAAGGAGACCATTTTACCATATATTTTTCATAGAGGGTTATGCTAGACGAATAAGGCCAATGTGATCCTTTCCAAGAAGAATAAGTAATGAATAAGTTGGTAGGCATGAAAAATGATACTAATGATTAGAATGTAGAGCTTGTCGATTTGTCATAGTGCTTAGTAGATTAGTATCACAAAAGTAATGCTCAGTTTAATTCATTATTAAATGATCATATAATCTAAAATTTATTGGCGGGTGCCGGGCGGAGCTAGGATTTGAGTTCAGTGCAGGCAACTTTTTTCGACGCCGAACTTCAAGGTTTTTGGTCATGGATTTTGTGATGATAAAAAAATACTCCAATTTCACATTTCACTGAAGAAGTTTTTGGCTGCACCGAAGAAGTTAGATTCGTTGATTGCACCGCCATTTTGGTTATTGACAACAACGGCTAGTCGGGCGCATTGTTGCTCTGAGGTTGAATAGTGGGCAATTGGCGTCGCAAGGATCAGTGGAGTCCAAAATTGGGAGTTCTTCAACTTTGCCAGAATTGGATAGTAGAATTCTTCAAAGTATAATCTTGAATTATTTTATTTTATATTTTCCTCAAAATATAAGGATTTATAGTTTTCTTGTTTTCATATAACAATCTTGATCTCCTACCTCAGCAGGCAAGACAAAAATTTTGAGGTTTTCGTACCACATCAGCATTGTGAAGCTTTTATCCTCTCACTAGGTATATGGGATTAATTATATTTCATGTAAATGCTTGATAATGGTCACAATGTGTTGTTTCCGAGTCCTCAATAATTTTTTGTACCTTATAGTAGGATTATGTTGCACTTAAGAGATATTGCACTAGGTACTTGAGTTTGATTATTAATAATATTCAAGATGAAGAAAAATACATAACGCATCGGATTGGAGCAGATTTGATGAAATTAATAAGTGTTGTTATGGTTCTACGTGATTGGAAGATTCTCTACTACAAGCTTAAAGAAAAGTTTCGTAATGAATAACAAGGTCATGGATTTAGTGATAATAAAAAAAATACTCCAAATAATGAATTCACAGTGCAATACCAACATATACTCTCAATCCAGTGCAATTCACATTTTACAATTTCACATAATCAATTCACTGTCCAACTCGCAACTGGACAATGCAATTCATAACATTTCCAAATCTTAAGTAACTTGAACTTACAATTTCACAGTCCACTGAAAGCCTGGAGTCTGCTGTCCGTGCCTCTTTGAGCAATCGAAGTCCAAAGTACTAATATATATATATATATATATATATATCATTACAATTTACAGAAATCGAAATAACAACAAATAAGGGGAAAAAAATTCAAAACCATTCTGGACACTGCTATACTGGTGGAAAATTGAAATTGGGATTTCACCTTCTTTTGGCTTCTTCTTTTGCTTGGCTAGCTGCCTTTGATTGTTGGAAAAAAATTTATTATATTTTTCAATAAATCCATATTCTTCCATGATCCTGGAGCCACCTATTATTATGAGCGTGTATGTCAAGTTGAAATGCTATAAAGTAGTTAAAAATGCGTGGTCCCTCGTTATACCAAGTGACAATGCTGCATTCTTTTTAGGGCAAAACACTCTTTTCAGTGGTGGGAACTCCACACAATGAAATCAGCTTCGTTTTCCCATTAACAAAAAAATGTTTATAAATTAGTGACTGTACTATTAACTAGACCAGACTTTACTTAGAAACATTTCATAATCTGAAGTCTACATTCATAAGCTATTCTAGAAAAATATAATAAAAAAATGGTAGCTTGGGAAGATATTTACAAAATAGTGGTGGCCATGGTGCCATTTTACGCAGCATTGGCGTTAGGCTACGACTCCATAAGGTGGTGGCATATGTTTAAACCGGACCATTGTGATGCCATAAACTGCCTCAATTGCTATTTCATAATGCCATTTTTCACCTTCGAGTTCACAGCTCATGTAAATCCTTATAAGATGAATTATCTCTTCCTTGCCGCGGAAAAAAAAAAAAAAAAAAAAAAAAAAAAAAAAAAAAATTCTGGGCTGGAGTTCAGTGGGTGCATCTGCCCGCACTCGACCTAATGGGGCTCCGCCCCTGGGCAGGTGCATTACGAGTTTCTAATATATTATTAAGAAATTTTTAATTAAAGGTCACACAATTTACATGTTCGCTTCATGTTGATCATCCAACTTCAATTTGGATAAGTTTTGATTACTACAATTCACATTTTTTCCCCACTAGGCTAATCAGAATGCATGATTGAATTCATTTATTATGTAAGGGTATTATCAGAGCGGATACATGATTAGACTAATTTCTTTCTTCTTTTTTAAGTCGGGCTAATATATTTAAAAAATTATAAAAACTATGTTTTTTTTCACTATTAAACCTTATGTACAAAAAAAAAAAAAAAAAAAAAAAAAAGGAATCAGTAGTAAATAAAATTTTGCCCCTATTTAATTTTCACCAAATAACAAGGGCTTAATTCGAGTCTAAAATCATTTTATAATTTACATTCAACTAGTCTTTTACTCAAAATTTTATTTCCTCACAATGTTCTTTTTTTTTTTGGAAAATAAGTAGCACCAAAAACTTGCATTTGTTTGAATATAAAATAGTCCCTTTACGTTCTTTAAGTGAATGTATAATCTCATTAATCCACCATGATCGAAGACTTAAAGGTTTAAAATGGTTAGTGATCATTTATATCCTTCATCTACACTATTAAACTTTGTATAATTCTATTTGTATAACTAAAGGTGTACCGAATTGTTTATTTCTTCTCACATGCACGCGAGACTCACGTGAATAAAAAAAATTCCAATATGTGATTCCTACCCCTATTATGAGTAGTTGGTAAGGGATTAGGTAAAAAAATCAATACATGTAGCATAGTCCTCAAACCTTACACCAATTAAATCATGAATCATGCCATGAGTACAGGCAATTTTGGTAGAAAATATTTACAGACAATACTTGGCACATATTCATTGGAAGACAAAATAATTATAATAAAAAAACAAAATAATTATAATAAAAAAACAAGAGAATCACATTTTGCCACATAGCTTTGATAATAAATCTATCAAAAATTCTCAAATCATTGGCTTTGTTTAGAGGGCATTCCCAAATTTGAGCAATAAATAATGCCACCAAATCAACACACCGACGCATCATGACTAATAACTTCCACTTAGGTCTAAAAATAGTATTGATTTGGACAATTTATAGAGAGTCAATATACAAGATTTCATCCCAAAAGATCATTGCCCGACATAATAAAAAAGATAATGGAAATTATAGAGATCCTTTTCATTTTGGAGTGACCAAATTGACACACATAACTAGCCTTCTGGGGCGGACCTACTTGAGACCCAGTGGGGTCGGCCGCCCCACCCGATTTCCAAATTTTCAGTTTTTCTCCAAATATTTTTAGGTTTTCAGATTTTTTTCTCCAATGTTTTTGGTTTCTGTCCTAAGGCTAGCCTTTATTGGGTGATACAAGAAGTTGGCGACGTAAATTTCAAACTCAACAACATAAAAGCTCGGAAGTTGTCCTTGATATAAAGATTCTACAATAGATTTTTGCTTCTCCGAACATCATGTTGGAATTATATCCAAGAAATACAAAATATTTTGTACTGTAATGTGTCTGCCAAATCTCCATCCCATATTTGTTTAACGAGAAATGACTATTTTGGCTCCGACCTCATTTGTTTTACGAGAAAATTATGGTCGAGCTTCTGCTAAGAAAGTAGGATGGTAAGAATGGAGAGCACATCAACAGCAAGAAAATAATGCAAATCGCGCAAGTGTTCAATCAAGAACCAAGTTGAGAAGGCTTGTAAGAAGCGAACAATGAAATCAACAATTTTCCTGCAAAAATAAGGTGAAATATCTATTCCTCAGTGACAAAACATTAGCAACAACTATGATGGTTATAAGTATCAGTGTAAATTCTTGTCTACCGTGTTTTTCTTCGCGACTTACCATTGAAAATAAAAAACTGGATTTTGAACTTTCTTGGATCATACCTGGAGAATGTCCAAGCAAAGCGACAATGTAATTGGTTGCAATAGTTTTCGTGCTCACTCTATCAGTCCCGGATGATAGGTTGTGGCGCCCACTTGAGATGCAAATTCAACCTTCCTGATGGTGTCCCGTCTATTAAAAAGGTATCTGTAATTTCTTCCTCTAATATAACCCTTGTGAGTGTCATTATGCATCTTCCCATTTTGTCCTGAACATAGGTAGAATATCATGCTAGGCTTAAATGGAAGTCTGACCTCTTTTTAGGTTACTTACTTTACCAATGAGTAAAGATTTTATCCCCTAGAGGGTTTCCATTCTTGCCTGTTTTCCAAGAGCAATTCTTATTCTTATGCAATAGCGTTCGTCTTTTTAAAATATATTGTTAAAATTTTAAATATTTCTGAAAAAAAAAATAGTACTTCAACGAACAAAGTTGAGTTCATTATGAGAATTTACCTTCCCAAACGTGTCATGATCCCAAACTTCCAACATCAACAACTCATGTAGCCCATCCTCAACAACAAAGTCAAATGTTTGATTCCAAACTGGATTCAAGGTGTCATTTAAAACCTATAATGAGAGGGAAAAAGTTATTACGTTACGATACCAAAAATTCCGAGGAAGGGGAAACACCAGGGTTAGGTATTGAATTAACCGTAAAAATGAGTTATCTTTTTCGTATGCATTGAATCACTTCATCTAAAAACATAAACTAATAGAGAGAGAACAAATTCACTTTCTTAGTCGTCCTCACATGCCTCATCATATTCATCTTTTATGAAAGTTCCTACATGTGGACAAGTTTTATAAACGAGTGACAACAAGCTATTAGAGGGGGGATGGATTTATATACTTAGTTGTCTTCAACACTTTATTTTGCCTGGGGATGGGGTGTGTGTGAAGTATGCGCTAGAACAACTGTTTATTCCAAAGGTCAGTAAGAATCAGCAAATCTCACCCGACTCTTGCTCTTCTGATCAGACTTCTTCATCGTTAGTACAACGAAAGGATCCGATTTTCCCCTGAGATCAGTACTCGGCAAATCTTCTGCAGATAGTACTGTCACTGAAAGAACCCCTCTAATAACAAAATCCTTTTTCGTCGAGGCTGAGTTCACTAGGCTGGCGGAATCTATTCCCCCAGTTCCTTGTAAAAGAGCCCTTTCCATGCTAGTTAATCCAAAGTCAGGGTTAGAAGGATTCATAAATGCACTCTCAGTGCCGAAAGGACAATACAAGAGCTCCAAGTGCACCTACAATTAAAGAAATGATATCAACGAAAACTAGCCATGATAAGTTTTAAAGCATCCCACGGAAAATGATACACTCATTAGGACACATTCAACGAAATTGTTTTGCAAATAGCTACCTTGTGATTCGAGGATGTTATGTGCCCTACTGCAATAGCACAAGCTTTCCAATTTGATCGAAATATGTATATTAAGTGAGGAAATAAAATAGAGAATGAAAGTTGGTATAGTTTTATAGTGTAATGTTTGGTGTTGGATAACTTGCTAAACATCGTGGCCTACCTATAGCTGTCCATGCTATTTTAGTATCAAATGCTATGGGCACTTTATTTTAGTGGATAAGCTTTGGACAGTTGAAATTGAACCACTCTGATAAGTATATTTTATATACTTATTCGTGACTCTAAAATAGCGATATTTAATAGTCTTTTGGCGAAATATATTCCTAAATTGTTGTTTTTATGTTTAATAGGTGGATTTCTACGAAAAAAAGGAATGAAAGGAAAGAAGCAAAAACGGATGGAAATAGCAAAATCCCAAGTACGTGGATTAAATTGGCCATTGGATACAATTTTTGGGAATCAAAATCTAACTATAAAAAGTGAATTGATTTGCATCGCTTCAAAAATTTAGTACTGGGAGAAAAATAATTGATTAAATGACCTTCAATTGGACTGGCCTTGGAATTCAAATTTAATATTATTTTGGACCCCTAATTGGGCTACAACAAGGGTTTAATTGTTGAGGTATATATATACAAACACATGTAGAAAAAAGAGGGGGAGCAGCCTGGGGGAATATATAGATATACATTGTCGGCTGCTAAGAGAAAGAAAAAGGAGGAGAATTCTGCCTATTGCTGAATTAAAGATACATACACTTAAGGCTGGGAATTGAGCTTTGAGTGGCCAATTTAATATATTGATACGCACAGAAACCAAAGCCGGGTGAAGGAGGCAACTGCCTTGGAATTCAATTCATAATATACGCACAAGAAACGGCAGTCTGGGAGAAAAAAAAAAAGGGCAGCCAATACTCTATATTATTTACGCACACTTTGGGGCTACCAGTTGCTGAACAATATTATATATTTCTCACGCAATTTGAGGCTGAAACAGAGAAGAATATACATACGCACAGGAACGACAGCCTGGGAATTGGTTGCTGAATTTTATTATACAAAGTACAAGAGGGCAGCAGCTGTCGGAGGAACAGACGGGCAGAAATTGGAATAGTCGAACATTGAGGCAGAATATATATATATATATATATATATATGCAGACAAAGACAAGAATTGCTGGAAGAAGACGACACACGCAGAAAACATTGAAGAGGAAAGAGACGGCAGAATCATTGACACAAAAATTAATCACGTTTCGTCGAATTTTTTGGTGATGTCGTTTCACTTTTATTTATTTAATTCTCGCATCATGTTTGGCTAATTCCTTTTCACATATTGGATGATGATAAAATTGTTTAATTTTTAATTTTAATTCAAGACCTATGTTTTTATGTTAATCATTGCGTTGTGATTCCAATAATATGCATAATTAGATTGTTTTAATGTTTGCGCATCATTAGGATAATAAGTTGCTTTTTCGTAGTGTTGGAAAACTCACGATAGGTAGAACATTATTATTGGGACATATGGGCAATAAATATTAGGAATAGTATTTGTAGCATATGCGATCTTATATGATAATCCTAATTGTCAATGCATATTTGCTAGATGAATTCGGACTAGGAATATAATCGTCTCGTGGTAATCACAGGTTTATTATATTTTGGAAAAGAATAATAAATAAATAAATAAAAACGAAATTATCGATCGTTGCAATTGCATAAATTGAGATAATTATTATTGGTTGAGAATTAGAACTAGGAATTGATCAATGCCGTCGGAAATCCAATACGTTTACACATTTGAATTTTTAAACCAAATTTAATTATTTTCACAAGTTTTAGTTATAAAATTATTTAGCTATTCCATCGATCGTCTTTTAGTTACAAATACGAATTAAATATATCAAATATACTAAAATTGATCCTTATTCCTTGTGGGACGATAACTCGTTCATCACGATTATTACTTGTACAACGAACCCGTACACTTGCGGGATTTTGACGAACACACTCCATTAAGTGGTTGAAATTGAACCACTCCATTAAATGTGCCAATGGCGTTGAAGCATCTGTGTCACGTGAATTAAAGAATAAGTGCTGAAGGAGAGAGGAAAATTTGTTGTTACGCGAAAAGGTTTATTCAAGGAAAATGTGATGAATAAAACTGTGTAGTGGAAGCTCATAAGAAAAGAATTGTTTAGGTTTTGTTTTATTATACGTGGTATGATATAACCATTTAATGTGTTACATTTTCATCGAAAGTTCAAATAGTTACATAAAGATAAGTACACGTAGCATGTTTTCAAGAAGAGATAATACGAGACTAACCAACAATGTTGAGCCTCCTAAATTCAATGTAGTAAGATGATTGAGATTGAATGAGCATAGGAATTCTATTTTTCTTTTACCCATAGTTACTACAATTAAACATTTGGTGAATCCATAGAATGGTTTGATGAGAAAATAATTTTCTGGTCTAGATCCATTGTCTCTCTAGTTTGCAATATAAATAAGTGAATAAGATATTCATTTATTTTCATGGTTAAGTGAATCTATGCAATAAATTTAATCAATTAAGTAAAATTTCTTTTTCACACTTTTTTAAAGCTGTTACGTAATGAGTGATTTACACTCATTATATTATGCCATTAATTTCATGATTTTGCTATTTTGGAGAGCATTTTAGAAGTGCTAACAAGTGATTTTGGTGTTGTTTTGTAGATTAATGGAAGTGGAGAAAACAAGGGCTAAAAGAGGTCAAAGGAAGGAAATAGGCAAAAGCTAGCGAAATTAGATGAAAGGACCAAAACGTAAGAGATTCAAAGTTCGAGGATTAAAATGCAATTAATCAAAAGTCATGTCGAAACTTGAAATGAAGGTCCGAGAGTTCTAGAAGCCAATTGGATGAAGGAAGGTGTCAAAGGGATCAAATTTAGTCAAGATATGATCATAAATTATTTTCCAACCAAAAAGTTTTGCGCCGGAGTTTTCGTCTCACATTTAGACTCATTTTTTGACATAGAAAACGATCGAATTGGAGAATGATTCCTGAAGAAAAATTGTAGTCCTTCGAATTATCTTTCCAACGCATCTTGAATCACTTTAATCGGATATCGAACGAAAAAGTTATAACAAAAATACTGAAAGCTGTCCAGTACAACCGAAGTAGTTATCAGCGCCTAGGCGCTATCCATCAGCGCCCAGGCGCCATAATGCTGAAATTTGGACAGAAAGTCAGCGCCTAGGTGCCCAAATTGCAGCGCCCAAGCGCCGCCGTGCGAGAGTAATTTTTTTAGGTTTTTACCATTCTTTTTCGGCCCAACTCATCTCAAATATTTCCCTAAACTCCAAGACAATATAAATACAGGATTGAAGACCTAAATGAGGGGGGGAGCCGCACACTAAAAATCGATGGGATCAAGCCACGCGTTCTTGACATATTGGAGAGAAAAACAACAAGAAGGGAGATTCAAGGGAGGAATTTAAGAAGATTAACACCAAGAATTGAAGATTGGAAGCACTCATTGGAAGAGGAAGGAGATCTTGGTGCAAGAATTCCATTTTTTCTTCCACATCTTTATTTCAAACTCGGTGATGTATTCTAAGACATTCTCCTATTTTTCTTCCATTATTATGAGTAGTTAAATTTCATGTTAGGGCGAACAATGTAATCTTTTGGAACCCTTTATTTCATGCAATTGAGATTCTAGTACTTTTTTATTTCATGTGTTGATTTTAATATTGTTCTTAATACATTTAATTACTTGATCACTAATTAGATGATTTGTGAACAATGATTGCGTAGAGATGCGGATTATTTGTTTAGACCACATGTTAAAATCCGGTAAATTGATATAATGTGTAGAGATACCTATATTGATTGCTGCGGTCGGGTGTGAATTCTTAGAACCAATGTTTCGTTTAATTAAACTTAATTTGCATAGAGATATGGAATTAAACTAATTAAGTAGGCTCAATGAGAATTCGAGAGGGGTAAGTTGAATACAATAGAAGAATTCGACCGAACACTACCTTAGGTTTTATGAATCTTGATTTATGAAGTAAAGGTGACCAATAGGTGAAATTGTTCCGCCCTAACGTCCATTTATTGTTTGAAAACTCAATCACTTTTCATTGAATCCAATCACATTTTTAAGTCTTTAGAATAAAAATCACATTTAATCATTGTTTTTTATTTATATTCGTCAAATAGTAGTTAAAGAAAGATTAAATTAAGTGCTACAAAATAGTCCTCGTGGGATCGATAACCGGACTCTTAGGTCCACTATTACTTGTTACGGATCGTACACTTGTGAAACAAAATTTTACAACATTACACGTCGTCATACAAGGCTCTTATCATTGGCTACATTGCAGCCAATTAAGGGAACAACAAGAATCCACCTAAGGCCGACAATCTACATTACTTTGCTCACTTGGCCTATAATTGAAGCCGTGACAAAGGAAGCCGAAGTGAGCTAAATGCCCCAGTTGACCCAACAAAACATGTGGAGGCCGAACCTCCAAGTTTGAGGCGAATCATCATGATCGGATTTTCAAAGTTGTGAGCCTTTCACAAGGAATCTTTCATAGATCTGCCTTATCAAAGAGATTTTTTGTATGATTAATTAATTTTACATATCTACAGCAAATGTCTCTTAGTCAACTTTTCATATAGTAGATCTAGAAAATACTGTGGCTACTTTTAGAGTCATTTAATACTACCTCAACTTAAGACATCGGAGGTGATGCATATGACATTGATGCGCGATCGTTAAGATAAGGCAACGTGCCATCATTCAATGGTAATTACTTTTCATATTTTATAGAGCGAATTCATCTCATCCAACGGTAGTCACGCTACAAAGCTAATTCCTTTAAATCCCTACATAATCAACTTAAAATAGTTATAAAGTGAATCTAATAATTAGTGAGATCATGAATCCATAGACTTTCAATAAAATATTTGTTATGTATGATTTCTATAAAATCATTTCCAACAATTTCTAACAAATGTGTTGTACTACACGTATTATGTAATACCAAATACCTAGTCAAATCTTAGTAGGTTTAATTGCAAATTCCAAGTCTTTCGTTTACTTTGGATCCAAATGGGATTTTAAATATGGCAACTCCCCTTGTATAGGAGATTGCTGCCAGAATTGTGTGTTTACTTCTTCATTTTTGGTCAAGGTCTAATCAGATGCTACCACATGTCCTTTATTAAAAATCTGAAAAAAATAAAAATAAAAAATCCTTTAAACATTTGTGTTTGATATCCTTTTCAATTTTCAAAGGCCGTAACCAATTCTTCTAGAGTTGAGTTGACTTTGTTTATGTACTTGAAAAAATCAAATTGCTTTGTAGGTGGGCAATTATTTTTATGCAATTACTTAAATATAACTAATTTAACCAATCAACGAGGACGTATTCAAACTCTACTGGTGTGGCCTCGGAATATTCCAACCATTAAGGTTAGGGCTTGGACAAGAGCATGTTTGGCAAAGTTAATTTGCAAACGTTAATGTTGCTTCTAAACATGTTTGGACACATAATTTTTTGTTATTTATAAATACAATTTTACATATTTGACGGTAAAGTATGAGTTAACTCTAAAATAAACAATTTATTGTAACTTAGACCAACAAAAAACCTTACATGTTTACTTTAAAGTAGAATTTTAAACCTTACCTAATGTTGCTTCTATCTCACATCCCTTTAATCACAATTCAAGTCACGAATTCTACAATTTTATAATTGTTACATATAGAATGGTCAAATTGTTATCAAGAAAATTAGGTTGTGGAAAGAAAAAAAATGTGGAAAATGAAAGGAAAAAACTCTCCTTGTCATTGGAAGATTAGGAGGAATGGAAAATGATAAAGAAAATTGACTTCTTAGCTTGTTCGTGCAACTTCAACCATTTATTTCCAAACCATCTATCTAAATTAACAAAACAAATATCATGAAACAAGGACCCGTCTGGTACACTGAATGAAGACTATTAAAGAAGAAAGAAATGTAAAAAAGTTTATTTCTTATTGTGTGCAATATTGAAGTATAATTTATTAGTGAAAAATTATTAAATACGTGATTGAAAAGTTAATAAAAATTGAAAATTCTATGAAATGTATTTATAAAATTAATTATTTATTTCAACTCAAGTTTTTATCAACTTTTAAGCAAAACCAAACAAACACTTACTAATCAAACAAGCCGCATATAATTATAAATGATCAATTAAGGCCCTAAACCATGGTTGATGAAATTATCACAGTTATTATCATAGTTATATGTACGCAGCCGCCAAGTAAGGCCAAGCAAAATGTTGAAACGTTGACTCAAAATTAAAATCATCAAAATGGATACTACAGTGTTATTCATATATCTTCGTCCCTCTCTCTATAACTACAGTGTTATCCATAAATCTATAAGATACTACACTGAACTCAAAATTTCTTTGGTTTATTTAGTTCATTAAAATCATCAAAATGGATTCTCGTACATTGGAAATCAACGTTATGTCTGCAAGGGATCTAAACAAAGTCAACCTCATCATGAAAATGGACGTGTACGTCATCGTTTCAATCTTCGGCGGGGACAAGAAATCGAAACAGAAGACCAAAACGCCGGTGGATAACGATGGAGACAGCAATCCCACTTGGAATTTTCCTATAAAGTTCACGGTGGAGGAGGTGGCGCTCAAGCAAAACCGCCTGAATCTTGTGTTCAAGCTTGTGTGTCAGCGTGCACTGGGGGATAAAGACGTTGGTGAAGTGCATGTGCCGTTAAAAGAGCTTCTTGAATCTCCGACGGCTGCCGGCGGAGGCGGGGATGGGAAACAGCAGAAGTTTGTGAGCTATCAAGTGAGGAAACCCAGTGGGAAGCCTAAAGGGAAACTCACTTTTTCGTACAGGTTTATTGAGAAAGTTGCCGGTGGGTTTGCAGCGGCGCCACCAGTTCTTCCGCCTGTTGCGACAAAAGTTGAAGATGACAAGCCTGTCACCGCTTTTCCAGCAAATCCGATGATGGCAAGACCTAGTTCTATGTATCCTCCGCCACCGCCTGTAGGGTATCCTCCTTATCCAATTGCTGAGGGAAATGCGCAGTATCCACCCCCGCCACCGCCGCCTGGAGGATATCCTCCTCCTCCTTCCGGATATGGGTACCCACAACCACCTCCACCCTCTTATGGTGGATACCCGCAGCCTCCACTGCCAGGATATGGGTACCCCCAACCACCACCACCACCACCACCAGGGTATGGCTATCCGCCGCAGCCGGCGGTACAGCCGCCAAAAAAGAACAAATTTGGCATGGGACTAGGTGCCGGACTGCTAGGAGGTGCTATTGGCGGGCTGTTAATTGGAGATATGATTTCGGATGCAGGGGATTGTGGCTTTGATGGTGGATTTGATTTTTGATTTTTGATTTTACATTTTCTTTACTTCGTTGTTATTAGTTATTATTATGTGGGTGTATTTCAGATTTGGGAGCTGCCAAGCTTTTGCCTTTTGGAGTAAGTTGCACCGTATATATTTATAAAAAGGTTGAACCGTATATTTATATGATGTAAGAAAGTTGTGCAATGATTTTTTATCATCAAGATGTTATTAGACGATCAGTTGGAATGGGAGAACCATATATATTGGTACAAATTTATTACAGAATAGTCCTTAAATCGATTTTATTAAATTTACTTCTACATATTTTGTTCAAATGCTCAAAGATTGAGAACTCATTAGTCAAAGAAGACCATGACTAATGCATGCCTCTTGCTTGATGAACATTAATGATGAAGACATCATAAATGGCTCACGAGCATTGCTACTGTCTTGCGTCTTATCATAGAGATTGCAACAATTATTAACTAACTCTAAACGATTATGGAACACCTAGTCTGCAATTTTCGCCTAGGTCCACAAGTACAAATTCTTGTTCTCTTTTCCTAACTTGAACTACTCGAATTGAAACACATGTATGTGTATCTTGTTATTCTTCTTTGTCTTGTGTAGAGTGTATGTATTAAAGAGGACTTTTATCCTCTAATTTGGTCTTTTCATTGGTAAACTTAAGTCAAAATAAATGAAGTAGATAATACAATGCAAGATAATTCGTAAGAGGATTTTGCCCTTATTTGATAGGGATTAAAATCAAAATTTTAGTAGATTTTGATAATGGTTGTGAGTCGCATGAAATATATTTGTAACATTAATTGTTGATGTTGATTTAAATTAAAATCTAAATTTGAATCTCTACCAAACAAGGGCTCTATATAGACAGACCCATAAGCCGAAAACAAAAAACTAAAAAATATTTCCATTTAAAATTATTTTTACTGATCTAGACCATTAGTGAAAAGAATAAAAAATTACAGGTAAACAATATGTTAGTTCTATTGGAAATCTACTTAACATGCACAACGAAAATTAAACAAAATTTTTAATTCCTACCAAGGATCTTCTTTGTGCTTAGAGAGAAAATATAATAAGAATTATACCTTTTGTAGATTTTACAAACTCCTTTGCTAACTTGATAACACAAACAATCAAGATCTACAATTCATAGTTGTCCAGCCTCTAATTGGCATTGTGTATACCTCTCAAATATATATGGTTACTCATGATTCAAAAAACATAAATAAGGAAAAGTAAAAAAATAATATATATTATGGTTTTTTTATCAATTAATGTATATCAATTAATTTAGTTAATTGATTTAACATGGTTTTTTTTTTTTATCAAATTCATGACTCTCTCACATAAATTTATAAAATTCATATTTGACTTTCAGTGGGTTGAGATCTCATTTGTTATATTAAGACTTTGAATGTACTCAACAAGCCTTAATAAAACATCTGTGATACTATTATCAATTGTATCTCCTTACAACTCTAAAATCATTAAGCTGAACAACTCTTTGTTTTCATACATTTTATGTGTTAGCTTAATATGACTCTCAAATTTATTTCATTGAGTGTACTCAATAAGGGATAAACTTTAGTTAAGTCAAATCCATCATTCAAAAATATCTAATATTTCATAGTGTCAAACATATTTATAATAGACCAGTTTTGGGTGTGCTCAACAAGTTGAGATCAATTGAGGACTCTGATTTTTCATTGTAATGATGGAAGGCGAGTAATAAATTAACTTAATATTTTAGTGAGGGATTTATAATGCAAATGTCTAATCATAATAATTATAAATATTTTATCACACATCTAACATGCAAACAAATATACATATAACAATGTGGATGATTATGTACTAATTATATCTAGACTTCTCAAGCCAAAAGAAAGACTAGTTGATCAACTCCTAGAGTGTATTGCATTGAATTAGTTCAATGCACCATCTCCATGATTTCCTCCTCTTCTTACATCTTCAATTAGTTCACCTACAACCTGTATCCTATATTAGTTGGCACACAAACCTAAATGAACTTGGACGTGCAAACCATAATAATAACAATAATAAATGGACTTGCAGATCCAAAACAAATTAAGAACTCGCAAGCTCATAAAACGACAAGAATAAAATTAACCATTCAACACATCTACATAATCGAGTCCATTGTCATCCACTAAATCAAATCGAGCTTTTTTCGGGATCTAGGCATATCTCGTAAGAGCAGGTTGAAGCTAAACCTAAAAGTCTTTTCGAGAGGAGTTGTTTGTCTTGGGGGGTAAGGAGAGCTGCTCTCCGACCCGACCATTCAATCCTATTGAATGGAGTCAGGGCACCGCTCGCTCCGCTTTGAAAAAAAAAATAGCAAGCAAAAGGGCAGCCATTTGTTTTGAAATCCATTCGATAGGAAGTATAGGATGGAAGTTGCAGGTCAAGGTAAATGAAAGAGACAAAACACAGGACCCCAGGAAAATCAGTGGGTTGCCCCCACTTTGACTTTTTGAATTCAAAGGAAAAAGAGAATAAGAAGAGTCCTCGTCTATCTGGTGTTTCATCCATTTTAGGTTCTAGTTGGGTCAAAAATTGTTTAATGATTCTACTATTCTCTGTGTGTTGTGAACTCCGTATAAATGCATTCCTATATAATATCTAATATTACATGTAAACACGTTTCAAGAATCTTGCAATTATAGTAAGCTAAACTCATTTAGAGAAACGGACTGAAATAATTAATTAATCATAGTAATCAATTAACTTAATTAGAATGTTTATTTAATTAAAATCAAATTTTAACTAAATATCGAGTTAGAGTCCAACTCTTATTCCGCAATTATAGGGCAAAACTATTTAATTAAATCAAATTCTAATTAAACACCAAATTAGAACCCAACTTTAATTCTAAAATTTGGGGAAAACTTATTTAACTAAAATCAAATTTGAATTAAATAACAAATTAGAGTCCAACTCTAATTCCGAAGTTCTTAAGGCGAGACAATTTAGTTAAAATCAAATTCTAATTAAATATCAAATTAGAGGCTAACTCTAATTTCAAGAATATGCCCCTATCTGTCATCCCTTTTTTTTTTTTTTTTTTTTTCAAATTTTAATGGCTGGAATGATTTTTTTTTTTTTAAAGAATGTGTGGTTGAAAAAGAATAAAAATTTTCAATTTATGTGTAATATTATTTTGTGGGAGGTTGTGTGGTTAAAAATAAGAGAGAGTTAAAAATGAAAGAGAATGGGGGCCAAACGGGGTTTATATTATGGTGGATAATTTAATTGAAATCAAATTTTAATAAAATACTAAATTAGAGTCCAACTCTAATTACAATTTAATTAACATTTTAATTTAGGATAAAAACTCCAAAATAAAATGAAATTCAATTTAGGGCCAAAGTTTAATATTTAAGTTAAAATCCAATTTTAACGAAAATATATAAAATCATCAAATTTAAATATAAATTTAAATGGGTCAAAGTTGAAATTTATGGTCAAAATTCAAATTTTGGTCAAAACCCATTTGAAAATCATTTTAAAACCATTTAAAAATTTAAATTCAAAACTCTTTGAAAATTGCAAATTGACCCCTGATTTAAAATTACAAACAAAGCCTCTCAATTTCATAAATTGCTGAACAGACCCCATTTTTAAAAATTGCAACCTGACCCATATAGAAATTACAAAGCAAGGGCTCGCAAATTCAAAAACTGCATTTGAAGCCCCCACTCCCAAGTCAACCCTAATCTTCTCGACTTTCCTTAATCTAAGTTTCTTTCTCCCTTTTCACTTGCGATGCCAACCTCACTTGGCCATTTCAACATTTCGGTTGAGCGTCTCTGTATCAGCGCCCACATAATCTCAAATATGGGGCAGTGCACGGTGCTGCAAATGCAGCAGCCTATGAGTAGCGGTGCTAGTCGCCACTAGCAGTGGAGCAGAGCCCACTGTCATCGCAAAAAGCAACAGGTCTACTGCTTCATTGTGCCACTTCTATCGATGGCAACTGATGCTGCTAGCAGCATCGTTAGCCGTGGCATAACTGACACGATCTGTTTTCAATCCAAAAAAAATTATTTTCTATTCAAAAGCAAGATTTTTAAGGATGGAAAAATAATTTTCTAAATTGCTAGATTCAAGAAAAATATGAACAATCAACTTTTGATTGTTCCAAGATGCAAAACAGTTTCTAAGAAGTACAAAGTAGGCTCTGATATCACTGTTGAAAATTTACTTAACATGCACAGCGAAAATTAAACAGAGTTTTTAATTCTTACCATGGATATTCTTTGTGCTTAAAGAGGAACTGTGACAGGAATTATAACTTTTGTAGATTCTGCATACTTCTTTGCTGATTTTGGAACCACAACAATCACGATCTGCAATTCACACATGTCCAATTGTCCAGCCTTCAATAGAAATCCACATATGGAACAAGAAAAAGAGAATTAAGGTTTCTCTTTTCTTATGCTAACAAGATAATGAATTGTGTTCTGTTCGTTTTTTTGAAACCCCAATAGCTTATTAATGTAAGTCGAAGTGGGCTTTGTTAGTCTCTTAAACTTAACCAGGTCCAATATTTAGTTAATCTAATTAATTAAATTTGGACCATAAATTAATTAATCCAATTAATTAGTTCAGACCTATTGACAACCAACCCAATTAATTAATTGTCCAACAGTTGTTAATTAATTAATTATTGAATCTCATTCTTTTAGTTCTCCTTTTGTGTGTGACCCATCTTCTCGATCACGATACCTAGCAATGTGAATTATTATTTTAATATAATCAAAATCGAGAAATTAAAATACCCTTTTTTAATTTATCACCAATTGACATTCATCGTCCCAAATTGACATCTAGCAATGTATCGGGACAATGCATGTGACGAAAAATGTCACGTGATATGACAAAATCAAACTTGTTCGTTTATCTTGAAACTATAACTCTTTCATTAATATGATACGATCCATTACGAGATATTGATATGTGTCAGTCTCAATTATCAATCATATCTTTCATTCCATTATTAAGTCAATGTATGTTGAAAAGAAGTTTTCGATGCACCTTGGCCAAGGATTTTATTATCAAGTTAACTGAATGAAATGTAGATCATAATATCTTATTATCTAAGAGTGACAAATCCTCTATTGATCATTCACAACTTTCATATGATTCTTATATACTCGGACAATGCCGTATTAGCGACCTTAGTAGAGCAACATCCAACATCACCAAAGTATGACTATCTCATATAAGGTACTATGATGCCCTCAAGTCAAAGGACCTATTTCACTACCGAATGTTAGGGATTAATCACTGACACTCGAATAGTTATCCATGTGGAATCTTCCCAACGAATCTCCAATGTTTTCTTCAATAACAAAACATTCACATATTTATTTAAGTGTTACCACACTTTAGCTTATAGGATCAACTACTTACTTCACAAGTAAAAAATGCTAAACATGATGGTCTGTCTGTAATAAAGATATAGAATTTTCGTTATTATTTACAACCTTGGATGATTTAAGATTTGGTCATACGTAATTTATATCTCACAATCACAACCCCTTGTGAGTAATAAATTACCAAAACATGAATCTACGGATTTCTATTATTTTAATTTATTAGAATTTTAATTAAATTAAATAATAGATCTGCCCTAAATGAAATATATCAACTATATATTAAAAGTGTTTATATTCAAAGTTGATTGAACCTAGGCATTACACTTGCAAGTTCGACTATGGGAAACAACTTTGAAGACTCCAATAACTTAGCCTGAATCTGACATGTGAAATGACAAACAAAATGAATAATTGGAGTGGAAAGAATCAAGAGTCACGCTTAGGGCTATAAATGGATCGAATTTGGGTGGATCGAATTTGGGATCTGTTAAGAATAATTATCCAATTCAATCCGATCCGATAATTCAACGGATATTTGATTGTTAATTCCATATTCGATTTGCTATATTATCGGATATCCAATCCAATAACCCGATTTGAATTCGAAAAAATTAGAAAGATAAAAATTTTATATTAGTCAACTTCAAAGCCCTAAAATTAAAAGGTCCATATAGTTTTTTTTCCAATTCTTAGCCAACCTATTTATAGATTGTAAATTTTATGATATTCTATTGAGTATCTGACGTGGGATGTGGGAAGTTGGGAATAATGAAAGTAACTCCAATTGTTAGCTCCTTTGGTTGTTTAATTTATAAAATAAATAAATTATTATTTTTATCTTGTTTTAATTAATAAAAAAATTAAATCTGTTCAAATATTTCAATTAACAATATCACACAATTATATAATATTATTTATTATTTGAAAATTTTGTATAAAGTATAATACAAGTTTCAAAAATGGAAAAAAATTATGTTTAATAAATTAGGTGATAATTTATAAATATATATTATATTATTATAATAAATCGGATCGAGTTGTTGTCAGATCAGATTAACCTATATCCATATTTGCTTCATTTAGTTAACAAATTATCGGATTCGAAAATCCATCTTCCATTAGTTTTATCAGATACAGATCGAATTCGAATCAAAATTCAATCTATTAATAGCCCTAGTCATGCTGCTACCTTGGTCAAATGGTATGAATATAAATATTTTTTCACATTCGATTGTGCATGTTATTGGCATGTCTCATCCAACATGACATAGTTATTCATAATAATCGTGTTTAGATTATTTTTTTATGCATCAAGTTGTTGTAAACTTGAGTTATGCACTATCATTGTTCATAATTGCATGTTGTTAAAATGAGATGACTAGAAATTTATAAGCGAAAAACACATATTTGTCGTAGCACAATTTCAAATTTACAATTGATATGTACGATGAGTCTAGTTCAACAGTCTTAGTTTAGTTCAACAGTCTTACAATTGCATGTTGTTAAAATCAGATGTCTAGAAATTTATAAGCGAAAAACACATATTTGTTATAGCACAATTTCAAATTTACAATTGCTATGTACGATGAGTCTAGTTCAACAGTCTTAGTTTAGATCAATAGAGGACTAACTAAAAGATGGTCATTACCCAATACCCATTATGTAAGAATGCTGGGGTTTGAAAATATTATCCATGTATAATGGTTAATTTTATCAAATATACTAAATTTATACTGTAGCGAAATAAGTTTATATGCAAAACGAGGTACAATAACTTGTATCGGCTTATAAATATTTAGCCATGTTTAGTGATTAAAATCAGAATATTAGTATATTTTGATAAAAGTTGATGAAATGTGTGGTTGAAAACTTGTAAACTCCATAAAATATATTGTTAGATTAATTTTTAATTTATTAAATTCTAAATAAATTAATCACTACAAAAGAAGAACTTAATCAAGTTCACCTTATGGTTCAACAACTTGTAGAGCCACATTAAATTGATATGTAGGCCTCATTACTAAACAAGCCTATCATTGTTCGGATCAATAAACAGCAAGAATTTTTGTTTTAGCCCGAGGGTGCCCCAATGCTTTGATAAAAATCTATTCAATTATTAAGCCATTGTCTCTCTTTTCGATTTAACATGTCTTTTGAAAAGTTAAAAACTAAGACTGAGATAAAGAATCCATTTAGAAAGAAGGTTTTTTTTTTTTGTTGGTTTTTTTTGGTACTTCTACTTCTTGTAGGAGTGTTTCCTAAGAAAGTTAAATATATTGTCTCTAAAAATTCTTTTAGCCAGACAAAATATTTTCAAAAAATTATCCATATGTACTCGAAAGCAACATTTTAAGACTCGTTAGGTAAGGCTTTTATAAGCTTGTCTAAAAGGTACACAATAGTCAATTTATTGAATTGTATCTATTTTAGACATGCTTTAAGTCATTCAATTAGGTAGTTGGAGTCCTTGGGACTTTTGTGTCAAAATCGCATCAATAAAGTTCTCAGTCTTTCCTCTTTCTTCACAAGAAGTAAAGCTAACACGAGCAAGCTCACATTTTTAGAGTCAGTTTTTTGTTAAACAAATTTCAGCAAAGACAATGAGACATCACCATATCGAGCTTGGCCATTTTTTAGGGACAATATCATTTTTTTTCTTTTTGCATGAGTTCAACCTCATGAGCTCGAATTTATCTATAACTTGATGGCTTAATTATTTTATGTCTTGTTCAAAGACAAACTTTTAGCCTTTATCACGCATTTTTAATTACAACTAGTGAGATGCATATGCATATGCAATTCACGTGCCATAGTCTATTTGGCTACGTAATAGCGTAGGTATAAAACAAAATTATTTATGTTAAGCATTAGTTACATTAAACTTAAGCATATGTTGTTAAATATTTCGAGGAAACAACATTCCAGAAATGATGTATTCAGAACCATATATTTTGTTCCGAGGCAACAACATTGCAAAAATAAAGTAGCTAGGAAAGCTAAAAAAGTTTATAGCTTTGTAGGTAAAAATTGGAGTTATGTGAGAATTGAAATCAAATTTTTAAGTGCTTTTGCCTTTATCCAAACTCAAATATTGTTGCACCTAAAAAGATGTGTATGAAAATTAAAACTATGACACAAATCCATTATAGTAAAACATGCAATAAATCGAAGGACACAGAGACGGCTAGACGATTTCTCAGAATCTCCTTTGCTTCGCGAGCATAAAGAGTAGGTTTTTAATCCCAACGAGGGTTACCCATCTTAGGGCACCTCATACTTGAGAGATTGATGTGCCGCTCTATAGATGGACCTCCAAATGGCAAAGAGTCGTCAGCACCAACTATGCAATCCCCATTAACAACCTCAATTAACTACGAAAACCCAAATTATAGGAGAGTGCAAAATTAAAGAGACCAAAAGATAATACATGGTACCTAACACCATGAATCAAAATTTACTTTTCCAGTAAAGTTCTAGTCATCAATGGACTTTGAGTTTGTGGTTGGGGGCACATAGTTTTTCCGCATCATCAATCGATTCTTGGCTAGAAGTTCAGCATTCTTAAACCTCCACTTGGCATCATCTTCCATCAGACTTGTACTCCCCTCTTCATATTTAGCTAAACCCTATATAAACATGATGGGGAAGAAAACTATGAGAGTAAATTTCACAAGGGAAAAATTAAAGGCATAAGAAAGGGATCAGGAAAGGTTAACGAGAATAACTAAACTTGCTTAACAATTTGCATTAACATATAAAGCAATACTCCTCTTTCGGCCTGCTTTTCTTCTTTCTCTGCTATAGAGAATTTATAAAATGTAATAAAGACATAGGGTACTAACCTTTATAATTCGAGAAATTAACCCAAGTAGCAAATGAGGCCAAAACAAATGAGAGATTTATAAAAACTTAACAGCCAAATAATAAACATAGCAAAAAGTCGATACATACCAAAATACCTCTGACCCTCGTGGGAATAGTATTTCTGTTATTTTTTAAGCATTTTAATAGCTTTGTGTATGATAGCATTTCTTGTGTTTGCATCTTGATTGAACTAATAACACACTCCAATAATTGGTTGGTTTGTTACTGGATAAATTTACTTCTTGGGATTATGGTGCCTTGCAGGAATCTTTGAACACATAACATCGATGCTGCTTCGCAGGACTAGAGTGCATGCTCATGCCACATCTGAGCCATTCCTTCATTGTTCCCTGTTGGTTGTCATTGTCATACTATTATTATCTCATAAAGGGTATCCTACTTCACTATAAAAAAAAAAAAAAAAAAAAGAGGCTAAAAGATATCATTACAAGTAGCTCAGTAAGCATTAAGAGATTTTTGTCACAAAAGATCTCACTCAGTTATATGTGAAGGAGCTCTTTTTGAAGACATTCTAAGAGAAAATGGATAAACTTGAGTTATATAACCAGGGGCGAATGCAGGATCCAAGTCTAGCTAGGGCGGCGGTTGACCGTTGATTGTAATAGTCCAATCGTTTATTAAATTTTGATTAAATTTTTTCACTTATTCTAATTTCCTAAATATAAATTCTCAAATCAATAATCATAACTCATGTCTCAGAAAAGATAGATTACTTACATAAATCACTATCACAAATTCACAATTCTCCATAATAACTCACAAGTCACAAAACTTAAATCACAAGTCATAACTCATTATTTATAAGACCAATAAGGAATAACAATTAACTCAATTTACAGACAAGAGATAACAACGTTCATTATTATTTATTCAACAAATCAATGAGAAATGGCCAAAAAAATAAAACAAAAAAAATAAAAAAAAGCAATAAAATAGAACATAAATCACGCACCAGTCACCAGGCGAAGCTGAATTTTGTTCACCTAATGGCAATCGCCCCTGCTGTCGATTAAATTGATTTGGTGGAGTTTTGCTGTTTGGAATTGGACCATTCTTCATTTGGGGATTGCTAGTACCCAACTCGGATTGGGGGGAAACAATTCATTGTAAATTTGTAAGCAAAATTGGGCCTAATTTTTTAAACAAAAAAGGCCCAAATAACGGGGACGGATGGATCATTGTAATTTATAGCCAGCAGCCCAACGTGAAACCCCCCCCCCCCAAAAAAAAAAAAAAAAAA
>NC_036240.1:12188941-12228166 GCF_002742605.1 Olea europaea var. sylvestris | reverse complement strand
GGCCTGCTTTTCTTCTTTCTCTGCTATAGAGAATTTATAAAATGTAATAAAGACTTAGGGTACTAACCTTTATAATTCGAGAAATTAACCCAAGTAGCAAATGAGGCTGAAAAGATTGAGAGATTTATAAAAATTTCATAGCAAAAAGTCGATACATACCAAAATACCTCTGACCCTCGTGGGAATAGTATTTCTGTTATTTTTTAAGCATTTTAATAGCTTTGTGTATGATAGCATTTCTTGTGTTTGCATCTTGATTGAACTAATAACACACTCCAATAATTGGTTGGTTTGTTACTGGATAAATTTACTTCTTGGGATTATGGTGCCTTGCAGGAATCTTTGAACACATAACATCGATGCTGCTTCGCAGGACTAGAGTGCATGCTCATGCCACATCTGAGCCATTCCTTCATTGTTCCCTGTTGGTTGTCATTGTCATACTATTATTATCTCATAAAGGGTATCCTACTTCACTATAAAAAAAAAAAAAAAAAAAAAAAAAAAAAAAAAAAAAAAAGACTAAAAGATATCATTACAAGTAGCTCAGTAAGCATTAAGAGATTTTTGTCACAAAAGACCTCACTCGGTTATATGTGAAGGAGCTCTTTTTGAAGACATTCTAAGAGAAAATGGATAAACTTGAGTTATTTAACACAACTTGAATGAAAGCGGACACGATAAACTTGAGTTATATAACCAGGGGAGAATGCAGGATCCAAGTCTAGCTAGGGCGGCGGTTGACCGTTGATTGTAATAGTCCAATCGTTTATTAAATTTTGATTAAATTTTTTCACTTATTCTAATTTCCTAAATATAAATTCTCAAATCAATAATCATAACTCATGTCTCAGAAAAGATAGATTACTTACATAAATCACTATCACAAATTCACAATTCTCCATAATAACTCACAAGTCACAAAACTTAAATCACAAGTCATAACTCATTATTTATAAGACCAATAAGGAATAACAATTAACTCAATTTACAGACAAGAGATAACAACGTTCATTATTATTTATTCAACAAATCAATGAGAAATGGCCAAAAAAATAAAACAAAAAAAATAAAAAAAAGCAATAAAATAGAACATAAATCACGCACCAGTCACCAGGCGAAGCTGAATTTTGTTCACCTAATGGCAATCGCCCCTGCTGTCGATTAAATTGATTTGGTGGAGTTTTGCTGTTTGGAATTGGACCATTCTTCATTTGGGGATTGCTAGTACCCAACTCGGATTGGGGGGAAACAATTCATTGTAAATTTGTAAGCAAAATTGGGCCTAATTTTTTAAACAAAAAAGGCCCAAACATACCCCAAATCCTTTTATTTTGCAAAAATTAACTTTCTAATTACATCTCTTCTTAATCAAGCTGAAACACACTCCAAATCCTTTTATTTTCCCCCCCCAAAAAAAAAAAAAAAAAAAAAAAAGAGAGACTATTCGGAGTTCGGACTCATCTCTTTCCCTTCATCATCCTAGCTGCCTGCAAATTCACCGTTCCTACCCGGCGGCTCCAGGTGTCCCTCAACACTCCGGCGGAGCCAGCACGCTCGGCCGCGCCCCCTCGCCGGGTGCTGGCTCCGCGCCTGTATATAACACAACTTGAATGAAAGCGGACATAGAATTTATAAAATATTAAGGTAATGGATGATTGAAATCAATGAGTCTTCTTGTGGTTTTCTTTCTTAAAGGAAGAGTGTTCCTTAAAAAGTGGTATGTGCCAGAAATATCTTTTTCAGAGGGTGGATTCAGTTGCCTAAATTTCAAAATTTACCCCTCTCTCTCTACTCTTTTTAGAGGCAAGTTTATGTCAATCCATGAACTTTCACTCTATTGATACTACAGAATAGTCCAATAATTCCGAGTCTTTCATGAATCTAATGAGACCTCAATACCCAATTCATGAATCAGAAATTCTTTTACACCAGTTACATACAGATGATGCTCATGAGATTAGATGAAGGTTTAAGACAATAAGATTATGAGCCCACCTTGCATCTCGGGTCCAGTAGTGCACTTGGATTTAATAGCTTCCTGTACGTTTCACATTGATCACCACGTGCAGAGTCGTAATTACAACTCGGTATTCGGAAATTACCCTCCACAAATTGATCAGCTAAAAATCTTTGACACTTATCACAGAAAAGTTGCATCAAATAACAAGATTTAGTTGATAAACATCCAGATGATTAGAGTAGCCTACACAAATCCCTCATCAAAGCTGAGAATAGTCCTTTAGAGCACATAACAACATGGAGCTCAGAAATCAAAAGAAAATTTAAGCACAAGACAACCGTGCACATGCTACATCGTGTTTTTAGAAAGCCAATTATTCTCCAACCACAGAATCAGGCAAGTGCATGAGAAGATGAATATAAATGAGAATTGGTTAGGCACCATGATCTGAGGGCCAGTCTGAAGGGATGTCGGTTTCTCCATTAAATTTAATTATGTACTTTATGTTGAGAAAAATGTAGGAAAATCTGAAAACTTAATGAACTTTAAGGCACGAAAAACGTTATTTTTTAAGAGATATTTCTCTCCTATCCAACGAAGTCACGACTGGGTATGATAGAAAATCTCTCTCATGATACAATAGAGGCGTTTGATTCAAATTGTGACTATTTGATCAAACCAAGAAGACATTCGAAAAAAAAAACTGATGATGCCAAGAGAAAGATAGAAGAATATTTTTTTTAATGTGCTTTGCAAACGAGAATTCGCCCAGAATTTATAGAAATTGAGGCAACCGTTTGAATAGGTGTGTCCCTTGAAATGAAGAACACATCTGTTGAAAATAACTGTCAAACGAACAGATGCACCTATTCAAAGACTTTTGAAAATAAAATTCTCTTTCGGTTGAAAATAAAACGAACAGGTCGATCCCCGTTGCGCAGCAACAAACACTAGTCGGGGCGGCAAATCATTCGCAAAACAAAAAAAAAATACATGCAAAATGATGAAAAATATCTAACACTTCACATTATCCAGCACCGAGGCACTATTTGTAAAGTCGGTTGAATGCTGCTTCCCATTACAAAGCAAGAGATAAAGAAAGAGGAATATTCTGAAGGGGAGACAATAAGGGAATACTAGTGTTGGCTGGTCCAAAAGGACTCAACTAAAGTTTAGGAGAAACCTACAGGGTCTGTTTATGTAGCTTCTGTCAAATTTTCTACCATAATAATTCCAAGCAAAAATTATGTAACAATTTGATTTCTTTTGGAAAACTGAGTACATAACCAATTATTTTAATAATTTTGGCTGTCAGGTTCTCTTGATAGCTATTAATATATTGCTATCAAAATTTTCTTGTGAGATCATTTTAAGGCAACATCTTTTGTTCTAAATTGAGTCCCTCAGCCATTCTTTTTGGTGCGAACAAAGATTGTAATCTTTTATTTGAGAAGCGACGGCCCCTTCGAGGCTTAATTTGCTGATTATATGCATCTGTTTTACCTCTTATAAGTTCAATTATGAATACTTAAAAGTTATAATCAAGGAAGCACCGAGACACTCCTCTAGATAGGGTTTTCATTTATGGAACTTAGACATACTCGAATATATGTTAGAGGCATGGAAACATACTCGATATTTCTGTCATTTTCTAATCTCGGAACCAGGGGGATTTGAGGAATCATGTCGACACACCTTAAATACACACTTAAGTATTGTTTTGAGGACACTCCTGCTATATCCAAATGTTATTTTGGTAATGGAAACCTATTTTAATCATCATTCCTTCAACCATTGTATACTTATTGCTATTATTAAAGGCCTATGGCTATTCTAGTGTTGTATTCTAGGTTAATGCCTGATCCCAAACTGGCTCTCTATATCCGTATTTTTCATTTTACGTGTCATTGAAGTTGATACTTTATTATTTTAAATGCATCTATACCCCTTGTAGGTTTTCTGGAATTTTAATTTTATCTTGTTCTCCTTCACCAATTTGCTTTTCTATCTCTGTGTCTTTATGGGGATCTCTTTTTTATTTAAGACTTCTCTGATAACTCTAACTTGATAATTCTTTTTTACCATGTATCACTATAATGTCTCTGATTTTAGTTGAAGAAAAGTTTGTTAGTTCATCAGTTAGAAATCCCCTCTTAACTTGTTGAGGTGTAGTGTAGTAACTACAAAACTTTTGCACATTTTCTTCATAGATTTGTATAGAAAATACTTTTCTACAAGGCATACTTCGAAGTGGGGTTACATTAAGTACTATAAGACTTATTTAATTGTAGTAGTGTCTTCATGGGCTAAACAGTTGTATAATTGAAGTGAAATTGAAACTGTTTAAGTTTTCGCACGTTACATAGCTTCTCATGGTCTTTGTATCTTCTTCCAAAGAAATTTTTTAAACCAGATGAAAATCCAAAATGATTTTTGTCTCTATTTCTTGTTATTCTTTCATGTGGTGGAATAGATTCGAGAATTAACGAATTATCAGCTGGAAATAATTTGGAAATTGCTGAACCCTACCAAATCAAACAGTTATCGAGAAAGATGAAAGATATGGTTCAGTTTTGTCCCATTTCATTGAATTAAGTCTTATTTTTATACCAATAACCATACTGTTTCAGCATTATTTCACTAGGTGTTGCTGAGCTCCCGAACAGCTACACTATTGGAGGTATTATCTTGGATATTGTTGTATATACTTTGATTCTTTTTGAATCAATTGCAATATATTTATGATTTTAGGTGCCTCATATAAACCAACTACTCCCGTGACTCTCCGCAGAGGTTGAAAAAGATTTACTTAAATTTTATTATATTGAGCATAATCTAGAAATGATAGTGAAGATGAATAGTTGATACTTGCCTTCTGGCTGAGGAGAGCTAAATTTTCTAGCACTTTCAGTTTTTATGAAGCGTATGTTTTCCTGATATCTTAGGTATGTTTAATGGTATCATACAATTTGCATAGCTTTTCATTTTTACTGGAGAGGCAATTATATTTCATTTAAAAGAATCGATCCTTCACTACAAAAAAATAAAAAATAAAATTGCATCCAACGCTAAATGTTCTTTCGTGGTCGTTGGAGCCCGTTTGCGACCATATATTTGTGGTCGCTTATTGGTTGCAAATTTGTCGTTGGTAAATCTCTTCAGCGACTAATATGGATGGTCGCTATACATGTCATCTCCAATGACCACATATTGGTCACGATAGGGTTTGATTTTTGGTAGTTGATAAATTGAATAATTTATTGATTTACTCTCGTCAAATGTCTTTTGCGATCAAGATGGATGGTCGCTAAGTGTTATATATTTAGAGACCAACATGGTCGCCAAAAGGATTATGTTTTGGCCCTCATAATTGTTTTCTTGACCACACGTTGGTCGGTAATTATATTAGAACAAAATATTTTCACACTGGCAACAACCAATAATAGGTTGGTGAAAATAATGAAATAGCAACCAACCTATGGTAGGTGAATAGTGCTACCTTTCGTGGACCAATCGTTGGTCGGTAAATGTTGATGACTTTAGTGACCAATCATTGGCCGGTGAAGGAAAACAATTTTTTCCTTATTTTTTAGTGACCATAATTTAGTTGCAGAATAAATATTATCAACCAATATGTGATTGCTAGACGTATGTATCAATTCTTTTATATTTAATTTTTTTTGTTCCTGCTAATAATTTGTCCAATATTTCAATTTTCAACCATCACGATTACTAATTTAGCAATGTCGAAAGCAATAGAATATTAAATTTAACACAAAAATATGTCGCTGCAAAAGAAAATTGTATTGCGCAGATAACTACTAGTAGTCAATGTATAATCATATATGTTTAATATTTAACCACGAAAAGATAAATTGTAACTTTAGCAATATAATCATAGTACTGCAGCACCAACTGATGGTGGCGATGGATGCGATGGAGGTGGATCATTGGTTAGTTCTGTAGGAGGATACTGACTCATATCCATTCGTGCAACAAGGCTATTGATAAATAGCGCTTGTTCGAGACTTTCTCTAAGTTCACTAGTAGCTTTATCCTTCTTTTTATCTCGTTTTGTAAGAATTTCCAACTGTTGCATCAATTTAGGGAGAGCTGTAACTGCATGGCTATATGATTTGCGTGGAGTGGGTCCAATCCCAGAAATAGTCCCATCACTCTTAATAAGAACTTGAGCACATATTTCTGCTTCATCCATGATAGATGCTTCATCTTCTAGCTCTGCTTGTGATTGTTGTAACTCCACCATTTCTTTCTGTAATACAATATCAAAATGTTGTTAAAATAAATAATATTAATGTTAAAATCTTTAGGTAATAAGTGATATATCTTACATATCGAGACTCGGCTAGTTGGTTATCCCATCCTTTTGATGTGAAATGCATCCTCCTAAACAACTCAATATGTCCAACTATTTCTTCATTTGTAGACTGGAAAAGGTGGAGAAAATGTCATAATATAGTCAAATTAGCAAATTATTGATAACCTCAACATGTTACCAAAGTAGTTAAGAGTATAAAACTCGTCTAAAGTGTTATAATTCTAACATAGTGAGCCATGATAAGTAGACCAGTGATATTTATCAACAACAATTAATAAAATCTTTCAACTTAAGAAAATTGAATGATATATTTAACCAACCAACTTTAATTACTTAACAAGTCAGACCAATACTCACTCTAGAAGTCAACATATTTAACAAAAACTAATTATTAAAAGTGCAAGAGATTAAATCTACTAAATTACAAGTGCTTCCCTAGTTGCGGTAAATGATCTAGTCCCTCCATGGTGATTATAAAGAAGCGATTGAGTTTCTCGGCTGCAGATCGTTTCTTAAAACCAACAACAATATCTTAAAGTGAGTAATTTGGCATCTCATTCATTCTGCTTTAATTAACAATATTGTAAAGTAGTATAATAACATACCAAGAACTTATCACTTTTAAACTATGCACACATCCATTCCCAATCCTTTTGTGATTTAACAATTGATGGCTTACATTGTAGTGGATCTTTCCATCCAATTAGTCTTTGTATCTCTCACGACAATGTCTTTCAACAATTTCAACTATCTGATGATCATTTAAATCAATATCAATTTTTTTATGAACATAGAGATAATAAGACTTTAGTATTTATAGTATTAAGCATAATCCAAATGAATTACGAAATTTACTTATAAGAAGATGATTATAGGCTAATTCTCTATCATGAGGAGTTCCCTGACTCCAACCTGTAAAGCGTTGTGAAACAACAGTTCGCATGATGATACCAATCTCATTAGCAAATGGCGAGGATGTCTTACCAAAGGTACGCATATCTCCTTAGAGCTTGTACAACTAATTTTTTCTTACTTGTATCCATTATTCTTTGTGATGCTAAACCATGACTAGTTCTATGATGGTTGTAGTATTCAGCAACCATCATATAATTGTGATGTAGTATTCAACAACCATTCTTACTTGCATCCATTATCTCAAGGCTCTCACTCAAGAAATTGAGAAGCTTTCAACGTGTATTTAATTGCACTCTCAACGTGTATTTAATTGCACCATGATTATGTATTTCTGTAGCATGTAGATATATTAATAAATCTTATTTATTGATTTTTATGTTGAAATCATGGTGTAGGGCATTAGCTTCGTCTTCACAAATGCACAATTTGTTGCAAGAATTATTTGCCGATATAGCTTTGGAAGTTGATTGATAAGTGTAGTTTCTACCCTTATTTTGGACCTTAAATGATGATATTTTGTTATTCTTTGAATGGATTAGTACCTGATTTGTTATTTATTGCTTTTATTAGGAAACGTTCGTGTTTCAAAGAAGAATTGATAAAAAAAAGAACGAAAAATGGATAAATGAAGCAAATTCAAAGTATGGGGACCAAAGTGTAAATATTTAATGGTTGATTTGGACCACAAGAGATACTTTGAAAATTGATAGGAGTCAATTGAATTCAAATTGGAGTCAAAAAGGAAAGGGATATGATTAGAATATTACCATAAATCGACTTCCAATCATATAGGATATCTTCAAGATTTTTGGTCAACTTGAGACCCATTTTTTGGATGGAGAACTTTTCAATTGGATCAATTGTATTTCTAGAAAAATTGTAGATCTTTTAATTAGCTTTCTAATGCACTTTGAATAACCTGAATCGGACACCGATAGAGAAAGTTATTATCAAGATACTGAAAGCTGTGCAGAGACAAAATTATATGCGCGTGAAGGCAACTTTCCTTATTTGATTCAAACTCTTTTGAAAGACAATTTGGACGTGGTCTTTGACCTAATTTCATCAAATAAATACAAGATATGGACAGTAATAAAAGGGTCTCTCTCTTGCCTCTTCATACAGAATAGTTTCATCAAATCCATCAAGAACAAGGGGCCAATTGCTATATTTTGAGAGAGAAGATCAAGCCATTGCAAGGAATTGAAGTTCAATTACATCAAGTTTTGAAGAATTCAACTTTGGATGTGAAGATCAACATCTTTTGTAATCTTCATGATCTGGGTGATATTTTTCTATTATTCTTCTTGTAATTTATATATTAATATGCTAGGCTAGTTTTTCATTGTATTAGATGAATGATGAACCCTATCGTTTGTTTATTTTAATTCAAGACAATTAATTTAGTATTTCATGATTTTTTCTTGATTGGTTTTGCATTCTTATTGACCTGTTTAATTGTTTGATCACCAATTAGATAGTAAGTTACTTGTTGTAGTGTAGAAATACTCACAATAAGTTTAGAACGCTATAAAATCAACACATAGATAATAGGTGTTAGGAATAATATCTATGACATGTGCAATCATGTATGATAAATCATGTGAATCAATGCATGTTTCTCATATGAATTCGGACTAGGAATAGGATCGAGTCGTATTAAACATAGATTTAATATATTTTGGGAAAGAATATTGAATAAAAGTGGATTATCGATTGTCTTAAATGCATGAATTTACTAGATTATAAATTAAGAGTTGAATTAACTGGCAATAGGGGATTCACGATTCCAATACAAATATTCACATATTAAATAAATATTTTATTTACTTTCTTAGTTTAAAATTAGCATAGAAAACATACAAATCACAACTTTTTTTGGTTTTATATTACTTCAAATTTAGTAAAAGCTACTTAACTAAATATTAGACCTTATTCCTTGTTGGAATGATACTCTTAACTCACAAATTTTATTCCTTGTACGACGATCCCGTACACTCGCGGGTTTCACACGAACAAGTTTTTGGCGCCATTGTCGGGGAATAACGGATTTAATTTTAGTTTAGTAGTTTATATTATATTTAATTTTTTTTCACTTTATTATTATTTTTTTTATTTTTTTTTGTTGAATTTAGCTACCCACCCCGGTCTCTCTTATTTGGTATTCTTTCCAAGTGCTGTTCAGTAGCATATGCAAGATTTTGACGTTGATATAGTAGAATTATTTTTGCAATAATTAATCTCGACATGGACGATGAGGAAGAAGATATATATTGTGAGTTCTGCTATGGAGTGCATTATACTGGCTACTGCTTGTATACATGCACTGACCTAGGAAGGCTCAAGCTCCTGCGATTTCAACAATACTTGTGATGTCGAAGATTAGCATTTAACAATGCTAATGAAAACTACATGCCTGTGGGCGAGTGTGTCCCTTCAGACACGCTTGTGGGAGTTGGTCCTTTTATGTTGAACGAGGAGGTACTTGCAAAATACTACACTGATCTTGCTAAGTTAGATGAAAACAAAATGTGCATGGGAGATGGCATATTTTGGATCGTATTTAAAAGGTGGGGGTATAATCCACTTGAGAAGTTTGAAAGAAAAGAGTTTTCATTTCCCGTAGATGTAGATTGTGAACCAACCATTCAACCCGAGGATATATCAATTATGGAAAACAAGAACGAAGACGATAAAAGTTCAATTACAAATGAACAAAATGAAGGGGAGGTAATTAATGAAGAAGATGTTAACTCACACTATGTTGACTTTATTAATTGCCCTATCATTGATTTTCTAATTAAACTCGAAGAGGAAGAAGAAGTCTACATAGTTGAACTTGAATCAGATGAGATAGGAAAGTCATATAACATTGGAAGGGACAATGCTAAAATTTGTAGAAGTAATGAAGAGTGGAGCAAAATCAAAAGAGGCAAACTAATCAAGGCATGAAAAGTGTTCTTCAAAATTCCATGATGCCGAAACAATAAAGTCAAGCTAAAGACTATAAATAAGCGCTTGTTAGGAGGCAACCCAGTCTTTCTATTCCTTTTATTTATTTTGCTTTCTACTTATAGGATAATTTAGTTTATTTTTATGGTTTTAATTAGGGAATTATCATCCATATCCCATTTTTCCTTAGGTTACTTGTTGGTCTATTGATGTTTGAGTCAAGTAACACTTGTTCCAGATCTTTTCTGTCTTAATGATTTATTTATCCACATTGTGCAGGAACATGACGTTGTGAAACACTTGAACCAACCATTACCAAGGAAACAAGGGAGACAAGGAGAAGCTAGCCATTGAATTTCATTGCCATATCAGAGAAGTGTTTTCTTCATTTTTTTTCTCCCACCCCTTATATGCGGACATAGGATTTAAGACATTGAGAACAATATCTAATTTAAATTTGGGGTGAAAAACATGAGTTTTGATTTGTTTTGTGTGTATTTTATTGTTTTAAATATTAAAAATACAAAAAGAAAAAAAATTGAAAATTTTCAAAAGTATTTTCTTTTTGTGTACCTGTGCGAGTTAGTTAGTCTGGCTGGTAATAATGTATATATTGAATTATGAATTGATCTATGAATGGTGAATATGTTGCATACTTAGGTTAATTTTTGCTTTTCCATGTGAAGTTGATATATATTAAGCACATGAATTAAGTTAAGCATTGTGTAAGAATGAGTTGATTTCATAATTGGATAGGTTAAAATAGTGGACCATAGATGCTAAACGCAAAACGACTATATTTTACATCCTTAAACCAAATTTAGAATAGTTTGGAGGATTTTACTGTTGTAGGAAGATTTTGAGATAAATGGGGATTCCATGTGTGAAACTTAAAAAAAAAAAATAAAAAATAAATAAATAAAATTCTTGTGTGGATTATCTAAGGTCAATAGGATGAAATTGGGTAAAAGTCTCAAGTTAGAAGTTGGTTTACTTGGATGGGTGTTTAATAAGGAATATTGCACTAATCTAAGTATAAAAATATTTTATTTGAAAATTTCTCTTCGTAGCATTTATGACTTGAGTTATTAAGTCTGTAAGGGTGTTAAAATCTGGTGTCCTAAAGTCAACTGAATTAGGAGTCATCGGCCTAAACCTCGCTAAAGGGGTCATTTACAAAGCTTAAGGGAGAGAATGTTGCCAAAAAAAATGTTGAAATAAAAATTGAAAAAAAAAAATAGAGGAAAAATTGGTGCATGAAACAGAAGACGCACTGGATGCTTTAATTAAGTCCCAAACACATGTTTAAGAAAATTGACTTTTGATAAAGGATTATTAGCCTGGTTGAATTCTGGAGATTGAAGCAATTGAACTATGGAGAATCTTTATTTATTGATATATCGACTTGTAATTAGTGAGATTTACCTAAACTAGAGAGGTGAGGATAGTACAAAAATTCAACATTAGGTCACACACTTGAAAATAATGAAAAGAATAAGTTTGGGGGTATGTGAGTCATACGAGTGATGAAAGAACATATTTGACCATTGAGAACCGGGAATTGAAACTACTTGTGAATTCATGATGCTATGCTTAATTCTCCACACACAAACACGTCAATTTTACATTTGTAAAAGTAGATTTTAATTTCTGTATTGTGATTTTGAAGCTGTGCATAGATTTGATTTTATGATTTCAATTCTGAAATAAAAAGCCAGGTTAGCTAGCTAAATCCTTTTACATTGCTTGATTGATTGGCCACCAATTAGGTAATTAGCACTGTGTGCTTGCTGGATTTTAGTTTTGTTTGAGGACAAACAAAGATTCAAGTTTGGGGGTGTGATAAGTGTAGTTTCTACACTTATTTTTGATCTTAAATGATGATATTTTGTTATTCTTTGAATGGATTAGTACCTGATTTGTTATTTATTGCTTTTATTAGGAAAAGTTCATGTTTTAAAGAAGAATTGAAAAAAAAGAACGAAAAATGGCTAAATGAAGCAAATCCAAAGTATGGGGGAACAAAGTGTAAATATTTAAAGGTTGATTTGGACCATAAGGGATACTTTGAAGATTAATATGAGTCAATTGAATGCAAATTGGAGTAAAAAAGGAAAGGGATATGATTAGAATATTACCATAAATCGACTTCCAATTATATAGGACATCTTCAAGATTTTTGGTCAACTTGAGACACATTTTTTGGATGGAGAACGTTTGAATTGGAAAAATTGTATTTCTAGAAGAATTGTAAATAATTTAATTAGCTTTCCAATGCACTTTGAATAAACTGAATCGGACACCGATAGTGAAAGTTATTATCAAAATATTGAAGGCTGTGCAGAGACAAAATTATGTGCGCGCGAAGGCAACTTTCCTTATTTGATTCAAACTCTTTTGGAAGACAATTTGGACGTGAATTTTAACCTAATTTCATCAAATAAATACAAGATATGGGCAGCAATGAAAGGGTCTCTCTTTTGCCTCTTCATATAGAATAGTTTCATCAAATCCATCAAGAACAAGGGGCCAATTGCTATATTTTGAGAGAGAAAATCGAGCCATAGCAAGGACTTGAAGTTCAATTACATCAAGTTTTGAAGAATTCAACTTTGGACGTGAAAATCAACATCTTTTGTATTCTTTCATGATCCGGGTGATATTTTTCTATTATTCTTCTTGTAATTTATATATTAATATGCTAGGCTAGTTTTTCATTGTATTAGATGAATGATGAACCCTATCGTTTGTTTATTTTAATTCAAGACAATTAATTTAGTATTTCATGATTTTTTCTTGATTGGTTTTGCATTCCCATTGACCTATTTAATTGTTTGATCACCAATTAAATAGTAAGTTGCTTATTGTAGTGTAGAAATACTCACAATAACTCTAGAACGCGGTAAAATCAATACATGAACAATAGATGTTAGGAATAATATCTATGGCATGTGCAATCATGTATGATAAATCCTGTAAATCTACGCATGTTTCTAATATGAATTTAGACTAGGAATAGAATAGAGTTGTGTTAAACATAGATTTAATATATCTTGGGAAAGAATATTGAATAAAAGTGGATTATCGATTGTCTTAAATGCATGAATTTACTAGATTATAAATTAAGAGTTGAATTAAATGGCAATAGATGGATTCACGATTCCAATACAAATATTCACATATTAAATAAATATTTTATTTGCTTTTTTAGTTTAAGATTAACATAGAAAACATACAAATCACAACTTTTTTTTTTTAATTTTATATTACTTCAAATTTAGTAAAAGCTACTTAACTAAATATTAGACCTTATTCATCATCGGAATGATACTCTTAACTCACAACTTTTATTACTTGTACAACGATCCTGTACACTTGCGGGTTTCACATGAACATTGATGATCGGGGTAAAGGTAAATCAAGAAATAATTTATTTATTTGTTAATTTTGTTCAATGCATGAATTTGTTACTAATAATAGTTGAGGAGAAAAATGAATGAGAAAGGAATTTTTTTGGCGAAATAGTAAATACTATTAATTATTCGAGTAATTTATGTGAGCAGTTCTTTCCGAGTTGTAGTGTTTGCATAGGAAATCTATTGGTAGTAAATTGATTATGCTGCTTTTCGGGATGTGCTTGTTGTGTTGCTATGTGCTTCAAGAACACATGGGCAGATCATTTATTAGTTTTCTTTTTATACTTAAAGAAGGCTTACAAAAAGAAACTAATTTTCATTTCCCACAATTGAATATGGATATTTCGTTAATAGATTATGGGCATGTCTCCTATTGATTTAGTTCCCTTCTTACATCAATCTCACTAAGGTTCCATTCCAAAAGGTATTTTTGTTATCCAGGATTTTTTTTTCATGAAACTGCATCTATTACACCGTAGAAAGCTCATGGAAATGAAAATGGCTAAGCCTCCGCTACTACTACTATTACTTTCCTGTCTCCTGTTTCGACTCGAAGCTTCCAAATTACTGAATACTATATAATTTTGATCAAATTTATAACACAAAAACTTGCTACATCTATGCTATTTCCATTTTAGGTTTTCAAATATATGAAACCATAAATTTTGATTATTTTTACAGTTTATTGGTAATATGGACGTTTGAGTTTCAAATCAGTCGGCCGATGTATATTTAACTGAATCTTCTGAGAACGAAACTCAAGCAGAAGGTTAGTTTCTTTTATTTGTTTCTGGTTTCTTTTTTAGTTGAAAATTCATGTGGGCAATTTTTAATTGCTGAGTTTTTGGAAAGCTATTATTTTACCAAGAATTTAAATGTAAATAAATTACAGCTGGAAAGGAAGAAACAACTTCCAGTAAAGATCAATGTCACTTGTAAAATTCAATTTAAATTTTAAAACCGAGTAATAGCTCGTAAATAACAACAATTTCATAGTTTCTCCCATTTTCACACATTTCAGATATAAAAAAAATAAAATACAAATCAAGAGTTGATCAATTGATTACCATATTCACTGTGAAGTCATTTTAGTAACCTAGAGGAGTGATAGCGAGTGTGTTTGGGTAGAAACACTAGATCTAGTGCTCTAAAATCTTACAAAAATTGAAGGGAAAAATCTTAGAGATCAAATTTTAAAAGAGTAATGAATAGATAAAGTAAAAATTGAGTACATGAAGTTACCATTGAAGTCATCCTTGTTTAAATACCAAAAATCTAACATGAAAGTGAATGAAGACACTGACAGAAACAAACGCCTATAAGTCACACCAAATCGGTGTAAAAAAAAAAAAAAATTAGAGCATGACCAAAAAGTGTATAGAAAAACTTTACCTAGCAGATTCGCATAAACAAAGACATTTTCACACCCCGCTGCATAGACGTTGCATTGTATAGACATGAACTCGTAGTCGACACCGTCGCCTCTTCATCTATGAACTCAACGATATCCACACTTTCCCATGCCATGACTCAGTCTAAAGACTCGGTAGTATCATCCACTCTAATGGACCCAACCCTTGAAGCCTTTGTTGTCTCTGCTTCAACAACATATAGAATGATTTGTGGGAGAGAACAAAATAGAAAACAAAGAAGAAAGAATGAGTGGGTGGGTGGGGGGGGAAAATGGGTGAGTAAAGTGGCATGGCTAGTACCGTGGGAAAATGGAGAGAGTAAAGACAAGACTCCAAGCCGTGGGAAAAGGGGGAAAAAAATTAACGAGGCAAACAGTAACTGGGCATGCATTCCTTGGAATAGTGTCCATACAAAGTCTCTCTCTAAAGGTTGAACCCCAACCTTGAGGGCCCGCTCCTAGAGTATCATGTGGGAGGTAAATTGCGGGATGTATCTCAATAAGCCAAGGAATAAGAGCTTGTCCATACACTGGTGTCCACAAAGAGTCCAGTTCCATATCTCAGAAAATGCAAAGTCCCTCTCTAATTGTATGTATGTACGTATATAAGTATATGCAGACAACATATAATTAAATTTTTTTTATTATATTCAAAGTAATTTTAAAAGACTCTATTTATAAAAGCATCTTATGTAAAAAGTTGAGGTCAAATTCAATAATTAATTTTAATAATACATTTCATGGGAACTAAAGCTTATATCTAATTTTCAATCACACATTTCATAACTTTTATCTAAATTTGCTAAAAAAAATATCTTAAATTTTGTTAAACAACCCCTTAGACTATTTTTTTTATATGCTCTAACAATACTTTCTATTTTGACTATTCATTTAGCTTTTTTCAAGAAAATCAATTTATCCTTTTTATTTAACATATTATTTATATAGGTCTATGATCAGTAAACTAAAATATACTTTGAATAATCTAAGGATTAGACTGTTGGAATATGTAACTTATTAAATACAATAATTATAAGCCCCTGTTTGGCTTTCATTCTTCACATTATAATTTTTTCCTCTCTTATTTTCAACTGCATAGTCTTCCATAAATAATATTACACATAAATCGAAAACTTTTCATTTTTTTAACCACATATTAGATTTTATACAAATTGATTTTTTGGACGTGCAGTGAAAAAACATGAAAAAAAAAATAGATTTACATGCAAAATTATTTAGCCCTTGTTTGGTGAAGATTAAAATCAAACTTTTAGTATATTTTGAAAAAAGTTGATGAAATTTATGGTTTAAAAGTTATAGGTTCTATAAAATATGTGGTTAAAATTAATTGTTAAATTTTATTTAGATTTTAATCCATATCAAACAAAGAGGCTTAATAATGCTATATAGCAATAGTCTAAGTGATCAAATTTGATAAGTCCAATTAAAGAGATCAATGACATTGCATTTAAATTAATTTATGGGCAACTTACAAAAATACCCTTAAAATTAGAGGTATTTTGAAAAATTATATGAAAAATTTTTTGAAAGTAAAAAATACTGTGTAAAATTATAAAGTGACACAATGTCACTTTTTTTACAAAAATTGTCACTTTTTTTAACACAATTTTGAATTGTGTTTAAAAAGAAAGTGATAAAATTATTATAAAAAAAAAAGTGACACAAACACTCCAAAAGACAAAATTCAAAAAAATAAAATAAAATAATGACACAAACTAAAAAAAAGTGACAAATGTCAAAATAACACTATCCATTTATGCAACACCAGTAATCATGTTTTTAACATAATTAGCAAGTCCATGACAATTCATGCGAGCATAGTGGTGGTTCTTAACATAGTCAGCATGTGTATGACAATCCACATGTTGATTAGATAGGGAAATATTACATATCATGTCATATTTTTAAGAAGATAAAAAAGTGAAAAAAACTTATTATGTTACAAACTCAAAAAAGTGACAAAAAAAAAAAGAAATTTGGAAGTAAAAAATACTGCATAAATTTAAAATTAACAGAATGTGACTTTTTTTTTTTTTTTTTTTTTACAAAAATTGTCACTTTTTTAACACAATTAAGCAAAAAAAGAAAAAAAAAAGTGACACAAACTCAAAAAAAGTGACCAAATTCAAAAAAGGTGACACAAAATCAAAAAAAGTAACAAACACCAAAATAACATCATTCATTTTGTTTGTCTGACATTTCCTATAATTTTCCACCAATCACTATCTCACATTACAACATTTTCAATGTAATGAAAGAATACTTCTAGATCAGCAGTTCAAAAGCGCTCTAAGTGTTATCAAGCCTTCGGACATAATGCAAATTGCTACCTCAACAGGTATTACATGAAAATATCCTATTGGTTTCATTAGAAACCTCTGTCATTCAGGAACTGTGATTTCATATTAGGCAAATTGAACATGGGGAAAAATCAGAGCAAGTATCAACCTAGCCTTGCTTTTCTTTGTAGTACCTGAAAGGAATTAGGAAGGAAGAAACAAAAAACCCAGAAGAAAAAAAAAGAAATGTTAGTCAGCTTTCAAAAGAGAGAATTTGAAACTATAGCTAACAAAGTTACTAGCTGGGCATGTGAAATGAAGAACCAGGAACTCTCCTTCCTCTCCACCCACAACACTTCCTCTGCGGGTTTTCAGCCTCAAATTCATCATGTAGCAATTAAACATACAACATCTCTATTAACCGCAAAATAAATGACCAAAATTGTCAAATAGCATCTCTAATAAGAAATTGAATTTGAGAATGATAGCTTCATGAGCAAAATGATACACAATAATCCCAACAAAATCCAGAATCATAAAATGAAGAACATAATCAAACAAGAAATCCTATCTGACAATTCAAATCAAATTCAAATCTTTTAAATTAAGCCAACAATTGAAGAATTTTAATTATAGACATAAGATGCAAATTATGCACTCAAGATGTAAATAAATACTAGTGCAAAAATGGGTGTCTTCACCCAAGATCTCGAAACGATTACATAAAAACCACAAGGTCCACAACCATATTTTTTCCCAAGATTAAACTATGAATTTATACCATAAAAAATGAAAACAAAAAACCAGAACTCAATCTTTTTGAATTTAAAATACCTTAACCCATCCTCTAATTCACGATTTCACAATGGATTCTTGGATTTTTCTTCAAAATAATATTACCCAAGAAAGTATATATATATATATATATAAAATATACCATTAGCAAGAGATGTGAATAGTGTACTTGAAATTGGAGTTGAAAACGCCACCTACCATGACGATGAAGAATGTTGTGATAATGGGGCCAGAAATACCAATAGCGTTTTGGCCGAAAATCACCATAAAGAAATAACAAATTTAGGACTTGGTTGGGACTGATTCATGAATGATTAATAGTAAGATTTGGTATGGTAATGAGTAGCGGGAGGAAAAAATAATCATTCCCTTCGTTTTTGTGTCCCGTTCCCATGTCAATCCATGCATTCCTTTACAAGAATCAAATGAATGGTAGGGATCATGAGGTGTTGGTGGATTAGATTAGATTCCACCTTATTTGGTTTTCTTGTAACAGTAAAATTTACGATTAATTAATGTTAATGAAAACTTAAAAAATGAAAAGTTTATTAATCAATTTTTTAATATATGGACCGTACGGGGCCTAATTTTGCCTTAATTTATCATATAACGCTATTTAGTTGTCATATAGACTGGTGCGAGCGCCAATGAAATTGAGTAACATTATTCAAAAATTATTTTATTAAAAGAATGTGTTAACGAAAAATGAGTTTAAGAAAAAATAAATTGTAAAGAATGATATTGGATATAATCTTGTAGCAAAATCTCCCAACAATAAGCCCTTGTTTGGAAGAAAAATTCTGTGTATAGATTTTGTGAAAAATATTTTAAAATATACTACATGTATTGTTTACACCTAATTTGACATTTCAGTGAGTTGACATATTTCTAGACATTGATTTTAACAACAATTTTTTCAAACAATGGCTAGAATTTTATGTATAGGAGAATCAAACAAGATATACATACTTGAATGTACAAATAGCTTAATTTATGATTTTTTTTCAGAATGCATGGTTAAAATGGGAAAAGAAACTATGAGTCCTCGTGAAAAATTATTTTATTGAAATTAAATTTGAGAAGAAAACGATGTTTAAAAAACTAAGGCCACATAAAATTATTGATATATAATATATTATTAGACATAATATATATTAATTATCATTCGTGTTTTGAATTTTTAAACCTTTTTTTCCTTAAAATTGAATTATAATATAATTAAGGCTTGATTAATGTATTTTTCCCTAAAATTATGGGATGGGATCCTCCAATCATTGTTCCAAAAAGCTCGCTTAATCACTGTCTAGGCTCGGAACTATGGCAAAACGCCTCGCATCGTGCCTAAAAATTTTTTGCCCCAATTCCTAAACGGTTGAATTTTTTCCTTTTTCTCTTTCATCTACCTAGGCGCGCTTTATTACTTTTTCCTCTTTTTTTTTTTTTCATTTTTAAAAGTCTTTTATTTGACTTTAGATTATTAATTTTTTATTTTTTAAAAAACTTTTCATTAAACTTTAATTTCAAGTTTTTAAAAGATATCACCAGCACAAAAGCTAAAAATGAAAAAAATGATTTATCTAAATAGTTAAATAAGATTTAAGTTTTGGTGATATCTGCATTACGTAATTATGATCTAGAGATTTGTTATTTTGTTGCAAACTCTAAAAGTATGTATGAAGTTTTTATAAATCTATTAAGTAGGACTTGTTCAGTTGAAAATTGAAACTACGAAAAATATTCTAATTTTTGCATTTCAAAAATTTAAAAAATGTATAATTGACTAATGGTAGGAATTATTAAGTAAATATAGTATTTTATAATTTTAGATATTTGATATGTATAAAATGATTACAAATTTAAAATATTATTAAAATAAGAAAATGTTCTTTTACGCCTTCACTCCTAACCATACTTTGAACTTTTTAGAACACTACTTCCAACAATGAATTAGCCTTCCCAGGTACACTAAATTATTAATATAACTCAAATTTTTTAAATTCAATTTATCTCTTGTTGTTGTTCCATCTCTCTCTCTCTCTCCACCGTCTTCCAGTAATAAAGAGTAAATTTAACCAATGGTCACTGAACTTTAAACTTGGTTACTACTTGCTCACTCATCTTTCACGGGTTACTGAATGTTCACTCATCTTTTCATATAGTTACTTATCCATCACTCGTCTTTTCAAATAATTGGGTTACTTTTGCGGAAACTTTTCGACAATTTTCGACCACCAAGAATGTCGAATTTTGATACTATTGGAAAGCCCACGATATCCTCTTCAATTACCATCCAAAATCTCCCTATAACTCCAAGGGATTCAATTGAAAAATTGCCTTAAAAGTCGCCAAAAAAATCTAAAAATCTGGGCAGATTATTTTCAGATTTTTATGGGCGATTTTTAAGACAATTTTTCGGCAAATTTCGACCATTAAAACTGTCAAATTTTGGTACCGTTGGAAAGCCCACAATGTCCTCTTCAATTAGTATCCAAAATTTCTCCACAGATCCAAAGGATTTAATCAGAATAAACCCACAAAGTCAGCATCCCGAAAAAGGCAAAAATCTGGACAGAGTTCGGAGTTATGGGGAAATTTTGTGTGATAACTGAAGAGGACATTGTGGGCTTGCCAACGGTATCAAAATTCGGCAGTTTTGATGATCGGAAGTTGCCGTAAAATTGCCTTAAAAGTTGCCCAAAAAATCTGAAAATCTGAGCAGATTTTTAGATTTTTAGATTTTTAGATTTTTGGGCGACTTTTAAGGCAATTTTTCGATTGAATCCCTTGGAATTATAAAGTGATTTTGGGTGGTAATTGAAGAGAACATCGTGGGCTTTTCAACGGTATCAAAATTCAACATTCTTGATGGTCGGAAGTTGTTGAAATGTTGTCGCAAAAGTCGCCCAATTATTTGAAGAGACGAGTTATGGATGAGTAACTATATGGAAAGATGGGTGAGCATTAAGTAACTCGTGAAAGATGAGTGAGCAAGTAGTAACCAAGTTTAAAGTTGAGTGAGCATTGGTTAAATTTACTCCATTAATAAACTAAGCTAATAAACACATTTACACTTGAAAATCTTCGCAATAAACCCGTCCCCTCTCTTAAAAGATCCAAATTCAAATTCAAACCTCCGATATCTATGGAAAACTTTGATTCCACGACTCTGTTCCTCCACCTGCTCCTCTTTCCGTGGTATTGCTCTCCTTTCTCTTTATATATGTGTTTTGCACGAGTTTTTGATATATGAATTGTGAGTACGTTTTTTTTTCTGCGTGTTTATTATTTTTTTTTTCAAATTGTTGCAGAAGAAATAGAACGTGATGCCGATCAACCCTAAGATTGATGTATGCTCAATGCTTGAATTTAGATCTTTTTCTTATTCAGAGAGAGTGAACCCACATAAAATGCATATAGAGTTTATAGCTTTGCATTTAGTTCTCGTATATTTTGTGTTTTTAAATTGTGGATGAAAGGGTAGAATAATTTACAGGAATTGACCGAATCACGGCAGGAGCTTCTCACTAGAATACAAAAACTAAAAGAGGTGATTTTGTGCACAATTCGTGTTATTTGAATTGATTTCATCAGCTTTATATTTTTTGATATCAAATTGTTTTAGGTATTTAGAAAGATTAATTTACATTTTATATTCTTGCATTTTTAGAAAACAATATTAGAAGACGACTTCATATTTGATTAAGCAATTTTGAATATTTTAAAAGATTAGCACAAGGATTTTCTAGTAAATGTTGAGTTGAATGGTGCATCATTTTTGCGGAAAGAAAGAGTAGCTCGTTTTATTAATATATCTTTCAATTCATTAGGATCTTCAAGGGTAGAGGACGAAGTTGGACACTCAAGTTAAGGTCTACCGTGATGTATATTAGCTGTTTCTTAGACGTGTTATATTTTATAAACGTTAATTCCATCTCTTATCGACCTCAAAATGGTTTATTGGCCCTCCTATCTATTCTTAATTTGGTGGTTAATAAATATCCAAGACATAAGCCATTCAATTTTTTATGCACAAGAGACTTAAATTTTTGCCATTCAACACGTGTGGCTAAGCCCCTGTTTGTTATCCTTTAACAAATTAAATTATTTGCTACAGTAATATTCTCCACCACATTCACACAATAAAATATTTTACACACAAACCAATAAAGTTTTTTTAAATTTTAACCACACATTCTCCTACCTAAGAAGCTTTGGCATCACTTGAGACACTAATTCGTTAAAGGTTAAGACTTGAACGTGCCAAAGATAAACTATAATGAAAAGAGAGTGCCTTTGATTGAAACTTTTGGTATTGAATTTTTTAATTCCACAAAAAGAGTACATAACACATCCAAACCCTTATTATTAGAATCTATTACAGTTATTCCTATGTTCTTTTATTTAAATGATTTTCTTTTCCTACTGAGATACTCTAAAAAGAGATGAAATATTTCTGAAAAATAACTATGCCCCTGTTATGTTTGCAAAAAAATCAGATTTTTATTAGCTGTTGATAAAAGTTGATGAATGCGTGTTCGAAAAGTTGATAAATGTTGTAAGTCAAATAAAATGTGTAGATAAAAATGGGTTTGGGAATAAATGAACGATTTTTATTAGCTGTTGATAAAAGTTGATGAATGCGTGTTCGAAAAGTTGATAAATGTTGTAAGTCAAATAAAATGTGTAGATGAAAATGGGTTTGGGAATAAATGAACTTTAAAAAATTAGGGCAAAACCAGAGCAATATTGAATATCTAAGCTAGAGCACAACATTGTTAACTTTTTACACATGAAATTTATCATTTAATTCTTAGGTACACTTGCATCGATCATGCCCTCATAGCTAGTTAATAATGGCTGATATACAAACATTTTTCAGACCCAAAACCTAAGTAGAGTTGGTACAACACCAATTGGACAATTAATGGAAAAATAAGACAGATCTATAAGGAAGAGGGGAATTAAGGGAGAGAATGGGGGAAGAAGAAGAAGAAAGTAGGAAGAGAGAAATTTCACCACAAGCCACCAAAAGTTTTATCCATTCATCAACTAAACTAAATTACATGGCAAATTAGGTTTAATTAGTAAAAACAAAACCCTAACTAGAACGAGCTTGGACCAATACAAGCCCAATTACATAAATAAGAATCCAAAACAAAAATAAAGTCCAACTAGAAATAAATAAAGATAGATGTCCTCATCAACTCTCACGAGGTGGGAGAAAACTCAACCCTATCGAGTTGATAGATCACTATAAGTTGCAGTCAATCCGATACCCAAAATACTTCAAGTCATATCACGGGGGGTGATCTTTCTAACGAACCAAGTATCGAAATTCCATGATTGATAGTAATAAAAATTGTAGCTTAATCCCAAGAATATGATTCGACCAAGGAGGACGGTCTTTCCTTCTAACCAAGTATTAATACTGAACTCCAAATAACCAATACTCATGCACCTCATCTCCAAAATTTTCATGTGATTGTATATAATGAGTACAAGAAGCACATCGATCTACCCAACAAACAAGGGAATTACAATTCTCTCAATCAACTGTTAACATAACATGTTCATCTAAAATGGCATCAATTTTATTTTTGGTTTGCAAAAAAATCAGATTTTTATTAGCTGTTGATAAAAGTTGATGAATGCGTGTTCGAAAAGTTGATAAATGTTGTGAGTCAAATAAAATGTGTAGATGAAAATGGGTTTGGGAATAAATGAATTTTAAATAATTAGGGCAAAACCAGAGCAATATTGAATATCTGAGCTAGAGCTCAACATTGTTAACTTTTTACACATGAAATTTATCATTTAATTCTTAGGTACACTTGCATCGATCATGCCCTCATAGCTAGTTAATAATGGCTGATATACAAACATTTTTCAGACCCAAAACCTAAGTAGAGTTGGTACAACACCAATTGGACAATTAATGGAAAAATAAGACAGATCTATAAGGAAGAGGGGAATTAAGGGGTAGAATGGGGGAAGAAGAAGAAAGTAGGAAGAGAGAAATTTCACCACAAGCCACCAAAAGTTTTATCCATTCATCAACTAAACTAAATTACATGGCAAATTAGATTTAATTAGTAAAAACAAAACCCTAACTAGAACGAGCTTGGACCAATACAAGCCCAATTACATAAATAAAAATCCAAAACAAAAATAAAGTCCAACTAGAGATAAATAAAGATAGATGTCCTCATCAACTCTCACGAGGTGAGGAAAACTCAACCTTATCGAGTTGATAGATCACTATAAGTTGCAGTCAATCCGATACCCAAAATACTTCAAGTCATATCACGGGGGGTGATCTTTCTAACGAACCAAGTATCGAAATTCCATGATTGATAGTAATAAAAATTGTAGCTTAATCCCAAGAATATGATTCGACCAAGGAGGACGGTCTTTCCTTCTAACCAAGTATTAATACTGAACTCCAAATAACCAATACTCATGCACCTCATCTCCAAAATTTTCATGTGATTGTATATAATGAGTACAAGAAGCACGTCGATCTACCCAACAAACAAGGGAATTACAATTCTCTCAATCAACTGTTAACATAACATGTTCATCTAAAATGACATCAATTTTATCTTTGTGTGCTATGATTAGTGTTATTGGAGTAGAAATGGTAGTATATGTAGGTTGGGGGTTCACCTAAGTAGCATCGACACGGACACGTAGTGTCCGACACGATACATGTCCGACATGTCGACATGCGATTTTCTAAAAATTTCCGACACGATACGTTATCGATAAGTTATTAAAATATTATTTTTTACTTATTTTAGTATAATAGTCTTAAGTAATAATTTTTTATATTTATTGCGCCATATATATATAACTAAGTTTGATTTTTTGATGGAGGGTGAAATGGTAAAAAAAAAAAAAAATTAATTTACATAAAATTTTACATGTTGCTTTGTTAAAGAATAAAGTTGGGAAAAAAAATTATATGCTATATAAGAAATTTTACAAAATACATTAAATGTTATTGGGCCCAAAAAAGTACATTGATATATATCACATCTTTTCATTTTCAGTCAAATGTGTCTTTTCACTTTCTTCTCTTCTACTTCTTCGATTTCTTCTTCACACATTCTGCTTTCTTCTTCCTTCTTCACGTGTTCTTTTCTTCTTTCTTCTTCCTCAGCCCTCTTCATCACAATAAGTCATCGTCTTTTTTAACCAAATGCATTTTTTCATCTCTGACACGCCGCAAGGAACTTCGACACGCATCAGCGTGTCGAAAAATGACATACGTGTTGAAAAATGACACGTTGACTCCAACAACATGTCTATGCTTTTGAGGGGTTCACATATGGCAGTAGAAAAAAGATCACCAAACAATTAAAATGACCTTAGTAAGTAACTAAATCCTCAATAGTTAAAATAGAGTGGTGGCTAAATGTGCTAAAAGATCAATGACACATGTATTTGTATCAACATGCTTTAAAATTATATAAGGACCAGTGCTACAAGCTTGCAATATAACATAATTCCCAATAATAAATTCAAAATTTCGCCTATTCAAATCAGCTTGAAGTTTATATAATGCGTTATTTGCTTCAAATTGTTTATGGATCTCAATATGGAAGTCATGAAGATGATGTACAAATGTCTCAACTGACATAGACATACTAGCGTGTGGGGACATTGGAATAAAGTTTAAATGTTTCCTAGACTTATGACCATAAATAACTTCAAAGGGGCTCGAACTTATAGACCGATTCACAAAATTTTTATATGTAATTTGCACTGTTGGGAGGATCAAATCCTAATTCCTAAGATTTTCCTTGAAAATGACATGATTACATAGATCATCAATACCTTTGGGTTGGATAAGAGTATGACACACAATATTTGACTAAGAGGTATCGGGAACAAGGAGTACAATACCTAAATTCATAGGAAAAGTCTGAATACTATCTAAGGGGGGTGCTCTCACTACATTCAAGGCATCAAATTCTTCAAGTTTAGGTTCATAGATTTGATCTTCTAATCGGTCATCTCTTATATTCTTTTGTTCTTCCATAACTAAGACTCGGTTAGGACATTCAAAAGAAATGTGGCCAAAATCCTTACAGTTGAAGCACTATAAGTGAGAAGAAGCCCTTGAAATTTCAGAAATTTTATCTTTATTTTCTAACAGAGGAGGGACATTAGACGGGAAAAGTCTTTTGATAGACTTAAGAAGAGGCAGTGACGTCGAGATTGGTAGACGACGATGATTGCGGTTCTCATATGGAGTACTAATAAGTAACTCATAATCTTAGGCTAAAGAGTATGCATGATCAAGTGTAATGACGCCTTGAAAGAAAAGCTAACGCCTAAGTTCATCTCTTACATCTTATATAAACCTACTCAAAGTCAAGGCCTCATCCTCAATGACATGACATATCATTCGAAATTCCTCAAATTGAGCAATGTACTCAGTTACTAGCCGATTCCCTTGTAAAAGGGTGTTCCATTGAATAAAAATTTCATGATCTAAGAAACCATCGAACGTAGGAGTATCTAATTTAATGCCTCTAAAGAAACACTCCTTATTATGAGAAAGAGACTGAGTACCATGACAACCATGGCCTTGTTCTCGTCACGAACCTGATCTCTATCCCTATGATCATATTGTAAATATTTTTTATCACCTTGTCGACGATGATATTCTCTATTGTGGGACACTTCAGAATTATTAGCATTGGTCGAATGAGTGATTTGCTTAAAATTGTTCAGACTAACAGCTAGATCTCTGGTATTTTCACAAGTAACAGCCATCTCGATTTGGACAGCTACTAATTGAGTTTGTAAGTGTTGCTGTCTAGTGGTAAGTTGAGTTAATTGTCTAGTGAGTGCATCAAATTGGGATGGGTCTATGATCAACGTATTGGAAATAAAGGCAACAATACGGCCACTGCGCAACTAAATGTAATGTAATACCAACTAAATAACGTACAATAATGAGATCAATGGACAATAAGTGCAAGTAATGGAAAATAACAACTTGAGCATTTTTTTATTTTATTTTAGGATTAATTAAATTCAAATATGGCAAGCAATACTACTGATCTATGTAAAATAACAAAGCACGAATCAAATACCGATCAAAACATAATCACGTAAAATAAGTGGGGTAAAATCGGGCTTTGACGAAATCAAGGGATACGTGACTTTAGGTATATTATTAGAATAATAGCAATACAAAAATTTTAATCGATGAAATTTTAAAATGAAGCAGTATTATAACCCAATCATAAATAGAAAACAATGACTCCCTTATTGTTTGTTGAAGTAGTTGTGTCAAACATCACCTTCGTTAAAGCAACTGTGTCAAATATCACGGTGTCAAATCTCGCTTCCGTTGACGTAGCTGTGTCAAATATCATCTCCCGAGACTCAAAAGTCGACAATGATCCAATCACAATTTTCAATTTGGTACGACTATGTTGGCAAGGCAACAACTGAATCATTTGAGTGACTCTTGGTCAACAAAATAAAAATCACCTACGAATAATGTCTGAAAATGCCCTCTCCATCAAGCAAGACAGAGAAGAAGAAGCAAACAGCAAGCAAGACAGAGAAGAAGAATGAGGTAATTGGTGGTGAGCGGAGTTGGTGTTTGGTTGGAAAGTCGGTGGTGGCGTAACTTCTGGTAGTGCCTGATGGTATTCTCCATCAAGAGTTGGTGTCGAAGCTTTTGGTTATGGTTTGTGGTATTGATGTGGTTGTGGTGGTGGATAGCCCGATGTGTGAGATCCACAACGGATGTGAAAAGGCACTGGGTCGATAGCAGTTTGGGTGGCCGATCAACGATGGACGATGTTGGTGAGTTTTGAGGAATCGTTGGTAGTTGCAGGCGGTAGCTGAAGGTGACGGTGTTGCATGTAATTGGTTTGGGCTGGGGATTTGGGTTTGATTAAAGAATTAATGGGTCATGGGCTTTTTAATGGGCGGTTTGTTTGGTGGCTTAGTGTAGATGGGTTGTGAATTTGTAGTTGGACCATGAGGAATTGGGTTGTGGAAAGTTTGGGCTATTTGTGATATGGGCTTGGATATTGGGATTAGAGATTAAATTAGTCAGTTAGGACTAAGGGCTATGGTTAATTGGTTGGCAATATGGTAATGGATCAAGTATTAGTCATATGGACCTATTTATATTGTAGGTATTTGGGCTGTAGGTTATGTTATGGAGTAGGGCAAAGAACAGCCTAATGAAGTTAGAGTTTGCAGCTAAATAAAACTGAAATGGCAGTAGGGAATCAACGAAAATACTAAAAACTGATTTTTTCCCGGGTATGAACAGTACTCGTGAACGGTAATCGCTCTTCTTTTTTTTTGTCAACTAAGAAAGAAAATTGAAAAAAAAAATGAAAACTGTTGCCTCAAAACAAATTGTTTCGTTTGTGCCGTTCTATACGTTTTTGGGAAGGAGACATGAAGAAATTTGGATTGTAGGAGAGAAATTACCCAAGTTTCGATTTTAATACCAAATTTGATGTAGCACCAACTGGACAATTAATGGAGAAATAAGACAAATCTATAAGGAAGAGAGAATTAAGGGGGAGAATGGGGGAAGAAGAAGAAAAAAGTAGGAAGAGAGAAATTTCACCACAAGCCGCCAAAAGTTTTATTTATTCATCAACTAAACTAAATTACGCGACAAATTAGGTTTAAATAGTAAAAACAAAACCCTAACTAGAACGGATTTGGGCCAATACAAGCTCAATTACATAAATAAAAACCTGAAACAAAAATAAGGTCCAACTAGAAATAAATAAAGATAGATGTCCTCATCAAGAGTGATAAGCCATAATTATTTAATTAACTGTTCTGTGAGAATTCGTTGTTATAACATAGTATAGAAATACTATTATTGTGTGCCATACGTACCTACTCGTTTTTTCTTTCCACAAATTAATATACTTGGATGCAAATAATTCTTCATTTGCCGTATGATTCAACCTTCATTGTTCATTATGCATCACCTATGATGCACCAACATGAACACATTTGTTGACACATGTCATGCAATTTTTAAAAAAAAATTATTGATATGACATATCGTTGATATGTTGATTAAAATCTTTAAATTTTTTCATTAATATAGTCCCTTTTTGACAACCAAAAAAAATAAAAATATATTAAATTTATTTTCAACCACATATTTACACAAAAAATATTCTGCATATAAATCTAGAACATTTTGTTATTTTTTGAGCACACATTCTCTAGAAAATCACTATACCAAAATCATTTTAATGGTTTTCAAACAAGGGAATAGTATAAGTTCAATTTTATACTTGTTATAAAATTTCTTGTTCAAAATCGTTTAAATATGAGTGCCTTTTTTTGGTTTAATAATAACTTTTAAGTAAAAAAATATATAATAACTATGGCAAAGTGTTCGAGAAATATAAATATAGGACTCGGATAAGTTACCTTAGTTGAAGTGTTCGTGCAATAGGGTGCATTACATATGCCTCGTGATGTGATATTATTAGAGGTGTATCGATGTTCATAAAGATTTTACAATCATTGTTCAAAATTTCTTTGCACATCAACGACATGTTTAATAGTGAGGATTGGATAGCGTCGAACAATAGCAATGAACCAAAAGAGGCTAAATTTTGTTGCTTATATTGTTGAGTCCTTTCAAGTATTACGTACCAAATATGCACTTAATGTCTAATTGGAAATAATTCATAGTTTATTTTTTGTTATTATTTGCACATTGATTGTCTGAAGATGTTGGGCTCACATTCGGTGAGTATTTTAAAAAGCTGAGGTTCTGCTCTGTAGACATAGACTACCACCATATGCCATGTACTCCATGTTATTTTTGTTCTTCTGAGATGTGTCATCTAGCCATTGATATCTTCAGTTGTACGGAAACTTTTCTTTATTTCTAAGGCCTTATTGCTTTATTTATTTATTTATTTATTATTCTGCCTCATGATTTAATTGCTTTATTGCTCTCTCCAGGAACTTTCGGAGCTTAATAACTCCCTAAATACTGAAGTTGAACAACTTCAATCTGTGAGTAGCCTCGTATAGATTTACAGTTTCTAGTCGAGATTATAATTTCATAGTTTCCAATTGGAGATGTGATTTAATTACTTGTTCGCTTGATGAATGAGGGATTTTCAAGAACTGAAGACCACTCTTCAACAGCAGCAGGAAGATGTTGCAGACAGCCTAAAAAACCTCGGGGTCGGTTTGTTTATGCTTTCACATTATGGCTATTTTTCATGAGAAATTTTCAAATTTCCTCGTATGTTTTCTGCCTGCCGTCAAAAGTTAGTTTCTTTTGGAATTCTGTAGCTGCAGGATGTTTCGGCAGAAGCCAAAGACACCAAAGTTCCCATTGTCGAAAACATCAATGAAAAAGCTCAAGACAATAGGCAACAACGATAAAGAAATTAAGGAGTAGGTCGAATTTCACTCAATGATCTCTGTAAGGGATGAATCCATCTGGGATTGGTTCTCATATCTTTTATGGGATGAGAATTTGTTGCATTGATGAAGAAGAAGCTCTCACCTTTAATCAATTGTCGCCAAATTACATTAGCTTGGCTCTGTCCTTGATGGAAGATGCTGGGTGTACAGAATCAAGCTCCTATATGTGGAGCTCGGTTCTTGAAAAAACTTAGGGATATTGACAGTTTTGGGAATGAGAATCTTATGATTTATTGATTTAAGATGTTTCAATCAACATATCAATGTTCTAGTGAATGTGAGTTTGTTTCCGATGGGTTTATTGCTTTTATATAAATGATGTAATGAGCACCTGCGCAATTCTTAATCTAAGGTTTCAAATATTTTTGTCAAAATTTTCCTCAAGATTTTCAATTTTTGTTTAGGAAGAAAAAAGTAGGAAACATTTCTTGAAGTTACTGAAATTTTGTGAAATGAATCTAGTTGTATAGCACTTCTCAATTGCTTTTACTTCAATTTTCTGCGCACAATGACAAGACAAGTTATTCTCATCTCCTGCCTTGTTTTTCTCTTTCTTCTTCCTACAACGAGATTTGAAAATTTTTCTTCTATTTTCATTTCGACGACAGCCATCATCGTCTTACCTACATCGATCCCTAATAACTCGGCTATCTTTCCCAATCGTCGGCACCACACTACTTCTATTCTATATATACACAAGCTCAAATCCTCTTTCTAAACTAGAAACCCACAAGAGCTAACAACCAATAAACCCCAACCAACAGCTCGACTTTAACCCAACTTTGCCAACAAATTTCGTTTGCCGACACAGACGATTCCGATCATTGCTTTCTGAGTATCACAATCACCACCATCACCGATCCAAAGTAGATCGAAATAGTTGAACCGAAAGGAGAAGAGACAGAGGTGATACATTTGTGGTCCTCACCAAGGTTCTCCCTCAGTGCAAGCCTTATGTACTCTTATGCACAGGTACCCCTTTCTACCAATTTTCTATACCATTTAATCATGCCTAACATTTTCCTTACCAATTTGTTTATTAATTTGACAAATTTTTTTGGGCAAGTTTTATTAAGTTGATTGAAGAGTTAAAATAGATGACTTTGGGTGGAATTTGTGGTGGACCTTTTAGTTTCTTGCTATATTTAAATTCAGAAAATATATGAGCAGGTATGGTGCTTTTGACCTATCACGTCATGTCTATTTGATGTTAAATTGAACTGATGCAATAATCTACCATAACATGCATGTTAATGTTTTTCATTGCACTTGAGGATATTATGACCACTTTTTGTTGTATTTGTTTTGCAATACAAGATTTCCTATGGACATATGGGAGATAATTTGAGTTCCAAATATATCAATCTGATCATAATAGATGGAATAGACTGAATCAGATACCCTATTAGTCAATTATAATATCATCGCTTTTCTTGCATTATCTGTTATTCGAGCCTCCGACATATAGCTGAGTATCAATGGCTTATTTTTCTCATTTCTAGTTTGTTCTTAGTCCGCCATCTGTTACTGGAAGTGTATATTCTGGTGCTATTTTTGTTTATTTGGTTTTTCTTACCGATTTCTTTTTCTTCCTCTTACTCTTGAAGGTATGTGACACTTTGAGGAATAGGGAAAATCTGCATACTACTTGGTGGTTGGAAGCATTACATCACATTGACCAAAATAAGGAGTCGTCCAATGAATTGATCCAAAAAATAGAAGAATCATAAGGAGTCGTCCAATGAATTGATCCAAAAAATAGAAGAATCTCTCTTGGGGACATTGAATACTAAGAAATTGAGAATTTCTGCCAAGTTAGTGATGATTTAATTCTTCGCCTTAAAGTAGTTCTATAGTCGTGAAATTTTTTTTTGTGCAGTGGCTGCTAAATGTAATGATTGGTTCTTGTTTGCAATGAGATTTGTTTTTGAGCGTATATTTTTGGAGGATTAGCATAATACATATTGAGTTCTAGCCTATTTTATGTTGGTATATTGACTTGGTCATTGGATCAAATTGACGAGTTTGATTTGAATTCGAGAACATTATTTTTTTGTGAAATGTTTTGGTGTCACTATCAAAAACAATTTTAGGAATATGTACTTCACTATGTTAATACTCAACCTTATTTGAAGCTCCAGCAGTCAAGCTTTAACTCCTAATGTTGGCTGTGCAGCCAGCACTTCTCAGCTTTAAGGGCCTATCTTAACATACTAATCGACTAGCCAAGTAGTCTATGCCATTTGAAGTGGCTTATGTACTCTTTACCGTGCCCTAGGAGTAAAAAACTAATACAACACTATGTATCAACAGTGGTGATCATCACATTCCATGTTTAAGTGGCCGTCAACCTCAGTTCAATAAATGAGAATGCATTGGTCAATGAGTTGATGATGATGAGCATTAGTGATACATAGAATTGCTCCGAATATTAAATCCCAACTATTTTTCTCTTGATAGATACAAATGTTTACATTCCTTATCATGAGTTGATGATGATGAGCATTACTTGTTTTTGCATGAATATGCAAGAATCTTTTTGCATCATAAACATTACACACTTAGAATCGGGAATAATCATGAGAACGTCCATATATTACATATCCTTTGTAAACCTTTTACATCAATAAATAACAGGATTTATGTAAAACTTGAAATATCCACACAAACACATTTCACCAGCATAAAGCGAGGTGAGCAGGCAGAGAATAACAATTGAAAAACTACTACTATTGATTAGAAACTTAATTTTAAGAGAAATTATCACAAAAAATGAAAGATTCCTTAGAAGGAGGAAAAAGAAAAAGAAAGAATCAGCTATGAAGTATTCAAGCTTCAACACCAATTTCATCATTCGACTCTCATCCCACGAGTCTAAAGGTAACATCTTTTATTTAATTTCTATATTTTGAACTTACACTGATATTGTGTATGCATGGATTCACTTTGAGGTGAAAATTTTTGATTTTCTTGTAATTTAATCTGTATGATTTGACTGTGTATTTAATTTTAAATTTAAAAGATAACATAAAACTGCTATTATTTTGATTGCAATACGAAGTTAAGGACAAAGATTTGAAACGAATTTGACTCAACATGTTCATTTGTTGCTTTGGGTACTTCTATGTAGTGTGCAAGTTGTTTTTTTGGAAGAATGAAGTGTCTAGAACATTTGATTCCAGAACATTCACCATGATTGCTCTTTTTTTTTTTTGTTTGTTTCTTCATCCCAGAAGTCCTTCTTTCTAGATCTGCTTTTCTTCCAAAAAATGTTGAAAATTTGTTTATGGGATAAATTGTTGCAGCCGATTATCTTCTTTGTTGTCTGACTTGGTTCTGCCAATTCTCGTCGAACCTGATGTAGAAGCAATCGGCGACTTCAAACTTGCTAAAGCCATCATAAGCACCAAAGCCAGTGCAAAGATCTGTTTGAAGAACTTCAAACTTGAACTGTCTAATATTTGCCACAAAGGTGTGTAAAGCTTTTACTTTCAAAGACATGTTTATACACACTGTTTATGGAGGAATCTGATAAAGCCATAATAGTGGGATGGATGCTTTTGGGTTCTGTGTAATCTGATAATGAAATTAAGGAACTATCCAAAGACTTATCTAGCCTCCAAACGTTAGAATTGAAGAGATGCTCCTTCAATGAAGGTGCATTAGGAGATGCTATACCATGACTACCTTCGTTGAGGTGTTTGTGGATTTAGGGATACACTAAATCTGGAGCTGATTGGGATAAGGTACATAAGACGCGTCCAAAATGGATTACTGAGTTCATTCCCATAGCAAAAGTCTCCGTCATTCCTAATGAAAATGGAGAAGATGCAACTGCTGAGATTAAAGCCCAAATTCTAGCTTATTATTTACTTGCTGATCGGAGAACAAATTTTCCATCTATAGTTGTGCTCTTTATCCCCAAGGTTACAATCAATGAGTAAATGTGTGTACCTTTAAGGTCCCTTCATGTAAATAAAATTCTTTACCAGTTGAGATACTTTCTATCTGAGTTTAGTATAATGAGTTTGCTTTCTTAGGTGATAGGAAAGCAATTGCGCCATTGTCACTCTACTTTTCATTTGTATAGAATTTTGACGTGTTGGAGTCTTTTGATGTCTGATAATGCTTGGAACCATGGACTGGTGCAGTAAAATTTCAGCTGCTAATGAATACTTGTGCAGTTTTAACAGGTCAATTGAACATTTGTTATGATTTAATATTTGTCAAGGATGAAGCACATTGCACTATTGTTTCACAAGTGGACAAAGGTGTTCTTACTGTTACATTTCTACAAAGTATTGGCTAGCATATGCTCTAACAAAACCTATTGCCACACTGCTATTTTTGTTTCTTCCTCTATCCAAGTTCTGTATCTTTCCCAACCAAGAATGTTGTAAAAAATTTTACAACAAAGAAAACATTAAAAATTTGAAAGAACAGAGGCTACAATTTCATTTTCCCCAAAATATTTAAAATTTGATGTCATTTTCCTTCATTTTCATTTTATTTCGATTTCTTTCGTAGGCTAATCAGAGAAAACAGAATCGAATACTCTAAATGCGAATTCTATTTCCAAAACATTCATTTCATCTAGTTTCATGGCTTTGGTTTTTTTCTTTGTTTTTAGATCTGAAAATGCTTTTTGTCTAGATCTGGTTTTCATGTTCAAATTCCATCTCAAAGAAATCTTGAAAATTTGTTTATGGGGTAATTTTTTTGTTCAAATCAAGAGTTAGGAGCAGTGGAAGCTTCCATTTTCACGGCGTCAATGAGCCTCTAAATGCACCATTTCCCCACCATCAAATCTACCCACTTCTCTTCTTTGACTTATTTCCCACACAGTTTCTTTGCACAGACATTTTCCACTTCATTCAAGCATCTTTCAGGTTTAGTTATTTTCTACCTTGTTCATTTTCACATCCATGTTGGTTTTTAATTTTTTTTCCTGTAATTTGTAACCAAACCCATGTAAAAATTTGGGGGTACTGAGTGGACGAACCTTAAATTTTTATGCACTTGGTTGTCTTGATTAGATTATTGTTATTTGTAGTTTCTTCATTTTTTTTTAATGATTGGTACATTTGCTTCTTTTTTTCTTATGTCCGATTTGATCTTCTCAATGTTTTTTTTTAGCTATTTTAGAATATAATCAAGATGGGTAACTTATCTGCTGCCTTTTGTTGTTCCATTAAGAAAGGATTTAAGGAAGTCTTTAAGACCTTTTAAAGTAATATTATATTTTCAAATGGTTTATTAGATCCTTGGAGTGGCAGTAGGTGGTACCTTTGGAATAGTCGTGTTCATTAAATTGTCCAATTGCCAAATCATTAATTGTAACGAATGATACACGATTGTAGCTCTTGTCACCGAAAAAGGTAAATCTACCTAACATTTTCAGATGTCAGCCCGTCCAGATGATAGTGGGTTTAAGGCAACCCTACCTTCCTTTTTGCCACTGGTGGGATTAAATCCATGGATGGTTAGAAATCCTACTTTCTCTTTGCCATTGGTGGGATTAAATCCATGGATGGTTAGAAATCCTACTTTCTCTTTGCCATTGGTGGGATTAAATGCATGGATTCTATGTATTGAATCCAATCGTGTCTGTAACAACTCTTTCAATTGAAGTTACATATTACTATCATTATCAAATTTGAGTTATGGAAAAAACATAGTAATTTTTGTATCTGATGAATCAATCTGGAGTTGAGAAAGTTGGATTTTGATGTATTAAAGTCATGAGATGAAAAACTTGTTGCTTCATTTTGATATTTATTATTTCTGATCCTCATTAGGAAATTTGGGAAATGAAATAAATTTGAAAACTCAATCTTTGGCTTCTTCTAAAGCTGCATGGTTTAATTTAATTCTTTGTTAAAGCTCAACAAACAGTTTTTGTCTTTGTTCTTTTGAAAAAAACTTGAGAAATTCTAAATCTTTATTTTCTTTTCTACATCCTTTTTATGTTCACATTGTCTCATTTTAGAAAGTCTACATTTACACCTATTTTATGCTAGTAATGATATAGGTACTTTAAAAGCATTTTGAATTAGCATGGGCCATGAAGCTTTCAATGTTTTTCCACATGCAGGCAGCTACTCAGGACTTTTGCAACAGTCTTGTACAAAATAATCGTAGGTAAAATTTGTGGACTTGATGCTACTCCTGGATAATGCAATTAATTAGTTATTGCTGCAGTTACCCTATTATAGACCTCATTGTTTGTACATGTGAGAACTTGGACTTTTATTTCTCCACATTTTAAATAGCCCAAGTTATATATTTGTTTTATTACAGTATTTATTTCATTTAAAATTACACATTCAATTATATCTTGACCACAAATTTTCTTTCATTAGATATTCCAAATTTGCCAACTGTCATTGCTTCTTTATACTTCACACTTACTAAAAACAAATATTTGCTTCACTACAAACCACTAATTTTACTAAAAGAACACCTGTCCCTTGTAAAAAATCACTTAAGCACCACCTGGCAACCCACTTCCCACAACCATTCCCTAAAATTTTTTGTTTATAATAGTAAACAAAAATTCTTGCCTGCCACTAAACATTTTCCAGTCTGTATTCAAATAGAAATCTAAATTTCACACCACTCATTCTAAACTTTCATCATTTCTTTCCACTGCCACCTCATCTCTCAACATATAAGACACCAAAGAAAATCTTCACACGGTTTGTCTTCTCCAACTTCATTTGCTCATTTCTAACTTCATCCTGGTAATTTCGTTTCTTTCACCCAACAGTATACATTAACAGCAAACAATTTCAAAAACATCATTACATATATCTTTCAATATCTATGTTTCATTTTAACCCTTCTATTTCTAACCATTCTCATCTACTAATCAAATAGAATTCATTGCAGATAGAAATGGCAACATAACACAAACGCATACCTGACATCAAACCTGGAGAGTCTGGCTGGATTGTAGAGCAGTAGTTTCAGAAAAATGCTCTCTCAACAAAGCTCGGAATAGTCCATTGAATTACCAACACATTTGGTTAATGGATCCTAAGGTAAATCTTCTCACATAGTTTAAGTTCCTTTATTTGAAACTTTGATCCACAATAAATCAAAATCATTAACTTTAAACATCTGTTTATCAATTTTTTAATCTAAATTAAGAGCACATAATGTCCTCTCAAACTCTTTCTTCATTTGAAAACGAGATTGCTAGATTTAATTCATTCAAGTTGTAATATTTTTAAGTCTCAAATGTAGCAACTTCCAGAATATATAAATGAAAACATGTATAAAATTGGATTCTAAACATGTAGATATACCCTTCTTTTGAAAGAGGAACACCATTTCAATATCGTTAATGTATTTTATATCCAAATCTATTGTTCTTGTGCACTATATGCTCAAATGGTGAACTTAATTTTCCTTTTCCAAGCTTGTCAAATTTCTGCCTCACCTAACAGTAATTGATGGTCATCCATTGCCTTGAGCAGAACGTGGTCCGGGTTCGAGCCCTAGCATCTCTCAACTCAGATTCTACATCATCTCTATTTGCCATACTTGATTTTGTTCATTATACATATAAACATGTCAGGCTCTGGTTTTTACTTCATATTACCACCGCCAATGTTAGTACCTGTGAACACATATTTTATATAATTCAATGTAATCATCCTTCTAATAAGTTTCATTTTTCGTTGAAGTACCACAACCGAATTTCAACATTATTTCTTACACTACATCACCCACTAATGCGTTGCACGTGCATTCACTAGTAGTAAATATAAAAGAGTACGTATGGCTAATGTTCATAAGCTGAATGGCCATGTAGGCCTAGACGCTTTGGAATGAGCCGTGATAGCCGAGCTGTGTGTAAGTGGGTTGGTTTAAAAATTTGATTTTCCTTTTGTTTGTGTGGTTAACTCTCTCTTTTCATTCATTTTCCTCGTTTCCACACGCAATCTCAATATCTCTCTTCATACTTTCATACATGTTTTCATTTTCTCTGCAGCTGTTCTTTTGCCACCAAAATCACTATCTTTTAATCATATCTTCTCTTGCACTATTGGTACGTTGATAGATATTATCTGTGGCGAACCCTAAATCTTTATTCTTCTTCATTTCTTCTACTATCCAAAATCATCTCTTCTCTTACACTATTGGTACGTTGACGATGTCGTTTTTCTTCTTTTACATCTTTGAAAATCCAAATCCGCTTATTGAATGTAGATTTGGCTGATCTGATCTATGTGTATCAACTAAAGATCAGCTCAGGACAGAAAGATAAACACATCGGTCTAAATGTTCCCTCCCTTCCACATGTTACCACGCACACATTTTTTTATTTTTATATGTAAGATTTTTTGGGAAGAACAATGAAAATGGTCTTTGATTATACTGATTAGAGGTTTTTAGTCATATGGGTTTTGATAATCAATAGATTCAAGGAAATGGGTATTTGATAAATTTGGAAGATTTTGATGTACGAGTCATTGATTTTGTTATTTGATTCTGATTTGTTTATTGCTAAAATCTAGAAAACTTGATATCTTGCTTCTATACATATAAAGATTGAATTTCTCTAACAAGAATTATGTTCTATTTTTGCGTAATCGAAATATTGCAACTTTTGGTAATTAATCAATCAATCTTATTGAATATCATGTTATTTGTTTCCTATCATA
>NC_036240.1:12183305-12188654 GCF_002742605.1 Olea europaea var. sylvestris | reverse complement strand
TGATTTCTGCCGCTTCTGTTATTGCTGCTGGATTGGCCGTAGGGCTTGTGTCTATTGGACCTGAAGTTGTTCAAGGGATTGCTGCGGGTTAAGCTGTAGAGGGTATCGCTAGACAGCCTGAGGTTGAGGGAAAAATACGAGGTACTCTATTGCTTAGTCTAGCCTTTAAGGAAGCTTTAACAATTTATGGATTGGTTGTAGCATTATCACTTTTATTTGCAAATCCTTTTGTTTAATCTTAGAAATGTGAAAAATACATATTTTTCATATTTTATTGCCTTAGACCTCTTGTGTTCTTTTTCAAATTATATCAAGATTTAACTCCTACAATTACTTATTCGTTGAGAAAATACCCTACGGGAAGGGCTGATTTGCAGATGAGGAATTAGCATACCGACTCGCTTTCATCCTTTCCCGTTCGTAGTCCAAGGGAAACTCTTTTTTTTAGGAGGTGTTGCAACAGCAAGGGGGTAGTTCATACTTTATAACTCGAATATTTTTTGACTCGATAAAAAAAAAAAAAAAAAAAAAAAAGGAAAAGGGGAAAAAAAAAAAAAAAAAAAAAAAAAAATTTAAAAAATTTTTTTTTTTAAAGTTTTTAAAAAAAAAAAAAAAAAAAAAAAAGGTTACATAGTACCAATCGTGCTAAAGTACCAGTTTAAATAGTTACATTTTATATGTTCAATTAAGTCCCTGTTTGAGTCTCATTTTTACCTCATTAAAATGAAAAATATGATCGTTATTCATCACATCAAGTCACAATTTTTGAATTTCTATTTCTGATGTGGGGCCCATAACGGCTCTATTTCTCATTCTTATTTTCATTATAATGTGGTTCAAACGAGCTCTAAATGAGTTACGTGACTTTATATTTTGATGAATCAATCATTTAAGGCCATGCAATTACAACTTAGCCCTTGTTTGATATCCTTAAATGTTTAAAAACATTGTTTTGAATAGTATTTTTTGAAGAATGTGTGGTTAAAATGTAGGAAAATTTTTAAATTTATGTGTGGAATATTTTATTATATGAATGTATAATCGAAAATGAGTATGAGAAATAAATTAAAGAATGCCAGTCACGGGCTCGGATTAGTGTTTAACACTGATTGTGATGAATATCATTGTTCTTTCTAAAACGAAGTAATCAAACGAAGAGGATGGGGCCAAATCATCCCTCCTAATAATTTTCGAGACGGAACGTGAAAGAGTTTTGAGGTAAGACAGGAATTGAAAAATCTCTACTACTGTTTCATTTACTTAATTTTGTATCTTACTGTAACTTTTTATCCTTTCAAATACGATTTAAATTTGAACGATATGAATAGATAAATCAAGGCTAGTTTTGATAATCTGGGATAGGAGCCATGTTCCCCATCCAGCATGCCCAGCTTACAATTCAAGGCGGGACAATTCAGTTCGGGTTGAAGGAAAAAAAATTTGGTCATTCTAGCCAAAGAGTCATTTCAAAATTGGTTTACTTTTATTTTAGGGTGAACGAAGGGGTTTAGGTCATTTTCAATGCTGTATCAAAATCTGAGACAAGTTTTGCACCAAATGAGTAGTGTATAATCATTTTTTTCATTTTTTCGATTATTAACAATTTATTTATTTAAAAAATTATTTATTTATTTTACAACTACATAAATTATTAAATAAATAATTACGTTAAATTTACGAAAAATATTGAATTATTATTGATTACTTAATTATTCACTTGTTTTATGTAGTATGTTAAATTGGCAAAAATATTTGATTGTATTATTAAAATTTATTATAAATAATTACGTTAAATTAATAAAAATAATTACTAAATTTTTACTCCTTAATTATTATTGATTATGTTGACGTCAAAAATTGTGAAAACTAATTTTTATGCCAACTTAAAGAAAAAAGGACCGCTCATATTTAGTCCGAGAGATCAATTTTGTACACTTTATGTTTTTCTGTTTTTGTGTCCTCCCTTGAAGGGAATCATTTTTCACTATATATAAGGGATTTTGTTGAAAATGTGTCATTTCAATCAAACCATCCACTAGTGTTGGGCTTAAACCACATGCCACTGACCTTTTGCTTGATTGGTTAATGAGGCTGATAACCATAACGTCATTGTTTCCTTCAAGTAATGATGGCCCGCAGAGGATAGGGGAACAATCATACATTTCATTGGACGCACAACTTTTCAACCACATATTTCATCAAATTTTATCAAAATCTACCAAAAAATTGATTTTAATCTAAACCAAATATGAGCTCAATATATTAGTAAGATAGCATTACTTTTAGGGAAACACTCCCCCACAATTCCCATACATCACCACTTGTCTCACTTGGGTCCCCTTTTATTTTTTTATTGGATTTTGATCCCTAAACTACTTTTATTGATGCACATAAAGACAAATTGACGGAAATCATTCAACATGCTGCCAAATAGCCTCTTAAATAGTATATGACCTACAACTTTACTACATGTACATCCTGATTTACACTCTAACTTATCGAATTTACACTGACAAAATTTCATATCATCTTTTACATCTCACACATTTAGTTTAACCATCAAAATTTTGCCACATCACCTATCTTTCAACAAGGGTGTCAAACTTCAGTTGAGATCTACTGTCTAATTTTTGCTATTTAATTTGTTGTCCACTCAATTAATTATTGACACGTCATTCTAAATTAACATATCTCTATTTGGTGGGTTAATAGTGAAGTTAACGAGGGTAAATTTAAGATCATATGTTAATTTAGAATGATGTGTTAATATTTAATTGAGCAGACATCGAATTAGACTGCAAAAATTAATCAAACTTAATGTAATACTAGCTTAATTGATATGACCTATTCTTTCGAGATATTGATACCCATCCAATAACTTAAGCTCCCCACTCTTTCTAGTGCCGTTTAAAAGAAAATTAAACGATTTAATCCATTTGTTCTTATGTGCAATAAATGATATTGTTTGGGAACTTAAATACAACTAGAAAATGAATGGAGATCCAAGTGCAAAAAGTAGTAATGTTTGAGGACCATGGGTGAAATTTCCCTTACTTCTATGAATAAAAGGTTTTATAGGTTATCTTTAAAGACAATTGCTCTTAAAAGCCTTTTCAACCCAAAACCGAAGACTAGAGTGTTGCCGAAGTTCTTTGTTATGGGATTTTTATTTTATACATAAATAAAAAATAAAACTGGTCAAGGCCTGAATCAAGCTGTAAGTTTTAATAAAAAATGTATGGTTGAAAAGAAAAAAGAGAAAAATGTATTTTGAAAAAAATGACTACCAAACGGAGTCATAATACAGGACAGATTGCATCCGAATTGCATGTCATAGAGCTTGGACCCCAGCCAGGTGGATATATTATATTTTCATGATTGTCCATGATTTCGAACTGGATATCACTATATGAATCTTAATTGGCATATACTGAAGGTTAATACTCTCTTATTGGCCTTACTCAACTCTAAAAATCATTTGCTGGGAAACCATCGACTATACTTTCATCCACTAGATATATAGAAAATGCTATAGACGTATAGATATATAAAAATTGTGTAGACAGAAAAATAAAAAGATTGAAATTATAATGGGATAGATATATAAAAATCGTGCGGATGTATATTGTTTAAATGAATCAATTTAATAAGAATGATATTGTAATTGATGTGAATGGGAATAATATTTTTTTAAATAAAAATTTAGAATTTTAATAGGATATATATGTGTGTGTTGTGTGTGGAAATGATCTAATGGGCACCGATTCTTAGTTTATGTTAAGCACCGATGACATGACACATCAATTGATCGGTGAATATATATACACACACACACACACACACACGTAATAGCGGCTCCCAAAGATAATTATTACAACCCAACGATTCTGGGTTGATACAATGGCCACTCCAGAAAGCAAACAACATTTAAAATTTAAACAAATCGAATTCTAGAAAAATGAAAAAAAAAGGGGGAAAAAAACTATCGAAAAGTATGAAGAACAAATTTCCAATGTGATCTAACAAATTACATTCCTCAAGCAATTCGCAGCTTGTCACACCGAATAAATCATAAACATAAGCAAATAAATGCATATATATACACAGAACGGCAGACACTTCACAAAAAAGAGAGTTTAAAGACTCGATTGACTTGAGAAGAAAATGCTGGATGCAAAAAACAGAATGTCAAGAGTGTGCGCGCATGTGTTGATATATACATATGCATACACATGTAGGTATATTGATATATACATACACATATACATGCATACATGTGTGCGTATTTGTGTCTTTTGGATAACAAAAAGGCTGGAAGAGTATTAGCCCCTGTTTGAGGCCCATTACCTGAAAATAAAAATGGAGGAATAGTATTTTTTAGAAAAATGAGTAGTTGAAAAAGAATGAAAAGTTTTGAATTTGCGTGTAATATTATTTTATGGTTATCGATTTCTAGAGAGAGAGAAGAAGAAAAATGAAATGTAATTTAATCATTTAATGGGGGTCAAATAGGGGCTAATATTTATACAATTACTGTATTAAATTAAACACGTATAAGCACTGTCCAAGCTCAGTATTTTTATTTTTAATTTTTATTTATTTATTATTATTTTTTTTTTGGTAAAATTAGATATAGTATATGCTTTTCATATGAACAGTTACAGAGATATTCTGGATATTGATTTGATTTAATAGGAATGTAGCACAATGATTTTCAACATTTTTTTTGGGTGGGGGTGGGGGTGGGGGGGACTTTCAAGATAGTGCATCGAGAGTGAATATGGAAATTGTAATTGGAGAGGGATATGCTATACGACAATTTGTTAAGTCAAATGGCTGGTAGAATTCAATCAAAGCCTGATTAAAAGCTTGTTAGGTGAAGTGAGGTTCATGAACTCATTGTTTGCTGTGGTAATTCTTTGTTAATTTGATTTTTCAGTTGCTAGATTTCTCTCTCTATCCCTTTCAATCGAGCTCTTGTACAATCATAGCTATCACAAACTTGATTTGGACATGCTAACCACACTCAAAATAGGGCATTTTGCTAAGAAGGTGCTCCACTAGTGAATTGTACATTCATGTTGACCATTAGCTATAGAACGATAATGTAATGGATGGTGGGTAGATAGAATCATTGCTGAGGAAACTTTTAGACTCTTCATGATATACTATGTTCTGCTAACAAGTTACGTTGAAGCTAAATTTAATATGATTGTCGAGTCCTCCAGCTTGAATCCTATTTTATAGTTCTGTGAGAACTACGAAGTTTTAGTGATATATTTGACAAGCTAAATTAACTAAACTCGGTCATATTAACGAAGAATATAAAAGTATCAGCATATTAGATAG
>NC_036240.1:12176771-12182079 GCF_002742605.1 Olea europaea var. sylvestris | reverse complement strand
TTGACTATAGAAGGTGAAAATAAGTATCTTAAGCTCTCACAACCAGTAACATCAAGATTTGTTAAATTTTGGAAGACGCGAATTCCTTCTGGAACCATCCTTGTAATGTTCACCAATTGTGGTAGATCGGTCAGCAACAATGTTTCTAATCGACCAAGCATATTAATTTCTGCATCGTCATTAGTGACCTTCATACCCTCAAAGTCAAACAATACTTGAAGTGCTTTACAGTCGAGCACGCGAGGATATTCAAGATTTTGCAGTGACTGAATTGAATCAAATTCTGCAATGGCCAGAAATTCATCAAAAACATCACCTGAATAATTGTTAGTTTACGCAGAGATGTTGTTTGCATTTCCTTACCAATTAGCTTTACTGTACAATCCAATCGCTTAACATCCATGCACTCCACGTTAGGAAAGTTGACCTGCGAAGTTCAATTAGTCGTAGTCAGCCAAAATTTATCCATTATGCTATCTATATAACTGGATTGTGAAAAGCTATGTCATTCTAGAGAAACTGTATTTATTCATTTGTATTACAAGACATATTCATTATGCTGTTGACTAAATCATCACAATAAAAATAGATCTGAATTTCTCCTTTCATTATTACCTAATTTTACCTCGAAATTTTAGCTCCAAAATCTACGTGTGTCTTTTTGTTTCTAAGTTTATATGGAAAATGATAGGAAAATCACCAAGATTTCCTATTATCTCAATTCATAATTAAGACAACAGTTCTACAATACATTTTTGTAATTTGTATGTAGTTGATTGAAATCATGAAAGCCATAATTTGTCATGGTTTTAGAAATTGAATTCACTTCATTTTAAATAATTATTCTTCAATTCTTCAACAACAATAATAAATTAAATATTATTTTTATGTATTTATGTTTAATCTGTAATACTAATTATTACAAGGGTTTCGATTGAAATCTCCTTCCTGAAACTTCTTCGAATTTACCTCTTTTGAATTTGAATTCTTTTGTGAAAGGGTTAAAAGACAGATTTATCTTTAAGGATTTGAAAAGGGTGGAATGCAATAATAATTTTAACTTTCACTCAATTTGGTCAAGTGGGCTTCTTTTAGGATCCTAGAATAAAGTCAGTCTTGCACAAGTTACTTTAATTATGTTTTTCTAATTAATAATTCCAAGAATTATATAATATATGAAAATGAAAAATGCATGTGCACTAAAAGCATCCCTAATGATGGTGTAAAATAGAGATTTAAATTTCTAATGTGATCGAAAACCTCTACATGGAGATATGCAAAGGAGATGCAAATTACATTTTTCAACAGAAAATGTTTACTTCCATGAGAGGCAAAAAGTAAATTTACATAGATCTTTTCGTTAAAACAGAATCAGTATTTAGATTCATCGAAATGTAAATAAGGATACAAAAATAATTTTTAAAATATCAATTTACACACTAATGGAGATACTCTAACACGCAGCAGCACATCCTTTCATGCCCTTGATTTAGCTTTTTGGAACTTTTTATATATGAAAAAATATATTGGTTTATATTTTAGACAACCAAAATATTACTCTCTTTTTTTTCTCCTAATAAGATTTTACTATTTTTAATTTTTCAAGACATTTTGTTGAACACAATGCCATTATTGGTGTCGGATGCCATTTTTATGTTTGAACTTGAAACATAATAGATACATCTTTTTTCATTTTTTATTTTTATTTTTGAATTACCTAACTCAACATGCATACGCACATCTATGTAGGAAGGAGCTATGTTTGTTCGTAGTAGTATTGTTCGTAGTAGTAGATCGATAGTGACATTTCAAAAAACTATGTGCACACATAAAATAAAAAAAAAAATTCGAATATCTTATAATTTTAATATCCTAATATCTTCTATGTCATCTTTTAGAGAAATGTCTTTGTAATTTATGAGTAGGATAGAAGTTTTAAAATAATAGTCAAAAAAATTATATCCAATTTCCAAAATTTGTCTTATTCTTCAAATTTGATATAGACGAACTAAACTCTCTTTATAACAAATAAGGACTATTTGATGCAAATAAAATGAAAGTTGAATACCATACCTGGTTGAGCAATGTTTGATGATCAAAACCACTATTTGATTGAGAAGTGAAGCTCTTAAATCGTGTCAAAGATGACAGTTTGACATCTCTCAGTTTTGGAAACTCAAGTCTTTCGCAAATTTTGGTAACTTCATTTTCTCGTGCGTCCGCCGAGACAACTTCCGCTAACATCGGACAATACTCTATGCGTAGATGTTGGAGATTTACCAAGCATTTTGCGATTGACTTTGGAAACAAGCTTCTAATTGTGTCACACGAACGCATCACAAACGTCATAAGGTTACAAAACAATTGAGGTTTGATGACACCCCTTGAAGGATTTCCATTGCTTATCTCTATTAATTTTGGTAAATATGTCAATTCGAGAGACTCCAATTTACTGAAGGTGTCATTAGGGATAGAGTTGGTGGCATCAATAAGATACTCGAAATCACCACTTGATAGACTCAGTGTCTTCAAGTTAATGAAACCATCTCCATCCAACTCACCCACAAGATTCTTCAATACATTGGCTTCTTCAATATGAAGATAGTAAGTCCTCTTCATCAACATGTGAAATTCAGGTTGCAAAAGCATACTTGCTTCATTACCGCATTGGAGTCTCAAGTTCCTTGTGAAATTTTCATCTTCATATGCATCTTCATCTTCATCTTCATGACTGGGTAGTGATGTCGTCGTTCCGACGATTTGAAATTTTTCTAGTTCCTCGACGCACGATGTTTTTAATATTTGCATAAGAATCAGAATATGTGTGGAAATTTGGAAGGTACGAAGAGAAGTTAATGAGCTTAATTCTTCAATTATGTACCTTTGGTCTTCACCTTCTCTTGGAATGTTCTTTCCCAAGTACAGCTCTTCTAGTTTCTTCATACCCAATAAAACACCAGGTCGAAGTGGACAGGATAACTTCAACCTCAAATCAAGGGACCTTAGGTTGCTAATATTCACTAACTCAATGGGAAAATAATCATCGAAAGAAGAATGATAGAAAGAGAGAATTTCCAACTTCGTTAGACTCCCAATCATTGAGATTTAAGAATGTATTTTACACTCAATCAAGGACAGAGTTCGAAGACCCGTCAACAATTCGATTGATAATGGAATTTGAATGTTCATCCATTTCAATTCAAGAACTCTAAGTTCTTTCATATCTTTGAAAAATTCTTCTGAAATTTTACATTCTCCCCCCTCGCGACATATCATTCGTAACAACTTAACATTCGGATATTTCAACCCACTTTGAAGCTGATCCAGCTTATCAAATGTAATTGAGATGGCACTGTACGAATCATCAGCATCATGTTCTGGCCACCCTATCAAACCAGCATGTGTCGCAAGATATCCACGTTTGTCTTCAGACGCCATCAGTAAGCAAAAATCTCTGATAACATCGTGCAATTTCACCTCGTCTTCCTTCTCATCCGGTTGCAATAAATTACAACTTTTTAGATTATCGACAATTGAATATGCTCGATCTCTAGTTTCGTAGAGTTTCTCAGTTTTTTTGAACAACTCTAACCCCCTTGCATATCTAACCAAATTTTCAATTGGAATACTTTCATCTTCTGGGAATAGAGAACAGAGCAAAAGCAATTCCCGCTCTTCATTACTTACCAGATAGTTGTAGCTCAATCTTATGCTTTGGTACACGACATTGTCCATTCCTTCAAGATTGGTAGCACCAGACCTTTGTAGATGCCGAAGTGCATCTCTCCATTTATGTGTGGACTTGTTGCTTTTCAGTGCTTTGCCAACAACAACTAGTGCAATGGGTAGACCTTTACATTCCTGTGCAACTTTTTTGGCTATGTCTACGAGTTCATCAGTTTCATTATCAGAAATCTTTGCCATATCCTTGAAAAGTTTCCATCCTTCTTCTAAGCTCAAAACTTCGATTATGAACGTTTGGGCCCCCATGTTACGACACGTACCTTCATTTCGCGTCGTAAACATAATTTTCAACCCTTCTTGACCACTTGGAGATGGAATTCCTATAGTTCCCAAATCAATTTCTCCCCACACATCATCTAATACTACAAGAATGCTCTTGCCATCGTTACCTTTAATTCTTCCATGAAGTCGTCCAGCTCTTGCGTCTTTATTTGTTTTTTCTTCAATTTTTAGATTAAGCATTTCCGCAAGTTGATCCTGTTGGGAATTTACTTAAACATGCACAGCGGAATTTAACAAGTTTCAATTCCCATTCAAGATTCAGCTTTGTATTTAGATAAAAACTGTGATGAGAAATATACCTTTACTTGTGATTTGCAAACTCTTTCGCGTTATTCCTTTCCAACAGCTTGAATCTGCCTCCCACAGCTGTCCAATTATCCAGCCTCCAATGAAATCCACACAGAGAGAAGACGCCAACTGCTAGGGTTTCTTTCTTGTACTAGCAAGAATAATGAATAACCCTGTGGACCTCAAACCCTAGCTGCATATATATATAAATCCAAACGGACCCGGTCCGGTCCGGTCCGATCCGATCCAATATTTAATTAATCCAATTAATCAAACCCGGTCCGTGAATTAATTAATCCAATTAATTAATTCGAGATTATAAATAAGAAATTCAATTAATTAATTTATCCAACGATTGTTAAATTAATCAATTGACAATTTGCAGTCTTCCAATTCTCTTTTGTGTGCGACCCATTAGGTTCCCGACCACGATGTCTAACGTCGTGAAATATTATTTTGATCTAATCAAAATTGATAAATTAATACACCCTTTTAATTTACCGTCAATTCACATTCGCTGTCCCTGATTGACATTTAGCAATGTGTTAGGGCAATACATGTGACGGAAAATGTCACGTGGTATGACAAAACCAAAATCGTTCGTTTACTGTGGAACTATTATCCCTTCGTCAATACGATCCGATCAATTACGAGATATGGAATTGTGTCAATCTCGATCATCGATCATATCTTTCATTCCACAATTAAGTCAATATGAATCGAAAACTCCTTTTCGACTTATGAGTATACCTTGGCCAAGGATTTCATTATCGACTTAATTGAATGAAACGCAGATCATAATCTCCTACTATCTAAGAGTGACGAATCCTTTATTGATCAATCACAATTTTCATACGATTCTTGACGCACCCGAACGATGTCGTATTAGCGGCCCCTTTCAGAGCAACATTCAACACCGCCAAAGTATGACTGTCTTCATATAAGGTATCATGACGACCTCAAGTCAAAGGACCAATTCCACTACCGAACGTTA
>NC_036240.1:12136897-12176671 GCF_002742605.1 Olea europaea var. sylvestris | reverse complement strand
GGGTAGTTTCAAATTTCTAAAAAAGTCAAAGGCCATTTTGGAAAAGGTTATTTACTATTTGGGCCATTTTCATGTATATCCCTGATTTTTAGTAGTTCACACATAATTTCTCGTGATGGTTTATATCTACTTCTGTATTAAGGGCCTGTTTGATAGTAATTATGAGAATTAAATTTTTTATCGTTAGAAAGAAAAGTGAGTTCCACCTATGAGTGAAAATGTCAAAAACGACAGCTGAAATAGTAAAATAACGATCAAAAAATTGATTTTTGAGGTGAAAAATTACTAACAAACGGGGGCTAAAAGGTGAGTAAAAAGTTAGAGTACATTTTTAATTGTTATTTTTTCCTCATTCAAAAAAGTAAGGGGCATATACTTCTTTTTAGACCCCCTAAATATTTTTTAGATGAAATTTATTATCATAAACAAGATGTGATAATAAATAAAAGACTCATAAAATGAATGTCATTGAAAAAGGTTTGAAATATAAGTAAAATAACCAATAAAGATTGAATAATGCTATTTATTAATATGGATGAAATATCGGTAATGTAACGGGTTTTGTAAAATAATGGGATTAGACAATTCAATTTCTATGAGAGAAGGGATGGAACAGAGAGAGAAATGTGATTGAGAAGGGGTTGTCACATCATTGATTATCCACTATCATGATAATAAATAGCATTATTCATAAAATTAGAAATATTCAATGCAATTAAAAGGACATGACAATCTAACCACGAAATAGAAAATGTTGTAAATTTCTTGGTCTTTTTGGTTTGAAAGAAATTAATTTATTCAACTAATGATGTTCAATGCTAAAGAAAAATGTATATCATCCAAATAGTGCACACTCGCTCCATTAGTTACTAGTTACTTTTTAAGTTCTATTTGAAATTTACCCACAAATCAAAAATAAATAACTATTGTTAGATGAAATTCCCACAAAAATTAATATCTAACTGTTGGTTCAACTATTTTTATCTTTAATTTGATTGAAAACAAATAAATGAGGTTTTATTTTTATCCAAAAAATTATAAATTAAAAAAAAAAGTAAAAAGTGAATTTTTATATGATGATTTAAGTATTAAGATTTATGAGTTCGCCATAACTATGCTCTTAATCATAATTACCAATTTTTATATCAATTAGTTACACATACCTGGTCTAGGTTCTTCTAAACTAATTATTTACCTCTCTCGAGTTCAAATAAATCTTACCTAATTAAGTTTAACACACCATACCTCTACTTGAATCTAAATAAACATTAATCAAGGGCATTCAATCATGAAAGAATTTATTTAACCACAATCATAAAAGCGTATCTCTACCTTTCAAAATAATTATAGCTCACAAATCAATGAATTAGGGATTAATTAATCCATATCATTAAGAATAAAGTAAAACAATTAACAATACATATTTAAGATTAAAAACAATTTAATTAAAATTAAAGTTCAAATTAGTTTACAATAGTTCATCCTAACTAATTCCACACCATGAGAGAATAATAAAACGAGAAAGAATTACAGTACATCATTGAATTTTAAGAAAAATGGAAAAAATATATATATATATATGAAGATATTGCAACAAGAATCCGCCTTCTTCTTGTCAAAATCTTGAAAACCTGATTTCTTGATCCCCCCCCCCCCCCCCACCCCCCTTTTTTGGGAACTTTTTTTTTTTTTTTTAATATATTTTAACATTTGGGACTCTATTTTCTTGTAATTGATATGACTTTTGTGTCCCAAAAGGCCATTCTAGCTTGTATAATATGTGAATAATCTATTCTTGCAAGCCTCATTCAATTGTAGGATGAAAGTATGTATTTGTAGACCTAAGAATGAGGAAAACATCGTGGTCAAGTCACATTCTAAGAAGAATTACGAACAAATGGGAAAACAAGATACTTATAGCCTACGTCCTGAATTTTGTATGTTATTCAATTAGGTTCCCGGATTCATCTATTAGTCAACCCATGTCCTTCCTTAGTTGCAAGTATTCACCTTAAAATCTTTATAATTTGCTCATGGTCATTCCAAAATTCTAAAAATGTTGATCCTGTGCAAGTTACAAAAGTTTGTAATTGAATCTCCAAACTTTCCAAATCTCAAATTTACCTTTCGAAACTATGATTTTGCTTTGATTGCTCAATTTCTAATCTCAGTTGATTGATTGCAGCTCAAATGATTTTCAGTTACTCTGAATCAACTTTAATTAAGCTTTAAATAACCCTTCTCGCACCAAATGTGTGCAATTTAGAGGGTTTGAGAATCATTAATCTTCTATTGTATGGGGTGGGTGTGGGACGGGAAGGCCATTCCTTCCCCCATGCCGTCGGATATATTTTTTTCCACCTTGCCCATTCCTCATACTCGATTAATTTGGGATAGGGCTGGATGGGGCGAGGCAGGGTCCATCAACGAGCCGATTTACATGTCTCACAAAGATAATCATGTCCCCCTAATGTGTTGATCCATTTTTCGTCAAATATTGCTATTCATCCTAAGTTTTAAGAGTTCTTCTACAATTTGTACAAGTAGTTTGGGAGATGCATGAGCATGCATCTCTTGGTGGATTTGAATTTTTTAGCATTTTGTACTGATTATTTGTACAAACATCGTAACTCAATTTTAAATCATCATCAATTTAGGAGTTATCACAAATTTTACCATACTTGCAATCAAGTCACCAAGCTTCTATTTGATGCAACTCAATTACATGGTATTCAAATGAAATTTTTTAGAAGTTTCTGTAAATCATGAGGTATTCAAATAAACAGTGACTTTTGTAGAATTCTCTACTTATTGGACTTCTAGAGATATTTTAGTGAAAAATATAGGTAGCAAATCTAAAAAAATATCTCTCATATGCTTTGAGATTTGGAAGATTTTAGAACCCAAAAAAAGAACTTTTTTTCCTTTAAATTCTAGGATTTTTTCCACATCTCTTCAATTCATTTATTGTGATCAATTTATGATTATTCTGTATGTACATAATCACTTTTGAATTGAAATTATATGCAATTGTTTCAAAACATAGAATTCCACGTAATTGATTTATCCCTTTTTCTTTTCTTTTTTTTCTTTTTGGTTAAGAACAATTTGTGTTCATGAAATTAATATAATTCGTCAAAAAATTTTGGTTATATTAGTATAAATTGATGTAAATTTATTATTATTATTTTATTTGCAGCAAAATTGAATGACTGGACTGGATTAATAACTTCATCCAAGAAAAAATTGTTGACATCATGGTTTTCGAAAATGTTAATTAGATAGTAAGAAAGATTGTAATTTTCCAGTTATATGATGAATTTGTAATATGAAAAGTCTTTAAAAAAAATTTAATCAAAGTTAACAGAAAATTCATGGAAGACTTTTATTAATTCTTAACAAATCTATATAAATCACTTAAACATTCATAAAATCCACAAAAGTCGACTATGAAAAGTCTATGAAATTTTTAAAAAATCTTAATTGAATTACTTTAAATTTGTTTATGTGTATTTACTATTTGCTAGAGGGAACAATGCAATTGAGAGTTATTGGGTTGATTTCACAAATGGCTACTGAACTTACATGAAAATTACAAAATGATCACTGAAGTTTAAAACTTATAGAAATGGCCACTAAAGTTTAAAGTGCTTTCAGAAACGGTCACTGAAATTTACAAACTTACAGAAACGGTCACCCAGATTTTTCAAATTTTTGGGCGAGGTTTGCGACTATTTTTCGACAAATTCCCACCACCATGACTACCGAATTTGGATACCGTTGGAAAGCTCATAATGTCCTCTTATCTGTCCAGATTATGGTGAGCTGGTTTTGTGGGTTTATTCCGGCCGAATCATTTGGAATTATGGTGAGATGTTGAATCCTAACTGAAGAAGACATTGTGGGCTTTCCAACAGTATCCAAATCCTGCGGTCCAGGTGATCGAAAGTTGTAGGAAAATTGTAGCAAAACTCGTCCAAAAATCTGAAAAATCTAGGTAGATTTTCAGATTTAAGATTTTTTAGATTTCGGAGAGCTGAATTTATGGGTTTGCTCTGGTAAAATCTTTTGAAGTTATGAGGAGATTTTGGGTGGTAATTGAAAAGAATATTGTGGAATTTCCAACGGTATCCAAATCTGGCAGCCCTGGTGGTCGGAAATTGTCGAAATATTGCCGCAAAACTCGTCCAAAATTTTGAAAAATATGGACAGATTTTGGGAAGCAGACTTTGTGGGTTTATTTCGGACGAATCCTTTGAAGTTATGAGGAGATTTTGGATAGTAATTGAAGAGGACATTGTGGGCTTTACAACGGTATCTAAATCCGGCAATTTTTGTCGTTGGAAATTGCTGAAAAATTGCCGCAAAACTCGCCCAAAAATCTGGGCAGATTTTTAGAATTCGGGAGCTGACTTTATGGGCTAATTCCAACCGAATTCTTTGGAGTTATGAGGAGATTTTGGGTGATAATTGAAAAGGACGTTGTAGGCTTTCTAATGGTATCCAAATTCGGCAGTCTTCGTAGTCGGAAGTTGTCGAAAAATTGTCGTAAAACTCGTCCAAAAATCTGAAAAATCTGGATGATCATTTCTACAAGTTTGTAAATTTCAGTGATCTTTTTTGAAAGCGCTCTAAACTTCAATGACCGTTTCTACAAATTTTAAATTTTAGCGATCTTTTTGTATTTTTCAGATAAGTTCAGTGATGACCGTTTGTAAAATTCACCCGTGAGTAATTTTTACGGAGGAAATACACAAAAATGGCTCTTCCACAGTAGCAAAATTTGATATTGGCCTTTGACCCATTAAATGAATTAAAAAAAAAAACAAATTAAGTTAAAAAAAACTTCACAGTAAAAGCCCATTTTACCCTTCAGATTATTTGAAAATCTCTCATCGACCGCCGACCGACCGACCAGTGTAGAAATTCGACCGACCGACCACCGGAATTACACCAACGTCGCAATCAACGACCATCATCTACACTGAAAATAAAATAACCGATTAGTTTTCATCACTTTTCTCCAGTTCATTCGGTTTTCATGGTATAGCACTTTCCTTAGTAATTTTGGTTTAATTAGATCCATGGGCATGAGTAGTTAGATTGTGGGCATGCTGGAGTGTGAAAAATGTGAATTTTTGACATTTTTTGGAGCTCAGTGGTCGGGAATGGCGGTTTTCGACTGCCGGCTGCGTTAACAGTCGGTGTACCCGACTGTTAACAACAGTCGGCCCAGACTGTTAACAGTCTGGGCCAGTTAACGAACCGGCCCAAACTAAATATTTAATTTTAAATTTTTTTATAATTTTTGTAATTAATTAAATTTTTTATTTGATTAAATAGTAATTATGTTTTTTATTTATTTAATTTTTTTATCATTGTCAATATAATATAATAATTGAAATATTGTAAAATTAACAATGTTGAATATTTTTTTTATGAAATTATCTTTAATTTATTTTTTCAAATTTTTTTTATGAAATTATCTTTAATTTTTTATTTCAAATTTATTTAATTTTTATATTTGTCTTTTATATAATTTAATAATTGAAATATTGTAAAATTAACAATGTTGATTCTATTTTTTTTATGAAATTATCTTTAATTTATTTTTTCAAATTTATTTAAATAATATGAATAGTCTTTACATTTTAAAAAAAGGTAAAGTAATTATTTATTTAATTTTTATATTTGTCTTTTATATAATTTAATAATTGAAATATTCTAAAATTAACAATTTTGTGTTGTTCCTTTTTTTTTATGAAATAATCTTTAATTTATTTTTTCAAATTTATTTAAATAATATAAATAGTCTTTACATTTTTCGAAAATGTATTTAATTTGAAATTTTTTGTTTGTAAATATATTTTCCAAATAATAATTAATTTATTTAATTATTTAATTTTTATAATTTCCTTTTTATATAATTTAATAATTGAATACATAATATTGTTCGAAATTAACAATTTGTTTTGTTCCTTTTATTGTTCTTTTATGAAAATCTTTGATTTTTTTCAATTTATTTAAATAATATTTATATTCTTTAATTTTTTTGACAATACATTTAATTTGATTTGTTGTTTTTTGTAAATATATTTTTCAAATGTAATATTTGTGATTGTATGGTAGTTAGAGTTTGGTTCTCTTGATTTTGTGAGATTATGCTTTCTTTTGTTATCTCTTGTTCAATGGTATAACATTTGAATTTTTGCAGGATGGAGTATCATTTAGATGCAGAGTTGAGACGGATGTCGGGGAAAGCTACTTGGAACAGTAGCTTTGAGAGTTTTACTGCTGTGTTGGAGCTGCTCGATGACCAGCACGGAGATATGCTACGACAATCCTTCTTATGGCCATTGTACCAGTTGCGAGAGGTGCAATACTCAGGACAGATCATTGATGCACTTCCATGTCAGCTTCTGAGGCCAGTCGACGGCGATTCCCTCCAGTTCGACCTCGGGGGCATGGTCGTCAGTTTCTCGATGTTTGAGTTTACATTGATCACTGGATTGAGGATTAGGGGCGACGATGCAGCCATGGAGAGAAGCAGTAGGCTGTACGAGACGTACTTCCAGGGACATGGGTCGGTGCTTCTACCCGACTTGATGGTTGCGATCAGAGAGGTGGACAATGCCAAGTGGAAAGCGATCGAGACAGAGTAGAGGAGAATTATCCCCGGGTAAGTATTGTATGATTTTAATAAAGCACTGTATGCTAACTCGTCTACGATCATTTTAACATTTCCCTCTTTTTTACAGAGTTAGCCGCACGATAGGATAAAGGACGGTCTCGGACCCTTACAAGTGGTTCCACGATATCACCACTGCGGGAGCTTGGCTCGCTGACGATGTGAGTGAACTATTCATTTCGTGTTTTTTATGTATATGTGACTTTGTGTTTATTAAATGAATATCTCATACTTTTTTGGTGTTTCCTGCTGCAGCACATCGACCTGGCCATGGACTTGCTGCGAGATCGAGCTCAAAGACATCCAAAATCATTTGATGTCTATGGTCGAGTCATATTAAACACCGAGTTCATGGGTGCCGTTACCATAGAGTATCAGTCGCTCGCACTTATGGGTAACGAGTACACGGTGCCTGAATATATGCTCGAGTGGGTGATAGGACTGTCACCGAGTGTCGGGGGAACATCATGGGAGGGTTGTACACATATGTACATTCCAGCGTGCATCAATAAACACTATGTTACGCTGGAAATCGTTTTTGCTGACTCGACTATATATGTGTACGACCCAGATCATTCATATTTGACACAAGGCCAGTTGGAGCAAAACCTGGAGTCCGTGGCTGTAATTGTTCCTATGATGACCAGACGAGCGGGGATAAATGTACAGGACAGATTGCGGATTGTTCGGAACACGACGACAGTGCGACAGTTCGTAAGGTAAGTGTTTGAACGTTGTTGTTTTCATCTTTCAGATTTAGTTTTTATTTACACAGTACTAAACTGATTCATTCTTGTTCAATTGCAGCGGCGAATGCGGCATATTTGTCATTAAGTTCGTTGAATTTTTAAGTATAGGACATAAGATTGATGAAATCAACCAGTCATGGATACAGAACTGGAGAAAGAAGTTAGCATGTGATTTGTTTGAATTTAATGCTAACCCATAAATTTTATTTATATATATGTAACATTTTAATTGTAAATTTAATTATTTTTGTAATTATGAAATAATTGTAAATTTGTGTTCAATGTATATAACATTCAAATTGAAAATTTAATTATTTTGGTAATTATGAAATAATTGTAAATTTTTGTTCAATGTAATATAACATTCAAATTGGAAATTTCATTATTTTTTGTTATTTTGAAATAATTGTAAATTTGTGTTCAATGTATATAACATTCAAATTGGAAATTTAATTATTTTTTGTTATTTTACCCGTATGCCGAGTATGGAACTATTTTTTTCATATGAATTATTATAAATACCATTTATAGAGAATAAATATTGAATATGGAAGATTTATAAATAACAAATATTGAACAGTGTAAAGTAAAAGGAAGTATTATTCATTTCACGTACCTATCTAGTCGTCATTTAGGGGAATTTGACTGGTACAAAATTGCCGAGTATGCCCTACGGCTCTGCACCGGCCACACCTACGCGGTCGAGGAAACTCTCCTGTAGATGGTATTCTAGATGTACTTGGACGTTCAGGACCACGCGGTTCAACTGCTGGTGGTAACAAATTATGAAATGGGAGAATGTGCTCGAGAACTTCCCACTCGGCTTCATTCGGCAGAGGAAATATAGTCTCGACATATGCTGTTATCCAAAACTCAGTCGTATAATATAAAGAGCATAACGTTCTCGTAGCAAAGCCTCGATACATGGCCACCGCAACTGCATGCTCACATGGAAAACTCTCCAACTGAAATCTCGTACAAGTGCATGTGTTATTAGTCAAGTCCACCATATATGCCGTATTACGTACACATTGCACGGAGAAGCGAAACTCATCTAGTGCTTCCACATTCAACTTCCTCGCAACCTCTGCCGCCTTAAACAGTTTCTCCTCTTGAGTTGGGGCCAACACGCTAGTGCAACTCTGTGATGCTGCACGTCAGTCATGAAACCACTGTTATAGCTTGTTACGAATGTTCTCAATCATTGCGAGAATTGGTAACTCTTGATCCTTCTAAAATAATGCATTGAGAGACTCCGCGTTATTCGACGTCATCATGTTGTATCGACGTCCTGGAAAGTATGATCGCGCCCAATGTTCGATCCCCATCTTCGTCAGATACTCCAACGCCGGTAATGATTTACTTCCTATCTTAAGCATGAACTTATTACACTCTTCAGTACTGTAAGCTTCGGCTGTTCTCCTAAACAATGAAACGATACCTGTGCCCCGATACCTAGTCTTCAAATTACCTTGTATATGGTATATGCAATACCCGTGATGTGACTCGGGAAAAACTTCAGCGATACCGTTTATTATAGACTGTCCCCAATCGGTTACAAAGGCAAGGTCTTCGACTTCCCCGATCACTTCCCTTAGTTTAGAAAAGAACCAACGCATGGACAGATCATTCTCGCTGTCGACTATGCCGAATGCAATAGGGTAAATTTGGATGTTGGCATCTTGACATGTAGCAATAATTAATTTGCCTTGATATTTAGCTTTCAGAGTCGTACCATCAACTAGAATTACGGATCGCATTGCATTTTGAAAACCTCGAATACATTGTTCGAGAGCCATGAAGAAATACTTAAAACAATTATCGCCCCCCGTCTCAATAAAAAATGCCGTGCCAGGATTAGTTGTCCCCATGTTATGGCAATACCTAGCCAATTTAGCATAGCTCTCTTCAGCCGATCCCATTAAATCCTCCAACGCACATTCTTTGGCCTTCCACGCTTTCTGATAGCTCATGACCACTCCGTACTCTCGACGGACATAGTTAATGATGTCCGAAGGTCTGTAGATCGTCCGTGGATCCTGATACTTGTGCATTATCTGTCGACCAATAAACCATGCTCGAGCTTGCCTGTGATCGTTTCGAAGAATTCCCACTTCGCAAGTATGTTCTCGTAAATACTTGCGAATTACGAAGCACTCATTCGTGTCCATCTTAGTTGCTCTCAAGCGCCAATTGCAACTGTCTTCGACGCAAGCAATTGTCAACAATGACTTGTTTGATTTCTTTACCTTGAACTCAAAGTTATATTTTAATGTCAGTTGGTGCACAGCTTCCTGCAAATCTTTCTTGGTTTCAAACAGTTGCTCGATCTGCAAGTCCTCATCATCGGGAGCCACACGGGAAGAATTGGAGGACGGTCCACTTGTTCCAACCTGTGAGCTCCCACCAGACTCGTGTCTCTGTCGGGATAAAGTAATCAAATTCTCATTTGTAAACTCGTTTATGTTCTCATTGTCTTTAACTGTTGACAGAATTCTGCGCGTAACAGCGACATCACGATCAGAAGCAACTGTCTCAGGAATACCCACATCATCCGCAGGAACTATCTCCACTGTCTCCCAAAAACCTCGATTATTGTTATCCGCCCTATCTGAATCTTCACGTTCACCTTCGATAACATCCTTCGTAATTAAAGTCACACCAAGAACAGTCGGAGTCCGATGCATTTTATTCAATTCTAATAGATAATTCAATTCAGCATCATTAGTAACGAATACCAGTGGCATCGGAATGGATGAATCCCCATAACCGTTGAATAGATATCTCAATTGCATATCGTATTGAGATTGATCGACATTCAGCTTATTTTGCAAATCGTGGTACATTTCTAAGTATGGTGTACTCTTTGTTACGGGAATTGCAATACAACCACGTATGTCACTCGTCCATCTCCACTCCCACCGATTATTTTCATTCAATTTGAAATCACCGAAATAACACACGAGGATTATCAAATCTGCACGAGGAAATGATTTTAATCAACTTCAAATATTAATTATAAGAAAGAAAAAGGCGTTAAAAATCAGCTGCAGCCAATTGGCTGTTTAACAGCCAGCTATTCGGCTATTTAACAGCCAAGCAGTCGGACTGTTTCCGACTGTTTGTTAAGCTTTACCCAGTTTGGCGTAAGAGAATACCGTTCTAAAAACGAAATTAAACATGCGTAATTTAAACGTAAGTTATACATCTGTTTAATTTTTTTTATAGGTTTTGTTAAAAAAATCTATGTCGACATAAAATTTCTCTATTTAAACGTATACTAATTTACTTAAAACGAAATTAAACATGCGTAAATGTACTTACCGATTTGAAGTAATTGATGTGAAAAAAATTTCCAGCTTCAATGCTCCAAAGTTTTTCTAGATTTTGAGGTTCAAACAGATGAAAAGACGAGAGTTTTTTCTGTGTTAGAAGTTCGTTTTGAAGTTTTTATAAGTAGGAAAATGTTTGATTTTCAATTATTAACTAAAAGGGTAGTATAGTCCTTTGAACAATATATTATTTTGTATTTGTACAAAATATTTAAAGACATTTTTATCTTTTACCATACAAAAAGTCAATGCCATAATATTCATGATTTTGAAAGTCATTTGGAAATTTAGCTCCTTAGTCAAACTTAAAAGTATCCCATTTTTACGTATATATGATATAAATCTGAAAAACTGATTCTTCATAGTTCATACTCTGCTATGGTAAGCTCGCGCTCGCTCTCTCTCTCTCTCCCTCTCTCTCTCACACACACACAAACACACGATCATACTGAAAATCCTTGCTTGTTGATTGAGTTTTATGTATTATTCCGTGATGAACTCAGGATTACCTCAAAACAGTAGTGCCCTCTCAACTCCTCGCCGAACGTGGTTCTCATCTCGTTGTCATCAATCCAGGTACACCCAATGTTCCAATATTTCTGGGTTGCTTTTGAATTTCATTTTTCTCGTCTGTAATTCTTGGTTCCGCAAACATAAGTAGGACTGGCATTTCGCAAAACAGGAAATTCCCCTAAATTGTACATATATATTCCCAGAGCATACTTTCTTATTTTTAATCTTCAATTCGATTATTTTCAAATCCCTGGATTTTCTTTTTTTGAACTTTAAATATTCTCTTTTGTATAATCCAGTATAAGAATAGGGTTCGCACAACAGGGCATTCCCCTAAATTATTTGTTCAATTGTATTCTTGTAAAATTCTGGGGTTCTGTTTTAACTTTTATATATATATTTTCTTATGTGTAATCTAGGCTCAGCAAACATAAGAATAGGACTGGCACAACAGGACACTCCCCTAAATGTTCCTCATTGCATTGCTCGACGAACAACTCAAGTCCCCAAAAGAAGTGTTCAAGACCAGGTCACTTCACTCTCCGAATTCCCCATGATTTTTCTTAGTTTTCTAAATTTTCTTCTTTTTTTTCCTTTTTGGTGCAGTTGCTTAATTCCCAGGTTACAACGCCACAGCACATGGAGCGTGAAAGGGCTTATGATATTGTTAGTGAAAATATATATGATAAATAGTGTAAATTACCACAGTTCATTCTTAACACTCGTGACCTAGTGTAAATCATTTACTGTTTTATTTTGTAATTTTATCAGATTGCATCACTGCTGAAAATTCGGTTTCTTGATGAAGAGGTAGCAAATGTTCAATTCCCTCAAAAGGTATGCTTTTGCTAGAAAAGAGTTTCAGAAAGAATATTTAACCAAAATTTGAAATTAATGTAAAAGAATGCATAATTTTACGGTGCAGATGGGTCGTGTGGATGCATTTCAGCCTCAGGGTAATAATAAGAAAGAGACAGTCATTCCTTGGACTGATGTGTTTGAGATCAGCAATCCTTCATCTCTGACAACAGGTAGCTGGATTCTAGTGAGCTTCACTTCCATATGTTTGCGATCACACTTTGTCTTCTTAAATAGCATGCACTTCAGATTGTTAAATGCTGCATTTACTTTCTGTATTTGAATATTACTAATTGTATTATATGCACTTATGATACAGATTTTTGATGAACTATGTAACATATTCTGCTGAGCACTTTAAGTGGAATTTTGATTATCGTACTTGATTTTATCATATTAGATTTGGCAGATGGGATGACCATAATATATTAAACCCCCATTTGAGCCACATTATTGTAAAAATGAGAATGAAAAATATAGCTGTTATGGACCCCACACAAAAGATAAAAAGTCAAATATAATGGTTTCATGTGATGGATAACGGTCATATTTTTCATTTTAATGAGGAAATAATAGGGCTCAAACAGGTCCGAAATCTTATTTGACAACATAAGGCCCATGAACTTCAAGTACTACCTTTTGTCATCTTAATGCACTTGTGAAAACTTGACAATTACTTCTTGTAACATAAATATATTTGTTCTAGATTTTTAAAGCACTTATATAAGGATATTCTATGTTCTTGGTATCTGATAAGTTGAAACTCAAGAACTGAATTGGATTGAAGAAAACGTTACTATAAATACAAGGACTCAATGGAAATACAAATATTCCGAACTCTTCTTCCTCACTTAATTTCTCGCTTATTCCCTCCACCCCACATGTTTATTTATACCCTTCCCTCAACTAATTCTAACAACTTCTTAACAATTTACTGGCTCAGCATTCCTTCTAGAGATTTCATGTTGTCATGTGCTGGCTCCTCCATCGTGTACTTCTTATGCTTTGTATACGTGAATTTAATTGGGGTCTTATCAAATACTCCTCCCAATGCAGTTACCTTGTCCACAAGGTTTAAAGAAAGAAACTGTTGGTTGATTAATTCAAAGGGTTCCCAAGTTACTTCCATGGGAGATAAGCCCTTCCACTGAATCAAAACTTCCATAGCATCTGATGTACCCCTCTGTGGCCATCTGAATGCTAACACCAATTTCGGTTCCATAAGTAACTCCCAGTTTTCACCAATTTGAGGAGGTAGGGAAGAAGTTATTGGAGCCTTTCCAACCACCTTTCTTAATTGTGGAACATGGAAGACAAGGTGGACTTGGGCATCAGTTGGTAGTGACAAGTAGTAAGCCATTCTTCCCACCTTTGCTAATACTTCAAATGGTCCATAGTACCTCGAAGCTGACTTTTCATTGTGGCGTACCATCAGTGACTTACACCTATACGGCCTCATTTTCACATAAACTCAATCTCCTACCGTGTACTCCACATTCCTCCTATGTTTGTCAGCTGCTGAATTCATTTGTTGCTGAGCTTTATGGAGATGTAACTTCAATTCATCCAAAACTTTGTCTTGTTCCAACATTTGTTGCTCCAAAGAGGATATGGCTGTGGTACCTGTCTCGAAGCGAATTAATGGGGATGGGTTGCGATCATATAGGATGCGAAAAGGGGTGAGTTGAGCCGATACATGATAAGAAGTATTATAAGAGTATTTAGCCCAATGAAGACATTGATACCACCTTCTTGGTTTTACCTAAGCAAAGCACCGTAGATATGTTTCAATACCCCTGTTTACCACCTCCGTTTGACCGTCGCTTTGCGGATGATAAGTGGAACTGTGTTTTAATGAGGTTTCTTGCAACTTAAAAAGCTCACTCCAGATCTTGCTTATGAACACCTTGTCCCGATCCGAGACTATGGAGCAGGGTACTCCATGAAGTTTAACCACTTCTTTAACAAAAATTGCAGCAACTGATGGGGCTGAAAAAGGATGCTTCAGGCTGATGAAATGTGCATATTTGCTTAAACGCTCCACTATTACCAACACCGAGTCAATCCCCTCTGATTTTGGCAGCCCTTCTACAAAATTCATCGAGATATCTTCTTAAACTTTATCCGGAATGGGCAGTGACTGGAGCAGTTCTACTGGTGCCAAGGTGGAATATTTATGTTGTCGATAGATTTCACACGCAGCAACATGAATCCAGATGTCCCGTCTCATCCCCTTGCAGAAAAAAGTTTCTGCCACTCTCCTATAAGTCTTTAAAAATCCCCCTTGCCCTCCTACCTTGCTATCACGCCCTTCCTGTAGGGCTAACTGTACAAATTGTGAGTCTCTAGGTAGCACTAGTTTTTCGTGATACAATAGTTTCTCTCTCAGTAAGGAATACCCCGGAAACTGTGCTTGGCTATTTCTCAAGGAACTTATTATGCTGCTCAGGTCTGCATCTTCTTCTACTACCTTCCTGATGTCAGCTAGTTCTAAAAACTGGGGTAAACTTAGGGCCATGAGGGTTGTCGTTGCATCCACCTTAGAAAGAGCATCTGCTGACCAGCCTTATATTCAATGTCGAAATCAAATCCCAGAAGTTTGGTGGGCCACTTTTGGTATTCTTGATTCACCTCCCTTTGCTCCAATAGGAATTTGAGGCTATGCTGATTAGTTCGCACCCCAAATCTATGACCCAATAAATAATGTTTCCATTTTTGTACTGCTAATACAATGGCCATAAGTTCCCTTTCATAAATTGACTTACACCGAGCCCTCGGAGGAAGAGTTTGACTGAAGTATGCAATTGGTCTCTTATTTTGCATGAGGACGGCCCCTATCCCATACCCTGATGCATCGGTTTCCACCACAAAGGGCTGATTGAAGTCAGGTAATCCCAATACCGGTACTGTCATCATGGCATTTTTTAACTGAGCGAATGCTTCCTCAGCCTCTTCCGAACACCCAAAGCTGTCCTTTAATTGTTGCGTCAAGGACCAAGCTATGCTCCCATAAGATTTTACAAACCGACGATAGTACCCGGTGAGCCCCAAAAATCCTCTTAACTCTTTGATTGTTGTTGGTCAGGGCCAATCCCTCATAGCTGCTACTTTGGATTCATCCGTTGCTCTCCCAGATGCTGAAATCACATGCCCCAAATACTCTAGTTCTTGCTGGCTGAACCTGCATTTCTTTCCATTAGCATAAAGTTGGTTGTCCGACAACACTTGCAACACTATTCTCAAATGACCTTTATGCTCCTCAATTGTGCGGCTATAAACAAGAATATCGTCAAAGAATACCAGTAGAAACTTCCGTAGGTATCTTCTAAAGATCTCGTTCATGAGGGATTGGAAAGTGGTCAGTGCATTAGTCAGCCCAAACGGCATGACGAGGAATTCATAATGGCCTTCATGGGTTCTAAAAGCTGTCTTTGGTACATCATCCTGCATCACTCTAATTTGATGGTATCTCGATTTCAAGTCTATTTTGGAGAATATGGTAGCACCCTCCCAGTTCGTCCAACAACTCATCAATTACTAGAAGCGAAAACTTGTCTGGAATTGTTACTTTATTTAAGGCCCGATAGTCCACATAGAACCTCCAACCTCCTTCCTCCTTCTTTACTAGCAAAACTAGGCTTGAGAAAGGACTTATGCTTTGCTGAATTATCCCTGCCGCTAGCATTTCTCGTACTAATTTCTCAATCTCATTCTTCTGGAAATGGGTATATCGGTAAGGCCGCATACTCGCTGGAACTGCCCCGGCTTGGAGATTAATAGCGTGATCATGCTTTCTGGAGGGAGGAATACAGTTCGGCATCTCAAAGACATGATGAATTCTTCTAGTACCTCTGAGATTTGTGCTGGGGGATCTGGGCGATATGAATTATCTTGAACCATAATGCTTCCTAACTCCAACAACACTCCTTCCCCTTGAGCCTTAAGTGCCTTTATCAATGACTTCATAGACACCGAAGCTCTGCTTAGACTGGGTTCCCTTGCAGTGTTACTGTCACGCCAGCCACATTAAATGTCATGGTTAAAGTCTTCCAATTGACTTGCATTTTCCCAAGCTTGCGCAATCATTGCATTCCCAAGATGATATCTGAACTGCCTAACTCTAATGGCAGAAAGTCATCTTCTACCATCATGTTCTGAAGCGGCAGTTTCACTCCCTTGCAGATTCCTTGCCCTTTCACTGTTAGCCCCGTACCCATAATAGCACCATACCCGGTGGTGCTGGATAGAGGTAGTCCCAGCTGCCGAACCACTTCTTTAGAAATGAAGTTATGTGAGGCTCTACAGTCAACCTAGACAACCACACTTTTATTTCCCACACTGCCTCTGATTTTCATCGTTTCAGTGGTGGTAAGCCCTACCACCGAATTTATAGAGCTCCACCTGCACCCCTACTCCTACCTCGTTATCTTCTAGGTGCGTGTGGATGCATTCAGACCCATCACTATACCCTTTGCCTCCAAAAACCAGTTCCCCTCCACCTCCAGGGTCTTCCTCTTCATTTTCCCTCATCGCCATTACCTTTAATTCTTTATTTTTGCACCGATGCCCAATAGTGAACCGCTCATCACGCCAGTAACAAAGTTCTTTATCTTTCTTCGCTCGAAGCTCAACGTCCATCAATCGCTTGTAGGGAGTGGCGGCTTTAGGTAGGTAGCTGGGTCGATTCGAAGTAAAGTTGATTGGCACGGAGGTCTTCTGGAAGTTTGCAGAGGTTTGGTAGCTTTGTAGGTTAGTATTTATCTTAGGCTTACCTGGGTTAAGATAGATTAGAGCATCCCTTTCCTCCACTTGTTGGGCCATATCCATTATCTGCTCCAGGCCACCTCAGCCTTGATATGTGGGTTAAGCCCGTTAATGAAGTTAATTCCATTACCTTCTCTGAAATATTTTGTAGAGGCGAAGCCAGAGCTTCTCAAACTGCCGGCGATATTCCTTAACAGTGGAAGTTTGCCGGATAGCCAGGAATTGGGCGCACGGTGAACCTTCTTGCGATTGCTGGAACCGGTGCAACAGCTTGACCTTCAATTCCTCCCAATTTCTCATGGGTCGTCGGCGCTCCTCTCATTGAAACCAAGCCAGGGCATCCCCATACTAGCATATGGCGGCATCGCCCCATTTCTTTTCCTCTGTCATCTTTCACCGTGAAGTAGCGCTCAACCCGGAAAACCCAGCCATCTGGATCAATTCCATCAAGCACCGGCATGTCCAATCACCTGTTCTGAGACTCAGATTTCCAATTACTGTCTAATCCACTCCCCAAACTTTGAGTCTCCATCAAACTGACCTGTACTTCCTTCATCACCGGTGATGGGCCAGATGAATTAGTGATGGCCACTCCTTTCTCTTTTCGGTCACACTCTTGGGTCTCCCATGATCTCATTAGCAATTCGAACTTGCTCATCAGATCATTCTGTAGTTGCTGAAACTCCTGTCTCATAGCATCCATGCCTAACTGAATTGTTGCGCGGTTTCGTTTCTACTTGTTGCTCCAATGATACGACGCGATCAGAGAGGGTTATGGTTGTAGGGATTGGATATGTTGCTCCGATACCAATTTGATAAGTTGTAACTCAAGAACTGAATTGGGTTGAAGAAAACGTTACTGTATATACAAGGACTCATTGGAAATACGAATATTCCTAACTCTTCTTCGTCACTTAATTTCTCGCTTATCCCCCCCGCCACCCCCCTCCAACATGTTTATTTATACCCTTCCCTCAACTAACTCTAACAACTTCTTAACAATTTATTGACTCAGCATTCCTTCTAGAGATTTCTTGTTGCTCCTCCATCGTGTACTTCTTACGCCTTGTATATGTGAATTTAATTGGGCCTTATCAGTTTCCTTCCAAGTAAATCCCTTTTCTCGAAAACAAACCAAAGCTAGGACTTTAAAAGGGTCAAAATGTTCTGTAAAGTACAAACTGGGGGTGAATAAAATGGTTTTCAGTACTCGTATTTGGTCTGGCAATGGGACAGTAAAATTATTGTCAAATAGCCACTCTACATAATTCATCCCTCTCAAAGCCCTTGCCTTGTGTCAATGTTTATTTTCAACACTTTATGTAACACCTGTAGGTTTTTTATAACCTATAATTTGCAGTATCTCCTGTAGAAAAATGCTAAAATTTATCCTTCGGGTGTAGGGCACGAGAGAGATTATTTTTTTTTGATATAATAAAAAACTAACTGTTGTTCCCGATAGATTTCGGACCTGCATCATGAATCTTTTATAAGAAATGCTTCAACCAAACAAAATTAAATTTTCTTGCCACCACATTGTGTCGTGTTAATTTGGGGTCTAGCCCCTCCCTCTTCTAACCTCTAGGTTTCGTGTTCACATTTGCTGTTGTGAATGAAAGCTTTTTTAGTTTACAGATGACATGCCTGATCATTCAAACTATTGTTTCCTGAAAATTGTATCCTCAACTTGTTGGCATAAATTTCCATTTCTTTCCTCATTCATTTTAGTAAGGCCACACGCCCATCTTAATATCCCGATTTCTGTTGTGTTATCTTGTGGACATTTTGTCCTTTGATTGGTGAAAAAAATTCATCTTGTTACTGGGTTCGGGAAGAGGTTAAAATCTTTTGATAGATGAATTAGAATTTTAACTATTTTTATTATTTATTCCGCAAGTGTAACATGAGTTAATGCACCCAACCATTAATCAATAGTTTCTGTGAGAGTGAAATACAACTTGAATGACTCATTAGTTTTATGGGTCCCTTTTGCTTCACTTTAGTGTAATTATTTTGTCCTTGGACTTGGTTAGTAAAATAAATGCAACACTCTTTCTACAATCTATTGACTTTAGTCCATAGCTTATAGATCCTGTAGTTAAAATTTATTATTGGGTTGAGATATAATCGTCCTGAAAAATTCCAAATGAGCTGGGAAATGATGTTCTTGCCTGTTTCTGTGGGATGGTTGTGCACCAATCTGCTCTCTTCATGTTTGGCTAGGCTTTTGGATTAATGTTGTTAGGTCATTATTCTGAATATACTGTGTGATGGAACACTCGGTGCTTCCTGGATTTTGTATCAAATTGCAGGAAATTCCTCAACAAAAGATGAATCCGGAGAATCTTCTTTCCAGAAGGAAGGTAATGACAGGGTTGAGCACAGTTCAAGTCAACTAAAATACCGGGAATATATTTGCGGTGAGGAAGCTCTAAGAATATCACCAAGTGAACCATATTGCTTGAGCCGACCTATCCGTAGAGGTCACCTCAATATATCTCAACATTATTCAATGCAGCAGGTACTGTCTTTTGATATTTTCAACCATTTGCGTAATTTAGACAGAGAATTTTCTTTTCTCATTTTGTGCATGAGATGAAAATTTCATTGTCGCCGTTAATTGTGGAGGGGAAGGGGTGGTTGTGGTCTTGCAATTGTCATTTTCAACACTTAAAGCCTTAATTTTTCATGAAAATGTTTTGCCATATTCACTTTACCTTATGCAAAAGAATATAATTTTGCCATCTGATGGGTGGTCGAAAAATTTGTTTTGGAGTTCTTTGCTTGCAACCCAGCCGTTTTCCATCTCCATGACATTTTATTTAATTTGCAGGTACTTGAAGACCTGCATGTTATTTGGGATTGGATTTTGATTGAGAAACTGCACATCCCTCATAGTGAAAGAAATAAGTACTCGGCTGTTCTTGTCGTCCCCGAGACATTTGATAGTCGTGGTAATTACACCGTATTGTCCTCATATTTCACTTCCTATTGTTGAACAGTGACCAAACTAATTTTTTTGTAACTTGGAAAGAAAAAGACCTAGTCCAGGAGTCAAGCGGAGGTTAGATAGCAGGGGTTCCTGTAGGCACGTTTCCTTACACATATATTTTAACTGACTTCCTTTTGACATGGCTATCGTTTTTAGTTGTATGGCATTGCCATTCTTGTGATTGTTCTGACGTTAACATCATTCTTCCCTGAGTTAAAATTGTGAAGCTTATGTTCTTATACTTTACCTGAATAATAAACATTGTCTCACTAAGATGAAAGCAGTTGTGCATATCATGAATGATGAATGTATGCTAAGAGATGTGATTATGCTGTAAAATGGTTCTGTCCTGAGGAAAAATTTGAATTCGAGCATCTTGTCTGGTTGTTTCTGGAAAGTCCTATCAATCAGAATACAATAATCATTAAGTGGTGGTCTTGTTAATTTAATTCAAGAAGTTGAGTGTTACCCAAAAAATTTACGGGAAAAAAGGGAAAAAGGTGAGTACAAAAATTTTACTGGAAAAAAGGGAAAAAGGTGAGTATGGTCTAATTGAATAGACACGCCATTATTTGTTTAACTCTTAATATCTTCTAAAAATTGGAAGGCTCTATTCATTCATGATGGAATGCTTTCTTGACCTTATTTTTCTGTACTGGGTCCATCTGGAAAGCTTTATCTTGCTTCATGTCAGTCACGAGGATATGGTACAATGTAGAGTAGTGACTGTTATTAAATACATATAGATCACCAGAACATGTCTTCTTGATTACCTATGGTTAACTCAATATAGCATGTTTGACTCATACAAAAAATTGAAAGATTGTAAACTTGAGAAAGAGTACATTGTGTTGACCAATATATGTCTTTCTTATTGGTGCTCAGTATGAGATCGAGGATGGAGAAGTCGTGGACTAATTCTTTGTGCATGTTCCATGTCAAGGATAATGATGCTGAACCCCTGCCTCTGTCATTGCAAAATGTGTTTATAGTTGACTTTAATTTCTTTCTTCAATTTTTATATTCTATCTTTACATTAAGCACTGACCTGTAACCAAATATTTGATTGTATGATGTGAGCTTGACATGTTATCATATATTTTACTGTTTTGTGACCAGAAATAAAAGAAGTACTTTCCATCGTGTTGCGGGACCTGTGTTTCAGCACAGCAGTGGTCCACCAGGTAATATTTTCCTGTGAATATTTCACCACAAACTCCAGATTGACTTAAGATGTTCGCAAGTTTCTTGATTTCCATTAGAAGCTACACACTCTTGTTGATGTTACTTGCAGTGTTATAAAATTACCTCTCCCTTCTTCTTCCTATAGTTTTTTCATTAATACTTAACAATACAGTATTCGTGCACTTAGCTCTCACCCTCATATGTATGACTTTACCTTTCTTTTTCCTTCTCTACCTAAGTTATGGTGCTGTTCTTTGATCTGTATCATGCAGGAAGGTCTTGCTGCAGTTTTTGGGAATGGCTTATCAACTGCATGTGTTGTGAATATAGGTGCTCAGGTGACATCAGTGATCTGCATTGAGGTGTGTTATTCTCTTCAACAATGCAGGTCTGACCTGGCTGTTGAGGATGTCGATTTTCATATTAACAATACCAGAGTTCACAATTGGGACGTGTTTTTAACATTAAGTTGTCATCTTATTCTTGCTTTCATCAGTAGTGCTGTTAGCATGATCATTTTGTTTTCGGAACTTCTACCCCTACCCCCAAAAAGGAACTGTAGGTCATTACCGTTTCCCAGAGCTCTGGCCTCTCTGTTAGGGTAAACATTTTCTGGTCCAGCAGAATTATAACTGCATCCAGTGCCCATTATTCTCATATGGCCATGTTCCGCCATTACCACTCTATCACTCTTCTACTTTGAGACCATTATTTTTTGACATAAGTATCAAGATAGCACCTCTATGGTTTGGTTTCCAAAAGTTCTTTGTTGCACGGACACTTCTACTGGAGCGCTTGTCTATGTTTGACATGTAGAATTATGATATTCTTCGAATATTCTATTATGGTCATTTTTCGTTCTTTATGAGAAATATTATATATTTTTAATTCAAATTTATTATTAAATAATAAATAAGTACTCATATTTGAATGAGTTTAACAAGAAAAATCAATAACAAGTATAAAACTAAATTTATACTGTATAACTGAAAAATTTTAAAGAATCTAATCAATGTGTCGGTGACGTGTCATGTTTGTACTTTTTTTAAAAATTATGTGCTGGCCTGTCTGACACGTGTCATGTCAGACATAGGTGTCCGTGTCATGAATCATAGCATAAGGTGATGTGTATAGTCCTTGGAGATGTAATTTGCACCTGGCATGTGGTAAAATCTCACAAAAGCAAATACGACACATTTTTATCTTTTATTAATTCACCTGATACTGATACTGATACTGACATATAATATTTGCTCGTTTATCTTAATTAACTTATTTCTCTTCATTATTTTATGTTCAGGATGGAGTAACTTTACCTATGACACAGATTACTTTATGCTTTGGTGGAGAGGTGAGGTTTTGGTTTCAGATTTTCAACTTCATTATTTTATGCCAATAGGAGCTCTATATAAAAAGTTTGTCAGCATTAGCAGGTGTAATTGAACCCTGTCTAGGATTTTCACTCCAGAAGGTGTCAAATTTATCTTTTTGTACTTGAGCACTGAAATATTGTTTTCAGATTAAATCTTTTATCAACTTCTCATCATTTCATGTAACTTGAAGGCATTACATCATTTCTTTTTCTTTTAACTTTGGTTTTATCACTTCATTAGCGGGCATCTGTATTAACTGTAATTTGAACTCTTAAATTTTTCTCGTCTTCAGTGGCTTACTTTAGCATTCAAAGTCTCAATAATGCATGTGTTTAAAACCATCATATGGTGCAAAGTCATGTTCCATAAAAATAAAGAAATGAATGGGTGCAGGATCTATCTCGATGTCTTCTCTGGACTCAAAGACATCATCAAACATGGCCACCGATACGAACTGATGCTCTGACAAAGCCCATAGACTATCTGATGCTGAACAGACTTAAAGAGTCCTTCTGCCAAATAAAAGTAAGTTCACCATTGTTTCCCTTGTGGATCTTATGAGTAAAAACAGAAGTGACATCCTTTACAAATTAGATATCACTAGTCGCTTGTTTATGTCAACTTTTCTGGAAAAATAGTTGTAGCTGAAGAAGGCTTTTGCTGAATACTTGAGTATTTATAGTCTATCTAGGACGTCACTATTTTCCTTGTGAAATAGACTTCAAATGCATTCAATTGGTTATCTTCCCGAGCTCTTATGGAGTTAACTGAGCAATATAGATTTGAATCTACATATCTTTTGTAGGTTATTGACATATAGAAATAAGTAGTTAAGTATTTGTTCATTTTCAGGAGGGAGAAGTTGAAGCTGTTGCTGTAGTTCATTCATATGAAGATGGCATTCCACCTGGCTCACATAAAACAAGATTGACTGCTCTTAATGTATGTGTATCATCACCATTTCAATGGTCAGACCTGAATCTAGGTTTTATGGTTTGTTGTTGTGTCTACTAAAATGATGCACAATTTAAATGATTTAAAGTCTATTTGATTGCCATTTAGATAAAACTTCGCTAAAAACTTATCTACTTTTTAATTGGTCAAACTTTAATTTTGGTTACACATGTCATGGGACCCACAACTTTTATCAACTTTCAACCAAGTGTTTTATCAAGATTTATTAAAATCGGCTAAAACTTTTATCAAAATCTTTGTCATACAACCCCCTGAATACCATGATTTTTTTTCCCATACTATGTGCTTGTGATAGGTCATTTCTTGAGCAGCATCAATTGTTATTTCCTTCTGATCACGTTTCATGGTTTGAATTATTGTCGGTGTTGGTAGGTTAGTTTGGTTACTGTTCTCAAAGTATTGTGAAACCTGAAGTTCGCCATCATTTATTAGATGCCCAAACTTTTATTTGACCATCTTACCCACAGACCATAAACAGAATTATATTGTGTTGTGAAAAAATTGGAACTCTGAAAAACTCTTTGTTTTATAGGAGCTAAGAGTAGGAGATTATAGAGAATACTTTTACCTAGCTCATGTCCTAGCTAGCTAGAAATTAATATTTTTCCTTTTAGTAATAAAATTTTTCATTTTTGGCAAAATACCCTCTAACCTTTACTGATTTTGTGCAATACCTCGAACCTTTCACTTTGATGTAATATCCCTTCGTATCAACCAAACCTTGCAGAACCTTTTTGTTGCGAAATACAAACTATTCGTCCATTTTCTCCATAAAAGCGATTTTACCCTCTAGTTTAAATAAATGAAAAGAAAAGAAGAAACATATGACAAATTAATTGCAGCATAGTAAAAAGTGCAATGAAATTTTAATTAAAAAATTAAATAAAATATCTTTCTTCTTCCACCCATCCACTCTAAATTTGAGAAACACTTGGGAGTCTATCGAGCACTATTTGTGCTTGACTTGGCGTCCAACTTCCCAGAAGTACTTTTCATTGCGTAGATTGGTTCCCAAAATTACTGGAACCTCTAGCTTCTCTGCATCTAATTCCGTCTCCAAAGGGGTTAGATCTGCTTTTCTTAAATCCTAATCACCATATTTACACAAGTCTGAAGCACCTTGACATGGATAGAGTCCCGATTGAATCGATTCAAAGTTAATTCCTTGTAATCATTGTATGACGTTCCGGAGATTGCCAAGCGAGCATGCAGTTGAAATCTGAATGAAGAACCAGAAGACATGGGGTATTGGTCATGTACACTTTAAGAGGTGAAAGAAAATAACTCTTAGGTTATTTGTACTGTAGCAAAGGCATCAAGAAGTGCAGTTTTAAAGCTAGCTGGAATGTTCAGCAAGGGTCAAAAGGTGAAAAAGTTGAGAACAATGTGAAAGTGGCAAGAAAAAATCTCATTTTCCCCGTTGCATATTGAAGAACATGAAGCAAACAAGTAACTAGTAGATCTTTAAAGCCATGTGGGAGGGTTAGATTTGAAAGAAGTGATAAGGTGGGGTGGGGTGCGAGGTAGGTGAGTTGGTTGAAGAAGAAATAGATTTTTTTTTTTTTCAAATTATTTAATTAGGATTTGTTTGTACTTTTTACTACACTGTAATTAATTCATTTTTTTTCCCTTTCTCCTCTCGTTTATTTAAGTTGGAGGGTAAAATCCTCATTTTACAAGTCTTTATGGAGTAAATGGACAAAAATGTTGTATTCCGCAAGGTTTGGTTGATTTGAGGTGGTATCTGCCAAAATGAAAGGTTAAGGGGTCTTGCACAAAACTGGTAAAGGTTAGGGGATATGTCACTAATTACCATAAATAACCCTTTAATTGGATGAATAATTTAAGAAATTCAGCCTAAATTTCTACTATAGGTAATAAGAAGGAAATCAAAAAAGAACTTGTTTTAAGTGCTGTATGGTGTAGTACAATAGAGTTCTGATAATTTCTCTAAACAGGTTCCTCCTATGGGTTTGTTCTACCCAATGCTTTTGGTACCAGATGTGTATCCTCCACCACCCCGTTCTTGGTGAGTTTTGTGTTTCTATTTTGTAGATTTGTTTTTTGTAATTAGTTCTTGTGATTCACTTCTCTATCTCTTGATCAAATTTCCGTTCTTCCCAGGTTTAGTGATTATGAGGATATGTTGGATGAGACTTGGGACTTTCCTAGGAGAACTGACATGTCTGATGGCAACTTCCCTGGCAGCAGTGGATATTTCCCTATGTGGGAAAACTACCCAATATTTCAAACAAAGCCAAAGAAAGAAGATAATATTGGTCTTGCAGATGCTATTACAAAGAGTATTCTTTCAACAGGTAGTTTTTATTTTCATTTATGCTCAAGTGTTTTACATTAGATTTGCTTCTGTTTGACATCTTTGGATTCCAAAATGTCAGGGCGTATAGACCTACAGAGAAAGTTGTTCTGTAGCATGCAACTGGTGAGTTCTACCCTCCACCATATGCTCTTCAAGACTATGCTTTAGTACGGCACAATTTTATTTTTATGACATGATTTAATTTTTCAGATAGGTGGAGTAGCTTTGACTGCGGGTCTTGTCCCTGCCGTGGAAGAGAGGTTTGTTTTTTATGGCTTAGAAATTAAATTTTCTTGTGCTAATGCTATGATTGAATAAATATGTGCAAATGGCAATTGTTGAATCCCTGTCCAAAGTTTATTTAAATATGTTTGATTCTCTTTTCCAGCATATTTTCAGCACTTCCCTTTTCGAACAAGCATGGAATTACTTTTTTTCGTGGGATTACGGAATACGGTCATGTTAATTGGATGACTTATGTTAATTTCTCTTTCTTTCTTTCTTTCTTTCAACCTTTTGTATTTTCATGCAGAGTATTGCATGCTATTCCTTCACACGAAGCTATAGATACTGTAGAGGTTGGTCACCTTCTGCTTCTTGTATATTATGAGCTATTATGGAATTGCTGCCCATTTCATTAATATGAAATTTTAGATAGCTGGCTACCTGTTTCAGAGATTGTTTTAGTATTATGCGTACAGGTAGTTTTACTTGCTTCAGTAGCAGGTTGCAGTTCCACGTTTTACTCTGACACCTTTACCATATTCATCATATTCTAATTGGCTGTCAAAATCTTTGGACATGATATTTAAGTAATTCCATAAAAGCTAAGAAATGAGTGAACAAGCTAATTATAAATAAATAAATTGAAACATCTATACTCTATCATGATATTGTAGTTTCATTATTTTTTGGCCGTTTCTTTTATATTTATTTACCCAGATTATTTTACAATCTAACAAAGAACTTCAGGACGTAGCAATCCTTAGATTGAAGTCAATTCTTTAACCTTACAAAGAACATAGTCACGAATAATTGTGCCCCTCTCTTAGTTTTCTGGCTGCCTTAAAAGTGCCAGCAACTTTGACGATGTATATTTTGTTGAAAATAAGCTGGGTTTTTCTTATTTGTGCATCTTGCTGTAATTTTGTTTTCCTTGTATTTGAGTTATTTTTATTGTACTCCAACTTTACAATTCTTTCATTTTTGGCTGTTATATAACTGACATTATGTCACGTTTTCAGGTTTTGCAATCAAGAACAAATCCGACTTTTGTAGCATGGAAAGGTGGAGCAGTAAGTATTTTCTTTGCATGATGACATTGTTTGCTCAATTTGCCAACCAACCATCTTCTTATATTCTGGTTTTAGATATATACAATGAATGCGGTGTGCAAATTCTTCATTTCCCCTTCTGTTTATGCAAATCTCCCTTGCTATTTATTCTAATTATCCATATAGAAAATTATCCTTTTCCTCCCTGTAGTTTGATTCCCTGCATATTGACCCCTTCTAATTATTCTAACCGTGATTATGTTCTTTGTGTAAAGTGAGTCGAGTGAAATTGTATCTATATCATTGGCAGTAGCATCATGAATTCTAAGGAAAAAATGGCCCTTCCCTTTACCTAATTTCTCTTCAACAAATGAATCAAGTTGAACTCTTAATATAGCATTAAATTGGCATAATTGCTTCATTCATTACAGTGTATTCGGTCAGAAACTGAACTGTTTTGTCATGGACCTGCGTCAGCATTTAACGTAGTCATTCTCCATGCAATTTTGTTGCAGATACTTGGCATCCTTGATTTTACTCGTGATGCCTGGATACATCGTGAGGACTGGATCCGAAACGGGATTCACGTTGGAAGTGGAAGAAAGTACAGAGACTCTTATTTTCTCCAGGCGCAATCAATGTGCTACATAAATTCGTAACAGGTAAATTTGTCCTCTTTTACTCCTGGTTTGAGCAGCTTCAAGACTGTACCATTACCGATTTTTGTTGGCTGCCTCAATAACTGCATTTCCATACCATGTTAAGAAGTTCAATTTCTTTAAACCATCTTCAGATCTGCTAAATTCCAGATTTTATAGTCATTCCTCCACAACAAAGAGTGTACTTACATTGCATTATCATTTTCTTTTCTGTCATTGACATCCTCCGAGGTGAATTGCCCAACAGGTGCATAACTGTTGGTGAAGATTTGACGAAGAATTTAGAGAAATGCTGTGTTGATACACCCTTGAAGTTTGCATGCGTGAAACGAACCCACTTCTTTCAGTTTTAAAGCTTGTGGTGAATCAACACGAATATGGAAACTGGAATTCAGGTACTGTTTGGTAGGACTTGTTGCCATCTTTCCTTGTGTGAAGTTCTAGTGACATTTAATCAAAACGTGGAATCAAATCTCTTTGCATCATCCTGTTTACTCTTTAAAATAGGCTGTTTTAGGCCAAAAAATCTGTCCGTTCAAATGATTTAAGCTTTCTTGGTTGTCAACTCGGTGTAATAATCTGGCGAGACATATTTGATATCTCCTTTTTTTTTTTTTTTTTCCCTGAACAGATTTCATAAAAATGTATATTTTTGGAAAATGTCTAGTAAAAAATAAGGACTTGAAAAATTATTTTATTTGGAGAATTTGTGGTTGAAAATGTATACATGGATATAATCCCGAATCAGAAAATGGAAACAATAAGGGTATTTAAAAATAAGGCTTGTGTGCAACAGAAAAAATCTTGAAAGGGTCGGTTGGCTAAAGTGGAAATTACACAAAACCCTACTTTTAAAAAATTGTGTTCTAAAATCAGATGGAAGATTTCAATTTTCACAAATCAGAATTTTCAATCGAAACTTTAATATGTTTACCTAAACTGTAAATCATCTCTCCTCTCTCCCCTCCTCTTTTCTTAGTATCCATTCTTCTCTTCCTTTCCCTCGTCATCCGATTCAAAACCACCCTCATCGATTGTGGTAAGGCGACAGTCATGCATAACTGAGTCTCTCCTCTCATCCGGTCCTCGCTACTGTAGACGACAAAGATACGCACAGTGAGGCGAAGCTTCCACTGTTGCCCAAATCTGTAGCGGTGCCTCTGTTGGTAGAAGTGCGGTGGTGGTGGCTAGTAGTGTCGGATTTGGTGGTGGTGGTGGTGGTTGATGGTGTATCTGGCGATGAGGTGCGATGGTGGGTGTTGTGGTGCTAGTGGTGTCGAATCTGGGTTGGTGGTGATGGTGTGATCATTGTGTGGTGGCGAATCCGATGATTGTGGTAATGGTAGTGGATCTGGCGGTTTGATGTGATGGTGGCACAGGTGGTGGTTGGAGGGTCTGGTGCACTAGTTGAGGTGCTTCTGGTTGTTAAGAGTGTGGTGGTGGTAGCTTCCATGCTTTGAGGGTGGCGGTTGTGACGGTGAGATTTTGGTTGCCGTGGTCTGTCGAGGTGGATGTGTTAATTTTATTTGAGATAGTAGTGTTGCTGTCTGGTGATGATGGTGGTTCTGGCGATGGCAGTGGTGGTGTTGGAGGCGGTGGTTGTTTGGTGGCCACAGATTAATTGGTTGATTGTGACCATTAAATTAATTAATCTGTGACCAATATATGTGACTAATAAAAAAGATAAATTGTATCCAAAAAATAATGTGTGACCTAAAAAATTAATAATTTGTGACTGTTTAATAAATTGTGACATATAATATTTGTGATCCGTGTTCTATAAATAAATTGTGACGTATAAATTTTTTGTTTGTAACCGATGATCAAATTGTGACCTACAAATTTTTTTAATTGTGACCGAAAATAATGTGGTTTATTAAATTGTAAATCTGTGATCAAATTGTATAGATCTGTGGCTTTAATATATTTAATTAATAAAATATATAATTAATTAACTAAATTATAAATAAATTTTAATGTATATCTGATTTTTAAAATTTGAAACTTTTATTTTTATTTTTGAAAAGGGTAATAGTTATTTTCTTACTAGCTCTAGTTAAGTCTTTGTTTGAGCCCATTTTTGGGCAAATTGAGTTTTGTTATTGTAACTTTTCAGAAGAATGTATAGTTAAAAAATTAAAAATAATTTTGGGTTTATATACAAATTTATTTTATTCAGAGAATATATGGTTGAAAATGAGTATAGAAAAAATAAACATTTAAATAATGGGGCGCAATCAGGAGCTAAGGTATTGCTATATGGCAATCAAGACATAATTTGTGGAAATCACATAGGATTTGGTGAATTATCTTGTTAGGAGTGATCACGATTTGGTTTAGATAGTTTATGACAAATTTTCAAAGGACATGTACATAATCATTTACATAATCGTTTACATCCCATTCACATCATCAAGGTGGGAACCACGGCTCGGCATTATTAAATACACGCGGGGCCCGCGTGTTTGTGGGGGTGGCGGGGAGCGCTCTCTTCGGTACGTATGGTTTTTTCCATTTTCAAATTAAATCACTTTAAACAAATTTTTTTCCCGGTTTGGTTCGGTTTAAAATCAAGGATTAACCAAAAAATAAATAAAAAAATTGACATATCGAATAAGTTAAATAATAAATATTAATCTAAAATTTTATGTTGTAACATAAATAATATAATTAAAAATATTACAAACCGAAGTTTTAAAATTTTAATAATTGTAATGCAACAACGTTGTAGAAGTTTTTTATCATCTTAGTTGATACTAATTGACACAACATTTATATTTGTAAAATATGATTTATTTTCTCCATATAGATAAAAATATAGTATATGAATTTATTAATTATAGTTAAATGATATGAAATAACTAATAAAAGAAAATGAATAAAAAATAAAATATGATGACAACACCTATAATATTTTGTGAATGATTCAATTCTACCTTATCCAAATCATCAATCGCTATAGGTGTCTTATTACTATATATATCCAACTTTTATGGTAAATTATCGCCGCAACCATATTTTCACCCAACGAGCTCCAAAAATAATCAGGAATTCGATCACTAGTTGAAATGCAAATAGAACTAATTGTGAATATTTGAATAGTTAATACATTTTAACAATTTGGGAACAATCTTGTATCTATGTGTATTCAATAATGTGATGAAAGGCTCATTGGTCAAATTTTCTAAATGACTATTTAAGTAATCTCCCAAATCATTCTTACAATTAACAGTAAAATCTAGAAATTGAGTTAAAATGTAGATAATTAATTGAGTGATTTGATTAGAAAATTGAGATGTAAATAAACAAAGAATGTTGTCGACTAAAAACTTAAGGGAGCCTAACACAAATTAGAACAAAACAATATAATTACAAATAAGTCATAGCAAATAATTACCAACAGATAAATTTTTTTTGGATAAAATGGCATGAAAATTTAGTTGAAGTTCGAAAAATTTATTAATAGAAGGAAAAGAAATATGTGAGTTTGAATTAAATTTAGATTATTAGTGGTTCAACTTTATTGTTTTCAACTTTCTAATGGTTCCCTGAAATATTTTAAATAAAATTATTATTATTATTATTATTATTATTATTATTATTATTATTAATTATATGCGTTTGACTAGATTATTAATTTAGTATATTGATTTGAGTCTATATGGCTATGGAAAAAGACATGACCGACATAATTTCAGGGAATCACAGGTTTGGCCGACCGTCCTACTCTTTTCTTTTTACTTATAAAAATTCTGTAATTAATGATTTATTCACAGTAAATTGGATGCTGGTTTTTGAAAATAATAAAAAGAAATGTTAGAGTGAATAATAAACTTCGGTAGATGGCTTTATTTTCCTTTGTGGGCCCCGTTTGGGAGCCATTTTAAGAATTGATTTTTCAACCGTTAGGAGAAAACTGGAGGTCACCTGTAAGAGAAGAAGTCAAACTTTACGATTGGAATAGTGAAATAACGGTCAAAAAATCAATTTTTGGGTATAACCCAGTGGTGCAAATGACAGGAATGAGATAGTTTCAACCTTGCTGACAGTCGTAATGTGAGGGTCGTATTTCTGAGATATAGAATTGGACTCTTTGTGGGCACCAATGTATGACCAAACTCTTGTTCCCTGACCTACTGGGTCACGTCTCACGATTTACCTCCCTCATTATGTTTCAGGGACGGTGCGATGGGGGTCCATCCCAACCTTTTTTTTTTTTGGTGTAACATAGCTATCAAGCTTTTAAGATAAGTTGGAAGCTGCTTTTAGATCTTCATATTCAATAGGGCATACTAGAAGATATTGTACAAGTCAGATTCCTCTGCATGACAATGTAACGGATGTGTAATTTTAATAACTATTGGTAATATAATTATTTATAACATTGACGTTAATTATTTATGCATATTATTTATGTGAATTATTAGATTTAGTTTTTTTTTTTAACATTTCATTTATTTGTTATGCATATTATTTATGTTAATTATTTGAAATCGAAACTTTTTCTAGACACTGCATTATCCACAATACACACAAATATTATAAATACTAGTCGTTGTCACGTGCGTTGCACGAATTTTGTATATATCATATTTTTATTAGCGTATAATTTTAATTTTTTGGAAATTTTTTGAAATAATATCTAGAAATATTTCCATGATATAAGAAAAGGATTGCAAATTATTTTTACAATTGTAACAGTATTGTGTTATCTAGAAAAAATATGCTTGTATATTTCATGTTTGAATAAGAAACATACGAGGTTATCAAACTATTTTGCTTGTATTCTTTGATAGTGTTAATATGATTGAGTTGAATATGAAGATTATATTTCTAAATTTTGTGTAATTCAATATTAAAAAATTGAAGATTGAGTACAAAATTATAAATCGACTTGCATATTCATATGTTTTATAGTTTGCCCTTCATATATTTTAATATTTATTTTATGCTTATGTTGAAAAAATAAAAATCTGAATTTTTTTCTGACATTCGGTTTGGTAAGTGAATGTATGGTGTACTGCATTCTCGACATTTGTAAATGCAAAAATCGATGTATACGGTAAGCTGCAAATACGGTAGGCAGCATATATGGTAACCTGCAAATATGATAGACAACATATACGGTATTGAAATTTATTGTAGTAGACGAAATCTTATTCATTCATACCGTATATGTACTTCACATACCGTATATGCAACATACCGTATTTATGCATACCGTTTATGCAGCATACCGTATTTACATCACACCGTATATGCAGCACACTGTATTTACATCATACAGTATTTACAGCATACCGTATTTGCACATACCGTCTTTAGATACCGTATTTGATAGATATTGATTTTTGTACATACCGTATATGCAATATACCGTATATACGCATACCGTATTTGCAGCTTATCATATATGTAGCAAATCGTATTTACTGTATACCGTATTTGCATCATACCGTATTTAAAACATACTGTATTTGTATCATATCGTATTTACAGCATACCGCATTGATTTTTGTAATTCAATATTGTTTTCTTTTTATAATTGTATTTCTGAAAATTTAAAAAAAAAAAGGTGGATGATTATGAAATTGCTAATTTTTAAATGTGTTTTTTTTAAGATAAAAAGGATTTTTTTATGCTATTTGTAATAAAAAAAATTATTGTAAATTTATTAGCCCTTTTTCATTGAAACTTAATTACAAGAATTTTGTATTTATCATAGTTAATGTAACGTGCTTTGCACGAATTTTATATTTATCATAGTTTTACTAGCATATAAATTTTAGTTTCTAGGAAAGTTTTCAAAGGAATATCTAGTAATATTTCCATGATATAAGAAAATTATTGCAAAATATTATTACAGTTATAGCAGTAAAAAAATATGCTTGAGGTTATACAAAGTGAATGTGAATTTTTCCTTCCAAACAAAAATTATATGCTACCTGAATATATAATAATTCACATCACTTCTCTCGTATACATCATTAAACAAATAGCTACATTTATGCTCTGACACAATAAATGCGCTAGAGTTGACATAATACATAATAAGTAAATGTTGAGTTAGAAGAATGAATTCTGAATGGTACATTCATAAATTACGCATGGTGAGTGTGTATCAGTGTTTCTTAGCCATATCTGTGCCTAGTCTACAATAATACCTGTGTCCATTAAGGCAGTGAATTAATGGCATTGGCATGTAGGAATGTAAATAAAATTTTCCCAATACTTGTTTTTTTTTGTAGAAATGGAACAGCATCTAATGCTTTTCCATAAACCAATTCATAACACAGACAAAAATAGTATAGGATTCACCTCTCACAATCCGAATATTCCCCTTGCAACTCCATGATTTTGATCGACAATCCGAATACTCCACCTACAGTAGATATTGTTCGGGAAGTTGAAATTGTTATGCGGAGTGTTCTATTGTTATCTATAGAATTTTCAAAAAAAAAAAAAAAAAATCATTAATTACTATTAATGCATTTAGTCTAATTACTAATTTAAAATAAATAATAAAATAAAATGTGCGATGTGTGTGCGGACAGACACTCCACATGGTCTTAACTATAACATATTGTTTACCAAAAGTGAGATCAAAAGTTATGGCAAACCATGTGCGGAGAGTCTGCACCATGACAAAACTTTTCGCATAATGCGGAGAGTCCGCACCATGGCAAAACTCTCTGCACAGTGCGGAGAAAACAAAATCTCTCTACATAGTGCGGAGAAAGTTGATAACTTCGCGCAGTGCTGAGAGATCAACTGATCTCTCTGCACTGTGCGGAGAGATTTTTTTTTATTAGTAATTTTTTTTCTTTCCCTACTTTCTTTATTTGTTTACACAATATCTATTTTTTCCTACTTCTTTACGCCATTTATCTTTCTTCTCTTCCACAACCCCATTTTTTTTCAATGACGACGAAATCTTAACTATAACATATTTTTACCAAAAGTGATATCAAAAGCTATGGCAAACCATGTACGGAGCTCTCCGCACAGTGTGGAGAGAAAAAAATCTCTCTGCATAGTGCGAAGAGAGTTGATCTCTTCGCGCAGTGCGGAGAGAGATCAATTGATCTCTCTGCGAAGAGATTTTCTTTTTTTTTTCTCGGTAATTTTTTTTCTTTCCCTACTTTTCTTTATTCGTTTACACAATATTTATTTTTCTCTACTTTTTTACGCCATTTTTCTTTCTTCTCTTCTACAACTCCATTTAAGATACCAAGAGATGACAACATAAAATTTTGTCATAAAACCATAACTTAAAGTTCATTTTTAGTAAAAGAAGGTTTCCTAAATTTTTTGCAATTCATACTCCAATCAACAATTTATAACTACAATAACAAGATGATATCCAAATCCTCTATCTCAATTGGCATTTTTTTTATAAAAGAAGACATGAAATAAATAATTGAATGGAAAACAGAATCATTTACTCATTCACCATTGGTGAATGCACAAATCAAGCCACTATAAAAGCAACAGAAGTAATGAACAATCCATCAAACAATAATTCAACAGATGCTTCTGGAAGCATTAAATCGCAGAAGGAGTGACCACATGAGGGAGTGCCAACCCAAATCGCAAAAGGATGAAGAAAAGGCGGTGTATTTGTTGTTTGATTTTCTCGATGATTTTCTTTCGCCTCCATCAAGTCAGAAGAAGAGCAGAGGAATGGTCGTAGGAGTGAAATAATAGAAACAGTATGGTATTAGCCGAAAATAATAATAAAAAGTACTAAAAATAACGCCATTTTTTTCTCTTGTATAGTATTCTCGGAATAGTTTCCATCCATAGTAACATCTCATTCCCCTTTTTAATAGAAGTTATATATATATTCAAAAATTAGGGGGTCATGTGACCCCCATACGCCACCCCCAGGTCCGACCCTGATTGAGAGAAAGGAAAACACACAAATGTACAAGATTATAATAAACGGATTGAACATTATTTATAAATTATACTCCCTTTGTCCCAATTATATAGGTTGAGCACTCAAAAGTTATTGACATCTATTGAGAAACAATTTATTAATATTTTTGGGTCAATACATATATTTTCTATTTCTTGAAAATATGGAACAACTCTCATTTCTTCTTCTTCAAAAATCATTCAAATTCTTTATTAATTCCAACAATAATTTACTACTACATACTGAAAATAAAATTGGGGTAAATTAGGAAAGATCTTGGTAAAAATTAATTTTCCAATAATATTAAAGAAGATTTCTTAATCCAGGTGAAAAAAAAAACAAACTTATATAATTGAAACAGATGAAGAGAAATTCTTAAAAAAAAAAGAGATAAAGCTTACCTTGATCAGAGTAGATGAAGTTGAATGAATATGACAGAAAGATGGCAAGATGAAACGAGATGGAATTGTTTTAGCTTCAATTATTTGAGAAATGACAAAACAATTGATAAAAATTTAGACCACCCAATTTTGATTCTTTGAAATTTGAATTACAACGTTGGGCCTGTGCTGAAAATATGAAAATGATATTTTTGGGCTCAATTAATTATTTGACAAATTTATTTAGAAAAAAATTAAAATAGTTTAGCTTATTTAATTTTAAAAAATTTGGGAGATTGAATTATTCGGTTCATGGTCTAAAATTGATAATCGAATCGACCCCGTGAGTTTTCGATTTTAATACACGTTCGAGTATTTAACTTTAAAAGAATCTAATCGAATTGCACAATTCTTTTCGGGTCTAGTTCAATTCGATTTGATTCAAAAATTTTGTCTGGTTCAAAAATTTTGTCGAGTTCAAATATTTTTCACTTTCATTAAAATGCACGAGACACTAGAAGATCGATAAGAACAAGTCGAAGAAAGAGAGCAATAAAACATTGGCAAAGCCCACAATATTAGAAAGCACTCCCTTCGTCCAATTTATATACGCTTATTTTATTTTTCACACGAATTAAGAAATCTTAAATAATATTATTGAAAAAACAATTTTTGTCAATAACTTGCCTAATTTACCCTTATTTATATTTGAACAATTTCAAGATTAAGTAAAAAAAATTGATTATAACTAAACTAATTAAATAAGGGTATATTAGTATATGAACAAAACAAAACAAAACAAGCCCAATAAAAAAACATAACTATATAATTGGGACAAAAAATAAGAAAAGTAAGCATATATAAATGGGACAAAGAGAGTAGTGATGGCAATTTACCCCGCCCCGGTGTCGCCCCGCCTCGTGAATTTTTTTTTTTATTTTTTGTTTTTTAAATTATATAGAGTTCATCTATGCAACATATTTCAAAATCGCTTTTTATTTAAACTTATTTTCTATCACAATTTTTTTAATAACATAATTTACATGTAGACTTATAATTTTTTCATACTTTTTATTCACACATTCTCTAAAAATCATTTTACACTATAAATAATTTTATCCTAAAACAAAAATTTAAATTTACATAAAGTAAGGGCATTCTTTATTAAAAGTTCAATTTGAATGTTATCCGTATTTTATTAAACTCGAAAAAAAAATTAAACGGGCAAGAAAATTACCCCGCCCCACCGGGCGGGGCAGGGTGCGCGGCGGCGCGGGGTGTGGGGCGTGCGAGGCGGGTCCTCACCCCGCCCTGTTGCCATCACTAAAAGAGAGTAATATTTTAACTTATTTTTTGAGAAAAATAACTTTTTAAGTGCAATAATCACTATCTCGATTATATCTCTTTCAAAAAGTGACAACGACAACAGCCACACGAGGTCACATATTGCAAGGTTGGAAATTACTAGGCTACTTTTATAAAGTCCAAATTGTAGAACAAAAAAGTATGCTAATTGAATATTTCTTTCATTTATGCCCTCTTGTTTTAAGTGTGCACTAATCTTATCACATATTCTTTGTCAAAATTGCTTCTGGACATACTTTACTCTTTAGCATATTTGACTGTCCATATCGAATGATCTGAAAATGACAACAATAACCTGACTGCCAATTGCACCTCTAGTCATTGAAAAAATTCAAAAATTTCACTTTTAACCTCTGAACATTTAGACTTATTCATTCTACTCCCTAGTGGAATGGTTCTTTCTTTAAGGCCACACCTATTTTCAATTCTTTTCTTGAAAAACTTGGAGCATAATAAAGGATAATAGAGGGGTAAAAGAAATCTTGTGTTGATTGCTTCGACCTCGAGTAGCTGGTGAGGAATGTTATGAAAATGTGTTAAGTTTTATACGGAATATAATAATTTGAAAAGAGTAAGAGTCTGCTTGGAAGGAATTAAAATTTGATTTTAATCTAAGTCAAAGTCAAACAATCGATATTAACCACATTTTTCATGGGTCTCACAACTTTTCGACCACACATTTCAAAAACTTTTATAATAATCTACTACATAAATCTAATTTTAATTCCTACCAGACATCCTCTAAATTTGTAAACATTTATGGAGTTTGGTGGTGTTATTTTAGGGTAGGAGTTTAAAATTTGATTTAAGAAGTTAAATATTAGATAAAAGATCGATTTTCCAAGTTGAGAATGAATCGATATATTTTGAGGGTAAACAAGATAGTTTTGAGTTCAAAATGATCGTTTTTGAGATCGATTAAATTTAATTTAAACTTTTATATATTTGATTGAATTTCAGATTTATTTTTTATTTTTTCGATTAAATTGACATCTCGAGATTTTTCGAACACCGAAATGAAAAAAAACAACATATTACTATTGATAAGCATCAATTGATCAAATCTCAACCAAGATGCATTCAATATACACCTTTGTTTATTAGAGGATCCGAAGTCGCCACGTAGTCAAACCTCAACCGCAGATCTGATAACCAAAAAATTAATTGATCTCTGACTACTTGAATAACGGAGAATTAACGTCCGTTTCAGATCTGTGTCATTGAGTAACGGAAACTTAGCTGTATATAGGGATCCGTTCAATGGGCAATTGAAGAAAATTTGAGTGATCCGGCTGTAAAGTAATTGTTGCTTAGCTGGATTACTCGGCTCGGCTCAATGTGAGCAGTTTCTCCATTCCTATGTTGGAACAATCATTAGAATATCTTCAATAAAATTTCTATTTTCATAAACATATTTTGTAATTTAAAAAATATCTTCAAATTTTGAGAGTAAAGAATTTTAAGTACCTCAACATATTCTTTATATTTAGCACTTAATTTTATTACTCTCAAATAATATATATTACTTTTTAATATATTTTATTCTCATTAGTTTTCCTTTCAATTTTTATATTATTTCCTATATTGAAAATTAAAATATTTTAAATGCAATTTAAAGAGTTAACCATGCTCTATTTTAAAATATTAATTTAAAGAGTTACTTAAAATATAATTGTAAGATTATTTTTTAAAAATAGAGTGCATTTTATATTTAGGCTCCATTTTTTTCAATTTATGTAAAAATGAGAATAAAAAATATAATCATTATTGTCCCCATACAAGAAATAGAAATTTTGGTGATTTGATGTGATGGATAACGATCATATTTTTTATTTTAATGAAAAAATAAACAGGGACTTATATAGTCTCTTAAAGATACTCTTATGCCTCTGTTTGAGTCTATTATATAAAAATTTATTTTTTTATAAACTCATTATTTATTATATTTTCTCAATGAAATAATTTACACGTAAATTGAAATTTCTTCATACTTTATAACTATAAATTCTCTAAAAAAAAAATCACTAATTATAAAATTCAAATTTTGTGAAAATTGAAGCTAAAAAAAAAAAAAAAAAGCTATATCTTTACTCTCTTAAAAGAGAGGCTTTTGGTACTGTTCATTTATGTTACAGCCGTTTTCACACTTGAATCTAATTTATCCGGTTTTGCTACAGTAGTTTGTCCTTTTTTTTTTCCTCCTTTACATTGTTTTCTCACTTTACCCTTGAAAATCCCACTTTACACTAATTAACACATTGAGGCTTAATGGTCACTTGCGCCCACAGTTGTTGACTTTGCACAGACAAGTTTTTTTTTTTTAATTTTAATTTTAATTTTTTTAATTATACTATTAATATATTTTTTTTGTAAACTTTTTAAGAAACGCGTTTGATGTAACTTTAACTATTTTCGATATTCATTTA
>NC_036240.1:12131520-12132875 GCF_002742605.1 Olea europaea var. sylvestris | reverse complement strand
CTATAACATATTTTTACCAAAAGTGAGATCAAAAGCTATGGCAAACCATGTACAGAGCTCTCCGCACAGTGTGGAGAGAAAAAAAATCTCTCTGCACAGTGCGAAGAGAGTTGATCTCTTCGCGCAGTGCGGAAAGAGATCAATTGATCTCTCTGCGGAGAGATTTTCTTTTTTTTTTCTTGGTAATTTTTTTTCTTTCCTTACTTTTCTTTATTTGTTTACACAATATTTATTTTTCTCTACTTTTTTATGCCATTTTTCTTTCTTCTCTTCTACAACTCCATTTAAGATACCAAGAGATGACAACATAAAATTTTGTCATAAAACCATAACTTAAAGTTCATTTTTAGTAAAAGAAGGTTTCCTAAATTTTTTGCAATTCATACTCCAATCAACAATTTATAACTACAATAACAAGATGATATCCAAATCTTCTATCTCAATTGGCATTTTTTTTTATAAAAGAAGACATGAAATAAATAATTGAATGGAAAACAGAATCATTTACTCATTTACCATCGGTGAATGCACAAGTCAAGCCACTATAAAAGCAACAGAAGTAATGAACAATCCATCAAACAATAATTCAATAGATGCTTCTGGAAGCATTAAATCGCAGAAGGAGTGAGCACATGAAGGAGTGCCGACCCAAATCGCAAAAGGATGAAAAAAAGGCGGTGTATTCGTTGTTTGATTTTCTCGATGATTTTCTTTCGCCTCCATCAAGTCAGAAGAAGAGCAGAGGAATGGTCGTAGGAGTGAAATAATAGAAACAGTATGGTATTAGCCGAAAATAATAATAAAAAGTACTAAAAATAACGCCATTTTTTTCTCTTGTATAGTATTCTCGGAATAGTTTCCATCCATAGTAACATCTCATTCCCCTTTTTAATAGAAGTTATATATATATTCAAAAATTAGGGGGTCATGTGACCCCCATACGCCACCCCCAGGTCCGACCCTGATTGAGAGAAAGGAAAACACACAAATGTACAAGATTATAATAAACGGATTGAACATTATTTATAAATTATACTCCCTTTGTCCCAATTATATAGGTTGAGTTTCTTTTTTCTCTTGTCCTAAATATATAGGCATGTTTTTCTAATTTAGAATGTTTTGTTTTGTTCCATTACTAATATATTTTTATTCAATTTTCCTCACTTAATATACTAACTTCTTGAAATCATCCAAATACATATATTTTCTATTTCTTGAAAATATGGAACAACTCTCATTTCTTTTTTTTTCAAATACAATCATTCAAATTCTTTATCAATTCCAACAATAATATACTACTATATACTAAAAATAAAATGAATAAAATGATCTTTATAAATAAAATAAAGATCTCA
>NC_036240.1:12127095-12131448 GCF_002742605.1 Olea europaea var. sylvestris | reverse complement strand
GTAAGCGTCCAGCAAGCCCTTCTTGAGATTCAACCCAATCTTATTGTCCTATTTGGCATAGAGTAAAATAAGATTTTTCGTAGATTTTATTATTTAAATTCTAATAGATCTTTAAATGGGACCAAACGCCTCAAATAAGTCCCGTTGACAAGATGCATCTTATTTCGTCAAAACAGGGATTTATAATTTTTGAATTGAAAAATTTTAGTGGATATATTTGTTTGGTTTTTCTTCTTGAAATAATAATATTTCAATTATTATCATACTTTGAAGGAGGCAAAAATTTTAAATGTTACTCAAAAGTTATTGACATCTATTGAGAAACAATTTATTAATATTTTTGGGTCAATACATATATTTTCTATTTCTTGAAAATATGGAACAACTCTCATTTCTTCTTCTTCAAAAATCATTCAAATTCTTTATTAATTCCAACAATAATTTACTACTACATACTGAAAATAAAATTGGGGTAAATTGGGAAAGATTTTGGTAAAAATTAATTTTCCAATAATATTAAAGAAGATTTCTTAATCCAGGTGAAAAACAAAACAAACTTATATAATTGAAACAGATGAAGAGAAATTCTTAAAAAAAAAAGAGATAAAGCTTACCTTGATCAGAGTAGATGAAGTTGAATGAATATGACAGAAAGATGGCAAGATGAAAAGAGATGGAACTGTTTTAGCTTCAATTATTTGAGAAATGACAAAACAATTGATAAAAACTTAGACCACTCAATTTTGATTCTTTGAAATTTGAATTACAACGTTGGGCCTGCTGAAAATACGAAAATGATATTTTTGGGCTCAATTAATTATTTGACAAATTTATTTAGAAAAAAATTAAAATAGTTTAGCTTATTTAATTTTAAAAAATTAGGGAGATTGAATTATTCGATTCATGGTCTAAAATCGATAATCGAATCAACCTCGTGAGTTTTCGATTTTAATACACGTTCGAGTATTTAACTTTAAAAGAATCTAATCGAATTGCACAATTATTTTCGGGTCTAGTTCAATTCGATTTGGTTCAAAAATTTTGTCTAGTTCAAATATTTTTCACTTTCATTAAAACGCACGAGACACTAGAAGATCGATAAGAACAAGTCGAAGAAAGAGAGCAATAAAACATTGGCAAAGCCCACAATATTAGAAAGCACTCCCTTCGTCCAATTTATATACGCTTATTTTATTTTTCACACGAATTAAGAAATCTTATATAATATTATTGAAAAAATAATTTTTGTCAATATCTTGCCTAATTTACCCTTATTTATATTTGAACAATTTCAAGATTAAGTAAAAAAAATTGATTATAACTAAACTAATTAAATAAGGGTATATTAGTATACAAACAAAACAAAACAAGCCCAATAAAAAAACATTACTATATAATTGGGACAAAAAAAAAAGAAAAGTAAGCATATATAAATGGGACAAAGAGAGTAGTGATGGCAATTTACCCCGCCCCGGTGCTGCCCCTGCCTCGTGAATTTTTTTTTTATTTTTTTAATTATATAGAGTTCATCTATGCAACATATTTCAAAATCGCTTTTTATTTAAACTTATTTTCTATCACAATTTTTTTAAAATGATAATTTACATGTAGACCTATAATTTTTTCATACTTTTTATTCACATATTCTCTAAAAATTATTTTACACTATAAATAATTTTATCCCAAAACAAAAACTTAAATTTACATAAAGTAAGGGCATTCTTTATTAAAAGTTCAATTTGAATGTTATCCGTATTTTATTAAACTCGAAAAAAAATTAAACGGGCAAGAAAATTACCCCGCCCCACCGGGCGGGGCAGGGTGCGCGGCGGCGCGGGGTGTGGGGCGTGCGAGGCGGGTCCTCACCCCGCCCTGTTGCCATCACTAAAAGAGAGTAATATTTTAACTTATTTTTTGAGAAAAATAACTTTTTAAGTGCAATAATCACTATCTCGATTATATCTCTTTCAAAAAGTGACAACGACAACAGCCACACGAGGTCACATATTGCAAGGCTGGAAATTACTAGGCTACTTTTATAAAGTCCAAATTCTAAAACAAAAAAGTATGCTAATTGAATATTTCTTTCATTTATGCCCCTCTTGTTTTAAGTGTGCACTAATCTCATCACATATTCTTTGTCAAAATTGCTTCTGCTCATACTTTACTCTTTATCATATTTGACTGTCCATATCGAATGATCTGAAAATGAAAACAATAACCTTGACTGCTAATTGCACCTCTAGTCATTGAACATTTCAAAAATTTCACTTTTAACCTCTAAACGTTTAGATTTATGCATTTTACTCCCTAATGGAATGGTTCTTTCTTAAAGGCCACATCTATTTTCAGTTCTTTTCTTAAAAAACTTGGAGCATAATAAAGGATAATAGAGGGGTAAAAGAAATCTTGTGTTGATTGCTTCGACCTCGAGTAGCTGGTGAGGAATGTTATGAAACTGTGTTAAGTTTTATACGAAATATAATAATTTGAAAAGAGTAAGAGTCTGCTTGGAAGGAATTAAAATTTGATTTTAATCTAAGTCAAAGTCAAACAATCGATATTAACCACATTTTTCATGGGTCTCACAACTTTTCGACCACACATTTCAAAAACTTTTATAATAATCTACTACATAAATCTAATTTTAATTCCTACCAGACATCCTCTAAATTTGTAAACATTTATGGAGTTTGGTGGTGTTATTTTAGGGTAGGATTTTAAAATTTGATTTAAGAAGTTAAATATTAGATAAAAGATCGATTTTCCAAGTTGAGAATGAATCGATATATTTTGAGGGTAAACAAGATAGTTTTGAGTTCAAAATGATCGTTTTTGAGATCGATTAAATTTAATTTAAACTTTTATATATTTGATTGAATTTCAGATTTATTTTTTATTTTTTCGATTAAATTGACATCTCGAGATTTTTCGAACACCGAAATGAAAACAAACAACATATTACTATTGATAAGCATCAAATGATCAAATCTCAACCAAGATGCATTCAATATACACCTTTGCTTATTAAAGGATCCGAAGTCGCCACGTAGTCAAACCTCAACCGCAGATCTGATAACCAAAAAATTAATTGATCTCTGACTACTTGAATAACGGAAAATTAACGTCCGTTTCAGATCTGTGTCATTGAGTAACGGAAACTTAGCTGTATATAGGGATCCGTTCAATGGGCAATTGAAGAAAATTTGAGTGATCCGGCTGTAAAGTAATTGTTGCTTAGCTGGATTACTCGGCTCGGCTCAATGTGAGCAGTTTCTCCATTCCTATGTTGGAACAATCATTAGAATATCTTCAATAAAATTTCTATTTTCATAAACATATTTTGTAATTTAAAAAATATCTTCAAATTTTGAGAGTAAAGAATTTTAAGTACCTCAACATATTCTTTATATTTAGCACTTAATTTTATTACTCTCAAATAATATATATTACTTTTTAATATATTTTATTCTCATTAGTTTTCCTTTCAATTTTTATATTATTTCCTATATTGAAAATTAAAATATTTTAAATGCAATTTAAAGAGTTAACCATGCTCTATTTTAAAATATTAATTTAAAGAGTTACTTAAAATATAATTGTAAGATTATTTTTTAAAAATAGAGTGCATTTTATATTTAGGCTCCATTTTTTTCAATTTATGTAAAAATGAGAATAAAAAATATAATCATTATTGTCCCCATACAAGAAATAGAAATTTTGGTGATTTGATGTGATGGATAACGATCATATTTTTTATTTTAATGAAAAAATAAACAGGGACTTATATAGTCTCTTAAAGATACTCTTATGCCTCTGTTTGAGTCTATTATATAAAAATTTATTTTTTTATAAACTCATTATTTATTATATTTTCTCAATGAAATAATTTACACGTAAATTGAAATTTCTTCATACTTTATAACTATAAATTCTCTAAAAAAAAAATCACTAATTATAAAATTCAAATTTTGTGAAAATTGAAGCTAAAAAAAAAAAAAAAAAGCTATATCTTTACTCTCTTAAAAGAGAGGCTTTTGGTACTGTTCATTTATGTTACAGCCGTTTTCACACTTGAATCTAATTTATCCGGTTTTGCTACAGTAGTTTGTCCTTTTTTTTTTCCTCCTTTACATTGTTTTCTCACTTTACCCTTGAAAATCCCACTTTACACTAATTAACACATTGAGGCTTAATGGTCACTTGCGCCCACAGTTGTTGACTTTGCACAGACAAGTTTTTTTTTTTTAATTTTAATTTTAATTTTTTTAATTATACTATTAATATATTTTTTTTGTAAACTTTTTAAGAAACGCGTTTGATGTAACTTTAACTATTTTCGATATTCATTTA
>NC_036240.1:12069905-12120821 GCF_002742605.1 Olea europaea var. sylvestris | reverse complement strand
GAAAATGATATTTTTGGGCTCAATTAATTATTTGACAAATTTATTTAGAAAAAAATTAAAATAGTTTAGCTTATTTAATTTTAAAAAATTTGGGAGATTGAATTATTCGGTTCATGGTCTAAAATTGATAATCGAATCGACCCCGTGAGTTTTCGATTTTAATACACGTTCGAGTATTTAACTTTAAAAGAATCTAATCGAATTGCACAATTCTTTTCGGGTCTAGTTCAATTCGATTTGATTCAAAAATTTTGTCTGGTTCAAAAATTTTGTCGAGTTCAAATATTTTTCACTTTCATTAAAATGCACGAGACACTAGAAGATCGATAAGAACAAGTCGAAGAAAGAGAGCAATAAAACATTGGCAAAGCCCACAATATTAGAAAGCACTCCCTTCGTCCAATTTATATACGCTTATTTTATTTTTCACACGAATTAAGAAATCTTAAATAATATTATTGAAAAAACAATTTTTGTCAATAACTTGCCTAATTTACCCTTATTTATATTTGAACAATTTCAAGATTAAGTAAAAAAAATTGATTATAACTAAACTAATTAAATAAGGGTATATTAGTATATGAACAAAACAAAACAAAACAAGCCCAATAAAAAAACATAACTATATAATTGGGACAAAAAATAAGAAAAGTAAGCATATATAAATGGGACAAAGAGAGTAGTGATGGCAATTTACCCCGCCCCGGTGTCGCCCCGCCTCGTGAATTTTTTTTTTTATTTTTTGTTTTTTAAATTATATAGAGTTCATCTATGCAACATATTTCAAAATCGCTTTTTATTTAAACTTATTTTCTATCACAATTTTTTTAATAACATAATTTACATGTAGACTTATAATTTTTTCATACTTTTTATTCACACATTCTCTAAAAATCATTTTACACTATAAATAATTTTATCCTAAAACAAAAATTTAAATTTACATAAAGTAAGGGCATTCTTTATTAAAAGTTCAATTTGAATGTTATCCGTATTTTATTAAACTCGAAAAAAAAATTAAACGGGCAAGAAAATTACCCCTCCCCACCAGGCGGGGCAGGGTGCGGGGAGCGCGGGGTGTGGGGCGTGCGAGGCGGGTCCTCACCCCACCCTGTTGCCATCACTAAAAGAGAGTAATATTTTAACTTATTTTATGAGAAAAATAACTTTTTAAGTGCAATAATCACTATCTCGATTATATCTCTTTCAAAAAGTGACAACGACAACAGCCACACGAGGTCACATATTGCAAGGTTGGAAATTACTAGGCTACTTTTATAAAGTCCAAATTGTAGAACAAAAAAGTATGCTAATTGAATATTTCTTTCATTTATGCCCTCTTGTTTTAAGTGTGCACTAATCTTATCACATATTCTTTGTCAAAATTGCTTCTGGACATACTTTACTCTTTAGCATATTTGACTGTCCATATCGAATGATCTGAAAATGACAACAATAACCTGACTGCCAATTGCACCTCTAGTCATTGAAAAAATTCAAAAATTTCACTTTTAACCTCTGAACATTTAGACTTATTCATTCTACTCCCTAGTGGAATGGTTCTTTCTTTAAGGCCACACCTATTTTCAATTCTTTTCTTGAAAAACTTGGAGCATAATAAAGGATAATAGAGGGGTAAAAGAAATCTTGTGTTGATTGCTTCGACCTCGAGTAGCTGGTGAGGAATGTTATGAAAATGTGTTAAGTTTTATACGGAATATAATAATTTGAAAAGAGTAAGAGTCTGCTTGGAAGGAATTAAAATTTGATTTTAATCTAAGTCAAAGTCAAACAATCGATATTAACCACATTTTTCATGGGTCTCACAACTTTTCGACCACACATTTCAAAAACTTTTATAATAATCTACTACATAAATCTAATTTTAATTCCTACCAGACATCCTCTAAATTTGTAAACATTTATGGAGTTTGGTGGTGTTATTTTAGGGTAGGATTTTAAAATTTGATTTAAGAAGTTAAATATTAGATAAAAGATCGATTTTCCAAGTTGAGAATGAATCGATATATTTTGAGGGTAAACAAGATAGTTTTGAGTTCAAAATGATCGTTTTTGAGATCGATTAAATTTAATTTAAACTTTTATATATTTGATTGAATTTCAGATTTATTTTTTATTTTTTCGATTAAATTGACATCTCGAGATTTTTCGAACACCGAAATGAAAAAAAACAACATATTACTATTGATAAGCATCAATTGATCAAATCTCAACCAAGATGCATTCAATATACACCTTTGTTTATTAGAGGATCCGAAGTCGCCACGTAGTCAAACCTCAACCGCAGATCTGATAACCAAAAAATTAATTGATCTCTGACTACTTGAATAACGGAGTTATGCCCCTCTTGTTTTAAGTGTGCACTAATCTCATCACATATTCTTTGTCAAAATTGCTTCTGCTCATACTTTACTCTTTATCATATTTGACTGTCCATATCGAATGATCTGAAAATGAAAACAATAACCTTGACTGCTAATTGCACCTCTAGTCATTGAACATTTCAAAAATTTCACTTTTAACCTCTAAACGTTTAGATTTATGCATTTTACTCCCTAATGGAATGGTTCTTTCTTAAAGGCCACATCTATTTTCAGTTCTTTTCTTAAAAAACTTGGAGCATAATAAAGGATAATAGAGGGGTAAAAGAAATCTTGTGTTGATTGCTTCGACCTCGAGTAGCTGGTGAGGAATGTTATGAAAATGTGTTAAGTTTTATACGGAATATAATAATTTGAAAAGAGTAAGAGTCTGCTTGGAAGGAATTAAAATTTGATTTTAATCTAAGTCAAAGTCAAACAATCGATATTAACCACATTTTTCATGGGTCTCACAACTTTTCGACCACACATTTCAAAAACTTTTATAATAATCTACTACATAAATCTAATTTTAATTCCTACCAGACATCCTCTAAATTTGTAAACATTTATGGAGTTTGGTGGTGTTATTTTAGGGTAGGATTTTAAAATTTGATTTAAGAAGTTAAATATTAGATAAAAGATCGATTTTCCAAGTTGAGAATGAATCGATATATTTTGAGGGTAAACAAGATAGTTTTGAGTTCAAAATGATCGTTTTTGAGATCGATTAAATTTAATTTAAACTTTTATATATTTGATTGAATTTCAGATTTATTTTTTATTTTTTCGATTAAATTGACATCTCGAGATTTTTCGAACACCGAAATGAAAACAAACAACATATTACTATTGATAAGCATCAAATGATCAAATCTCAACCAAGATGCATTCAATATACACCTTTGCTTATTAAAGGATCCGAAGTCGCCACGTAGTCAAACCTCAACCGCAGATCTGATAACCAAAAAATTAATTGATCTCTGACTACTTGAATAACGGAAAATTAACGTCCGTTTCAGATCTGTGTCATTGAGTAACGGAAACTTAGCTGTATATAGGGATCCGTTCAATGGGCAATTGAAGAAAATTTGAGTGATCCGGCTGTAAAGTAATTGTTGCTTAGCTGGATTACTCGGCTCGGCTCAATGTGAGCAGTTTCTCCATTCCTATGTTGGAACAATCATTAGAATATCTTCAATAAAATTTCTATTTTCATAAACATATTTTGTAATTTAAAAAATATCTTCAAATTTTGAGAGTAAAGAATTTTAAGTACCTCAACATATTCTTTATATTTAGCACTTAAATTTATTACTCTCAAATAATATATATTACTGTTTAATATATTTTATTCTCATTAGTTTTCCTTTCAATTTTTATATTATTTCCTATATTGAAAATTAAAATATTTTAAATGCAATTTAAAGAGTTAACCATGCTCTATTTTAAAATATTAATTTAAAGAGTTACTTAAAATATAATTGTAAGATTATTTTTTAAAAATAGAGTGCATTTTATATTTAGGCTCCATTTTTTTCAATTTATGTAAAAATGAGAATAAAAAATATAATCATTATTGTCCCCATACAAGAAATAGAAATTTTGGTGATTTGATGTGATGGATAACGATCATATTTTTTATTTTAATGAAAAATAAACAGGGACTTATATAGTCTCTTAAAGATACTCTTATGCCTCTGTTTGAGTCTATTATATAAAAATTTATTTTTTTATAAACTCATTATTTATTATATTTTCTCAATGAAATAATTTACACGTAAATTGAAATTTTTTCATACTTTATAACTATAAATTCTCTAAAAAAAAAATCACTAATTATAAAATTCAAATTTTGTGAAAATTGAAGCTAAAAAAAAAAAAAAAAAGCTATATCTTTACTCTCTTAAAAGAGAGGCTTTTGGTACTGTTCATTTATGTTACAGCCGTTTTCAAACTTGAATCCAATTTATCCGATTTTGCTACAGTAGTTTGTCCTTTTTTTTTTTTTTCCTCCTTTACATTGTTTTCTCACTTTACCCTTGAAAATCCCACTTTACACTAATTAACACATTGAGGCTTAATGGTCACTTGCGCCCACAGTTGTTGACTTTGCACAGACAAGTTTTTTTTTTTTAATTTTAATTTTAATTTTTTTAATTATACTATTAATATATTTTTTTTGTAAACTTTTTAAGAAACGCGTTTGATGTAACTTTAACTATTTTCGATATTCATTTAGATCAATTCGATGAGTCCATAATATAGTTCTCGAAACGAGTTCGATAAAATATAGACAATATATATTTTTATAGATGTTGCGTTAAAAAAATGACGAGTTATACGCATTTTTTAAATTTGATGTCAAACTATAATTGGGGATTTGGAAGGGTAAACGACGAAATTTGACCTCGAAAACAATGTCCACCAAGCGAAGCTAGGTGGCCATGTCGTGCGTGTCGAAAAGAGTTTTCTGAATTGGGGTCATGGGCTCAATTCCGATAACTGTAGCAAAACTTATAGCCAAATTAAAAAAAAATAAGTCAGTAAAAAAAAAAACACAGAAGAAGAAGAGTAAAATTAGACACTTCGCGCAGCGCGGAGTGCTTCACTAAATTTTTTTTTTCTTTTTTTTTTTTACGGATTGTTTTGATAATTCGACCATAACTTTGGCTACGGTTGTCAGAATCGTGCCCATGACCCCAATTCGGAAAGCTCTTTTCGACGCGCACGTCGTGGCCACCTCGCTAGGCTGGGTGGACATCGTTTTCGAGGTCAAAATTCGCTATTTTCCCTTCCTCTTCATTTACGCGTTTGATGTTTGTTTAACTATTTTCGATATTCATTTAAATCATTTGACATGTCTATGATATAGTGCTCGAAATGAGTTTCGATGTAATATAGAAAATATATTTTTTTATACATTTTACGTAAAGGAATTAAGAAAAGTAGGGCGATAATAATTTTATTAGGAATTTTTATGCCAAAAACAAAAAAAAAAAAAAATATTTTACGCAACATCTATAAAAAATATATTTTCTATATTCTATCAAACTCATTTCGAAAAATATATTATAGACATATCGAATTATTTAAATGAATATCGAAAATAGTTAAATGTACATCAAACGCGTTTTTTTTTTTTTTGGTTTTAACGTAAAATTTTTTAATAATCATTCTTTTATACAAAAAATTGTATTAGATTATTTTAAAAATTAATTTATCAAGAAGAAAAAGTAACAATAAGAAAAAAAATTCCTAAAAATTATCGAATTTTTTTTATATATAAATTTTTTTTAGATGTTAAAATAATTAAGATGAAAAATTTGTTGGCTCAATTTCTTGTTGCTATAATTCAAATGTATTTTTTCAAACATTATTATTTTAGTCTAAGTGATTATTTTACTTATAAATGACGTATTTGATAATACTATATTCAATATAAGTAAGTCGTTTAATTAATCGAATCATTTTTTTTATTGTTGAATATCTAATTGATATAATTAAATAGTTTAATTAATCGAATTAATTTTTTATTGTTTGCAGTCTCCCTTTGTTTCCTTATTTAATATGCTAATATCTCCTCTTATAAAATTCAAGTCATGCATTGCATGGCACAAGACTAGTATTTAAAAAATCACAATCCTATCCATAGCCAGCCGAATCAAGCTGAGCCGAGAAACAGAAACGGAACACCCCCCCTCTCCCCCGCCCCTTCTGAACAACCTTTGACTGAATCTCGATTTGTGATTAGCTACGCAACGTGCAATCCACACGCCCCTTATTTATACCCACTCTCTTTTAACCCTAAATCTCCAGGTCTCCCTTTTCACACCAAATCATTTATACTTTTTGCTTCTCACAAAATAAAAAACCCACACTAAAATCGCCATATATGGCCGAGAATTCGAATAAGAATTCGGATATCCGCACGCAGCGCCAGAAGCAGCTTACACGGTTGCAGAAAAGGGCTCCAGCGTCTATTGAGATAAATCCGGTGACAGATTGGAACGTGGCGATCCCGCTTTTATCACCGTTGGTTGAATCTCCGACATCCAACAGTTTTCCGGCTGAGATCAAGACTGGTTCTAATAGCAATAATAAGGAGCCCGTAGCGGCGGAGAAGCCGGTGGTGGTGATGAAAAAGTGGCAGCATCCAGCGGCGCCGTTTTGTTACGAACCGGCTCCATTTTTGCCCTTTGTTTGTACAGGAAGTTTCGATAGATGACATCTTGTTAGTTTTTTTTTTTGTTGGATAGGTAACATTTGGGGACCAAAGTGAAAATAAGTCAAACATTGGGACCTCTGATGCTATTTTCCCTATCTGAATTTGGGTACATATTTATTAATGTCCTTTTTTTTTTTTTGGGTGACAAATAAACATGTTTTTGAACAAATTTTGATGTGAAAGATTATTAGTAATATTTAGTTAGATTTTTCTTGCCTTTGATATATTAATTTAAGTTTATTTTGCATCGATAGATCTAGTTTCTACTATGCCCCTATTTCGTAGAAATTAAATTTTAATTTAAATCAAATTTAACAACTAATTTTAATCAAGATTCACAATTTTTCGACTATATATTTCATTATTTTTTTAATCTAAATTTATTAAATGTTTAATTTTGAAAATTCTTGATTTGATTACACAAGAAGACTGATAGTTAGAAATGAATTATGAAGTTGCTCAACAATATGGTTAGATTTTCATAGTTTTCTCAATTAAATAATGGATAATTATATCCATATTATTATTATTTTTTGTTAACTGTGTCACATTTTAACTGCAATGAATGATATTAACTTTTGCTTACTTTTACAGATATTCAATTTTTTTGGTCATATTTTTATTTTCAACATTTTGTTAATTTAATATCCTAATTTTTGACAGTTTCCTTAAACAAATTCGCAATGAAATCAATTACAAAAGTCTGACAAAAATATTTACAAAATGTAATAAAAAAAAGTAACTACAAAAACGAGCAAAATTTAAGGGACTGTTTGGTAATAATTATGAGAATTGATTTTTTATTTATTAGAGAGAAAAACGGATTATATCTGTGAGTGAAAAAATAAAAAATGACGAGTGAAATAGTGAAATAAGAAACAAAAAAATGATTTTTGGGGGGTAAAAAATTGCTATCAAATGAGGCTAAAGATCTTGATTGCAGTTAAAATGTGATTATTTGAAAATGTGGTGTAAGGTAATTTGAATATAATTATTCTTTATATAACTTGATAATTCTTTATGGCAATTTAAATATTTGTAAAATCTTGAGTGATTAAAATTTTTAAATGATTGGCATTGGTAAGATATATAAATGAATACATGTCAGGTGTCTAACCATATTTGATAGGGTGATTAATTTGGTAATTGTGTGTGTCACACATTTGATCTAAATACAAATGATTTTAGTAGTTAAATATTTTAAATAAGTTGTTAACAAGTTAACATTTTTGCACTTGAAAAAATAAATAATAATAATAATAATAATAATAATAATAATAATAATAATAATAATAATAAGCCTTTACATATCTATTGGTCTTTAGATATTGACTGTTTTGTTAATACGAATTGTATAATAACAACATATCAAATATATTCAAAATTTAGAAAATTTTAAATAGTACAGTGGTTAATCAAAATTCATTGCTAAAAAATTGTCACATTTTGAGATATATTCTCAATATTTTAGATTATTATGTTAAATTCTACCATCGTAGAGGTACGAAGTGAATTGACGAAGTGAATTGTGATATTGTAATTTTGTTGTTAGTTATAAAATTGACTCGTGAAAAATGCAATGCATTCTAAGGATTTCGATTTAAAGTATAGAACTTTTTGTAGAACCTATCAAGATTTATTGGCCAACCGAAGGATAATTTCTTGAAAAATTTGCAAGCGTCAATTTGGTGGCAATTTTCATCCACATGTTAATGAAATATTGGATCGTTAGCTACCGTAATTATTGACCTCCTTCACACTATAAGTTAGATATGAGACTCTCTAACGATATAAAAATGGATTTTAATTTTGTAAATAGTGAAGCTTTAAATATTTTTCAATTAAAATATTGAGTAAATAAATACGTCCACATATTATTATTATTATTATTATTATTATTATTATTATTATTATTATTATTATATCCTTTAATCATTTCCTCTCAAATCCAAAATTTATTTATACCAAATCAATTTTTTTAAAAAAATAAATAAAATAAATTTAACTCATCTACGTATAAAGCATATTCCGTTCTTGTGGGCGAAATGGAATTGATTTGATTTGTATTGAATGGTCATCCATTTGACATTTGTCAATTTTTATTTCTAAAAGCCCCTTTATTTAAAAAATAAAAATAAAAATTCAAGTAGATGTTGAATATATACTTGTTATTCTTCTATTTTGACTAATGATTTTAATAGAAAATTGTGTTCTTGTCGTATTGATTTTATCAATGATAGTTATTCAATTTATTGCATTTTGATCACAAGTTTTCGAAAATAGATAAAAAATTTAACTGAGAATAACCCTGTTATCTCTTTGAAAGAAGGAAATAATTCAATTTTGTCGGTTCTTGAAAAAAAATTCATCTCCTCTATTATATACTTCTAAAGTCCATATTTTATATGAGAGATTGTTAACTCGATCAATTGCTACTTTTACTCTTTAATTTTATTGTTAACTCGATCAATTGCTACTTTTACTCTTTAATTTTATTGTTAACTCGATCAATTGCTACTTTTACTCTTTAATTTTATTGTTAACTCGATCAATTGCTACTTTTACTCTTTAATTTTATTGTTAACTCGATCAATTGCTACTTTTACTCTTTAATTTTATTGTTAACTCGATCAATTGCTACTTTTACTCTTTAATTTTATTGTTAACTCGATCAATTGCTACTTTTACTCTTTAATTTTCTTGTTTGCATTGAAGTTGAAATATTAGCTATAATATAACTTTGAGGAGTAGTTTAGTGGTCAGGCCTTAAATTTGTTCTCAAATGCTCACCAGTTCGAGTGCCCTCAATACCACTGAAGCAAGTACCCAATTGTAAATTTTAGGATCTTGTGAGATTAATCAAGGTGCTTGTAAGCTGGCTCGAACATAGGTGGACTCAAATTTCTTTTTCTATCCTCATATTTCTATTAATTTCTAAGAGACCTTTTTGAGTCCACCTATTTGAATATTTCTCCTCAATTGTTTTCACTTCGATTTATTCCCTCATGCTCTGTCTCCATGGTCCAAGTTTCCAACTAGAAATCCATATATTTATTAAATGAAAGAGATTTATGTACTCGAATAAAAATAATCTTGACAGCGAAGGAGAAGAATATTCAACCAAAGCAAAAAATTTGAATATATTAAACCATGTGCTCCTATGGTCTCGTACTGAATTAGAAATGTAAAGGTTGTTGGAAAATAAACCGTGTGCTCATAGTCTGCTACACTTACCTATGATAGAAAAGTGCTTTATATAGGGTTCAACTTTTAATGATTCCTATATATTGAAAAATCAAGTGGAGTAAAGATGAATATTCCTTATGAGAGATCACCTTTGTCATGATTTTCACTTGATCTCTCTGTTAGTGTCATCATTATTTGTTGTATTTATTGTCATTTATGAGTAGGATTGTTGAAAATTAGTTATGTATTAAGTTGGTTTGACCAACTTGCTGTTGGAATGAAGAAGCGAAATTATTCAAAAATTAAAATAATTCTTTAAAGCAATAAACAAGATTGTCTAGAAATTCATGTGTATGTTATATTAAAAATAAAAGATTCGAACATTTACCTAAATTCAATGATCAATTTCTTTAATTAATTCTGAATCACGAACTTTAAATCTTTTGAATCACGAGTTTCCAACCTTTTAATTCCAACAACTCACCTAAATCTTCTATGACATTTTTCAAAGTCAAGACTACATAGATGTATGGGCACATTCTTTTAATTAAATCAAGAAGCTAATTATTAGTCTAGACAATTGAATAAAGCAAGAAAATAATAATTTTCTCTCTTCAAATTTGAACACTATGAAATTACGTATTATGATTGTTGTAGAAATTCTATGTTTTGTCTAATCTTTATATATAAAGATAAAATAGTGACAATCCTGTACAATAATAATTTCACATTCAAATATAAGTTTTAATTAAAATTCAAGTAGGAGTTTTAATTAAAGTTCTAATTCAATTAGTTTAAATTTAGTTGAACTTCAATTACAATTATAACTAAGTTTACAACTTTTCATAATAGTTACAATTGAGTAGAAAAGTTTATGAACTGTGTTACAAGTACAAGAAAATCTCATAGAAAAGTTATAGAATAGCTAAATTTCATTGGAGGAAAAAAAAGGGAAAAAGCATGAAAATAGGATGCTTGCACGAAAGCACCCTGTATGAAATCTGATGAGATTTTCCTGTACTTGAAGCTTAAATCAAACTTTATTATAATTACAATTAAACTCAAAACTATTATAGTTACCATATTATAGATTCAATACTTTATATAGCTAACACAGAGACCTAAGCAAACATATATTATCCAAACTCCAATAATTAGATCCTATCAAGTAGACCCTAGACCACCCAATCTAACTATTAGTTTTTGTTTTTTTTAACTATAGGCAAAAGACTGAATTATTGGAATATATAAGATCACAAAAGCAAATAAATCTATAATATTTTTTTCTGACTTGTTGTATATGTATTTTATTTACATATATAGTAAAAAGAGAGTAAAAAAATAGTAAAAAAAAAAGAGTAAAAGAAAAACAAAAAGTAGTAAAAAAATTGTTGAAAAAAGAAGAGTCAAATTCACACAGGAAGCAAAATTAAATCAACATGTTGGAGGAGATGACACGACAGCTTCGCAGGTTGTGTGAGGATATGGGGATACTTTTCAAATTAGGCAAGTCAAAATGTCATTTTTTCACGTTGATAAAAAAAATTTGCCAATCTTCAAAATGGTCATTTGTTGAGTAAAAGGCAAAAATATTCTTAAATAGTTTATACAATTACAAAGATAGAATTTTATATAAAAAGACAAAAATACCCTTAAATTACAAATTAAAAAACCAAACATTTTTCACTTTATATTTAATTATTTATTTCAAACACTTACTTAAATGAAAGAAGTAATATTTCATTTACTTTCTTGTTTAAATATTTCATTAATTAATTATCTTAATCGGTTATGTATATTATTTATTTAATATTTAATTAATCTATTTAATCACTTGTTTAAATAAAAAAATTAATGTTTAATTTGATTTCTCATTTAAATATTTCATTAACTAATTATCTTAATCGATAAATGTATATTTAATTATATATTTTAAACTATTTAATTATATATTTTAAACACTTACTGAAATAAAAAAAATATATTTAATTTTGTTTCTCTTTTAAATATTTCATTAATTAATTATCTTAATTGGTCCTTATTTAATTATTTATTTTAAACACTTACTCAAATAAAAAATAATATTTAATTTGATTTCTCGTTTAAATATTTATTTATTAATTACCTTAATTGGTTATGTATATTGTTTATTTAATATTTAATTACTTTATTTAATCACTAATTCAAATAAAAAATTAATATTTAGTTAATATTTTTTAATTAATTGTCTTAATTAGCTATGTATATTATTTATTTATTGTTTAATTAATTATTTAATCACTTAATTAAATAAATTAAATAAAAAATTAATATTTAATTTAATTTCTTATTTAGATATTTCATTAATTAATTATCTTAATTGGTTATGTATATTATGCATTTAAAATTTAATTACTTTATTTAATTATTTATTTAATCACTTATTTAAATAAAAGAATTAATATTTATTTCAATGCTTATTTAAATATTTCATTAATTAATTATCTTAATTAATTATGTATATTATTTATTTAATATTTAACTACTTTGTTTAGTTATTTATTTAATCACTTAATTAAATAAAAAATAATATTTACTTTAATTTCTTATTTAGATATTTCAGTAGTTAATCATCTTAATTGGTTATATCTATTATTAGTAATTAATATTTAATTACTTTATTTTAGTTACTTATTGAAATAAAAACATTATATCATAATGTACAAGTAGCATAACATTATTGGAGATTTGAAAAATATTTTTTTTGATTATTCACTCATGGAATTCTACATGTATATTATGGACATTCTTATGAATTAGTACATATAAAATTATCCAATATTTAATTTGATTTCTCGTTTAAATATTTTTTTTATTAATTACCTTAATTGGTTATGTATATTTAATTATTTATTTTAAACACTTACTCAAATAAAAAATTAATATTTAATTTAATTTCTTCTTTAAATATTTCATTAATTAATTATCTTAATTTGTTATGTATATTGTTTATTTAATATTTTATTACTTTATTTAATCACTTATTCGATTAGAAAATTAATATTTAATTTAATTTATCCTTTAAATATCTCATTAATTAATTACCTTGATTGGTTAGGTATATTATTTATTTAATATTTAATTAGAATAAAAATCACACGGTGTATGAGAATATCTAACAGAAATGAGAGTCGAACTTTAGGCATGGTCTCATTTTCAATACATTGAACATTATTCAAGAACGTCGAAACTATTTCCTCTACTAAATGAAGTCGAGTGAGAAGTTTCCGATTATAGTATGTTACTCTCTACCCAACGGATGTGTAATATCTATTTAAATCCTATGTACTTTCTATTTATAGTGTGTTATTGATTTTCTCAATTTTCTTTATTTATAGTGTATTATATACGTAATTAAGAGTAATTAGTTATTTATTATATAATTACATAAAAACCAAAGTATTACAAACGTTTTACAAAAAATGCTTACATTTGAAATTATTATAATTATTAATCACAATGTAAATAAAAGAACGCTTGCATTTTAATGTGTGTTTAGTTTATCAGCTATACGCCACGTTCGATGCTAAAAATTCAATGTACTTCAATTAGGGCTGTCAATGGATTAAATTTTTATCCGAATTCGATGAAATTAATGGGAGATGAATTTATGGTCTCAATCCGATAACTCAATAGAGGTTCTAATTCGATAATTCGTTAACTAAATAAATCAATAGATTGGATTTTGATCCGAATTCGATCTGAATCTGATGAAATTAATGGGAGATGGATTTAGGGTCTTAATAACGCAATCGAGATTCAAATCCGATAATTCATTAACTAAATGAATCAAATATGGATATATGTCAATCCAATCTGATAAATAAATAAAATCTTTATTTTTCTAATTTTTTTAATTTCGTATCGGATATTCGATAACATAGTTAATCGCATATGGATTTAACATTCAAATATCCGTCAGATTATTGAATCGGATCGGATCGGATCGGATCGGATCGGATCGGATTTGAGCATATCCAATCCATATATCCAATCCATTTACAACCCTAACTTAAATGTGAAGATTTCACAATCACCCGGGTCGATTTCACGGAAGAGGTTGGGCAACGTACCGTCAACAAATGTTCTCTTCTTTGCCTCGATCGTGTACGGAGAAACAATGTGTTATGACAGCAATATAGTCCTCTTGCTAATCATTTGCTCTAGCACGTCAATAATATGTTTCGTACAAGGTGTTGTCCAAACTCGCAACGTTATCTGTCAAGTTGGGGGTCCTCTCCGACATAGTTATGTATATTATTTATTTAATATTTAATCACATTGTTTAATTAATTATTTAATCACTTAATTAAATAAAAATTTAATATTTAATTTAATTTCTTATTTAGATATTTCATTTATAAATTATCTTAATTGGTTGTGTGTAGTATGTATTTAATATTTCATTACCTTATTTAAATAAATTTTACAATATATACAATTATTTCATAAATTAAAAAATATTTACAATTATTTCGTCCCCACTATCGGCACATCTTCCATCTCCACTGACATCCATAACGATTTTAATGAAATATCCGTGTACATCCCCACCCCTCCACCGCCACCCTTCCTGTCACCATCTCCACTACGTTATGTCACTGTTTAGAACCCTTATCGCCTACAGATTGTATCTCTTCAGATATGACTCTGACCCTATTCCTTGATTAACGGTGTCAGCTCAATGAGCAATTCAAGCTGACATATTAACATTTCACTGAGTTAATGACCATGCATCGAAATTTCAAAATGACGTACAACATATATCACAAATAAATAATATGTACCTCAGGATCGTTGAGGAGAGCTGATAACTGTCAGCTTTGTCTCCTTGGATAGTTGTTGAATATGTCAATGTCATCAACAACTTCCAAATGAAAGACGTTGATCAACGTCTTCTTGTGATGACACTTCAGTATGCTCTTTAGTATAAACATCATCAACTTCAATTTGTCAAACATATCGTCGCATTCATTGAATGCATCTCCTAATTGTGCCAGAGTTACCGTCATAAGCAGGATCAGTATAACAGGTCTGCGTGTTCCTCATCCAACAAATCTAGGACTAATGCGAAGCTGACAAAGTCATAGTTCGACGTAATTTTGTTATGAATCTGTCTCATGGCGACGTTCAAATGGTAATCCATCTTGTAAAATTTAAAATGTTTGGACCTTGTATAAGAGACAATGGATAGAGCATAATATTTGAAAATTAAATAGTTTATTTACTTATTTAAATTGTGTATTAAATATTTAATTGTTAACTATTTATTTTAATTGTTAATTGAATGTTTAATTGTTTATTTTAAATGTTAATTATTTATTTCAATTGTTTATTTAATATTTATTTTAATTGTTAATTGAATGTTTAATTGTTTATTTTAAATGTTAATTATTTATTTCAATTGTTTATTTAATATTTATTTTAATTGTTAATTGAATGTTTAATTGTTTATTTTAAATGTTAATTATTTATTTCAATTGTTTATTTAATATTTAATTACTTATTTTTATTATTATATTTATAGTTCATTTAAATTATTTATTTAATACTTAAATGTTAATTATTTATTTCAATTGTTTATTTAATATTTAATTACTTATTTAAATTACTTCTTTTTATATTTATTGTTCATTTAAATTATTTATTTAATATTTAAATTCTAATTATTTATTTCAATTGTTTATTTAATATTTAAACTATTTTTTTATTATTTATAGTTATTTGTTATTTATGTTAATTAATTATTTTTATTGCTTAATTAACATTTAAGTTACTTATTTATTGGATTTATTTCAATTAGTTATATATTATTTCAATTCATTATTTTAATTATTTTATTAATATTTATTTAATTTATTTCAATTAGTTATTTACTTTTTATTTAAATAAACGATATACATAAATAATTAACATAATTCATGAAATATTTAAATAAACTAATAAAGTATAAAATGAATAATTATATATTAAACAAATAATATACGTAAACAATTAAAGTAATTACTTAAATATTTAAATAAACAATTAAATTAAATATTGATTTATTAAATTACTTATTAAATAATTAATTTAAATATCTCATTAATTACTTTAATTGGTTATGTATATTGTTTGTTTAATATTTAATTACTTATTTTAATAGTTTATTTCATATTTTTTACTTCATTTAATTATTTATATTAATTTCTCATTAATTTTAATTGTTTATTGAATATTCAATTGTTTATTATATTTATTTCAGTATTTATATTTTAAATAAAATGAAATAAAAAATAATTAATTATTTTACTTAAATAAATAATTTACATAATTCATGAAATATTTATAAACAATTAAATTCAATATTAAAAAAATAAAAAATGATTAAATATTTATTTAAATTCTTTATTGATATTTATTTAAATGCTTTTCAAATAATTAATTTGATTGATATTTTAATTTCCTAATTCAATTGCTTATTTTTATTATTTTACAAATGTTTAAATATTTATTTAAATTCTTTATGTATATTACTTATTTAATATTTAATTATTTCTTTTAATTTTTTTTTACTAACACTTATTTTCATCGCTTATTTTAATATTTTCATTGCTTATTTTAATTATTTTACTAGCACTTAATTTAATTATTTATTTTTAATTAATGTTTAAATATTTTTTTTAATTCTTTATGCATATTGCTTATTTAATATTTAAAAATTTATTTTAATTGCTTTGCAAAAATTAAATTTGCTTTATATTTTAATTTCCTAATTTAATTGCTTATTTATTATTTTACAGATGTTTAAATATTTATTTAAATTCTTTATGTATATTACTTATTTAATATTTAATTATTTCTTTTAACTTTTTTACTATTACTTAACATAAAATAAGTAATTAAACTAAATTGGCGAATAATAAATATTTAGATAAATAATAAAACATTTATATTAAACATTTCAAAGAAATAATTTTAAATACATAATATACATTAAAATTAAACAATTCAAATAATAATTAAATATTAGACAAAACAATATAAGCAATTAAAATATATAGTTAACTTCAATAATTAAAGGAAATAAATAAATAAGTAATTAAAAAAAAAATTGTCTGGGCCTAGATAACGGTCGGCCTAGACGGCCCAGTCAACTGAGCCATTTGGGTGCCAGGCCGCCCAGTCGACTGGGCCGTCTGGGCACAGTTGACTGCCCAAACGGCCCAGTCCACTGGGTCGCCTGGGTACTCTGGGCCGTCTGGGCAATCAGCTGGGCCAACCGTCTCCTTCGTAGAGATCACCAGAAAACTCCATTTTCGACGATCTCCACTCTATTTTCCCTCTCCCAAACTATTATCCTTACCTAAAAATCATGCATTTTTCCAAAAATCAACACGTATATAAAATCATGTTTTTTTTTCTTCCCAAAAATCAACATAAAAACATTAAATTGGGTCGCCTATTTTTCCTTTTTGTCGGTGCTACAGTAATTTTCCTCTTTCCTTTTATCTTCTCTTTCTTCTTTAAATGGTAAGGGTAAATTTGGATTTCTCTTGATTTTCAATATTTTAAACATTTTTACCTTTTTTTTAATTGGTCAAAGACCTCTTTGGAAAAATGGTCGGGTCAACCGGCCATTGGCCACTATTTCCTCGAGGATATGAGAGACAGACTAGATCGGTTCGACACAAAATTTGCTAACCTTCATGGGGGCAACGTGCAAAAGTGCCTAATGTGAGGAGGCAGGTAGATGGGAGCATAGGTTGGAGATTCGTGATATGTATGGAGATGGTAGTGACAGTGATGAAGATGCATTATTTGAGGCTGTTTTACGGAGAATGAGAAATAGGAGAGGTTGGCTAGAAAGAAGAGGTATAAATCTTGTTGGAGATCGTGTTTATAAGAGAGATAGGCGTGAAGGGGAGTTCAGAGAGGATCCTAGAAAATACAATGGAGTTGATAACCCGATCGTAGGAGAAACACTTGTTGTGATGCGTGCTATCAATACACCAATCAGAGTGGGTGATGTGGAGTAGCAGGAGAAGATCTTTCAAACTAGGTGCCATGTCACAAACAAGGTATGTAGTTTGACTATTGATGGAGGTTGTTGCACTAACATCGTTAGCACTACGGTTGTAGAGAAATTAGGATTGAATACAATGGAACAACCTAAACCTTATAAATTGCAATGGTTAGATGAATGTGGAGAGCTTAGAATATGTAGCGAAGTGTTGATAAGTTTCTCACTTAGGAGGTACCACAATGAACTGTTGTGTGATGTAGTTCCTTCTATGCATGCTTGTCACATTTTGTTGGGTAGGTCATGACCAATTTAATAGGAAGGCGAAATATGATGTAATAAAAAATAGGTACAATTTTACTAAGGATGGGATGCCTATTATTCTTGAGTCGTTGACACCACAACAGGCGTATGAAGATCAGATCAAATTAAAAAGTGAGAAAGAGGAAAGAATGAGAGAAAAGAGTAAGACAGATCTTTCTCAACAAGAGAGCAAGAGAGAAATAGTGAGGTGGCTGAGTGTGAGAAAAAAGGTGTAGGGATGAATTCCACCGAACTCCAAGTACAAAATCGGGCTCAGTTTACCAATTTATCGACACCACCAAGGTTGAGACAACGCCAAGGAACCACCACCACCGCTGCCCCACTCCGGTTGCTATAGGTTGGAAAGTGAAGTCCAATGATGTGCCCACAAAGATCTAACCACAAAGGTCACAGTGAAGTAAAGCAAGAAGCCGAGAAAAGAGTCTCACAAAGAGAAGGGAAATTGGCACACCCCATGGAGGCCGAGAGGAAGACGGGATTATATGCCAAGTAAATGTCCAAAATAGGTAAGTTAGGTTAGGGTTTAATTGTGGATCAAAACAAGGCTCAACTCAATTAAAGTGGGCTTCAAATTAATAATATAGCCTTCCAAGGAATGGGGTAAACCGTGAGCAACACTATTTAAAATAGGTTGCTTCAAACGGTCCATAAAAAATGTGGATTGTGTTGTCTCAATAATTGTGTCGATGTACTAGTCAATCATATGGCTAAGGCCGATTGATACTAAAAATCGAGGTTACATTATAGCCCGGGGAGGTCGTTTGACAACAAATTGCTTAACAACCTCCACCTTGGTGTCAAAGGACCTGCAAAAGAAAATTGTCTTCCATTAATGACATCTCCAATAAAATTGGAAATCATTTACCTGTACCAATGTTTAGAAGTTCCTTGCAACTCCTAAACTTTGCCAGTGGCAGTACCTTCGTCCCCATATCAGATGGGTTGTAGTGGGTATGGACTTTCTCAAGTCTTACCACCTCTTGAGTTACTATATCTCTAATGAAGTGGAGTTTAACATCAATGTGTTTAGTGCGCTCGTGAAAAATAGGGTTCTTGCATAAATGTATAGATGACTGACTATCAGAATACACTACCACATAATCAATCAGGACACACAGTTCATGAAGTAGACCTCTAAGCCATAAAACTTCTTTAATAGCTTCAGTGGTAGCAATATATTCTGATTCTGTAGTGGATAGTGCAACAATATGTTGTAACTATGATTTCCAACTAAGATGAAGTAGATTTCCTACCATCCCTATCTCCCGCATAGTCAGCATCTACAAAACCCTTTAATTTTATGCCTTCTTTATTAGCGCTAAACTTTAAGCCTACGTTACTAGTAACTTCAAGTACTTTAACAGCCACTTTAGTGCTTCCCAATGTTTAGGGCCCAGATTGGCCATATATCTACTGAGAGTACTAATAGCAAAACTTAAATCAGGTCTAGTGCAAATCATCAAATACATTATGGAACCAATCACATTAGAGTAAGGCACTCTACTCATGTATTCAACTTCACGCTCATTGCAAGGAGATTGTTCCTTCGATAAAACAAAATAATTAGCAAGAGGCAACGTGACAGGTTTGCAATAACTCATATTGAATTTCTTCAATACTTTGTATATGTATGGAGACTGATGCAAAAACAAAACAGAATTTGACCTATCTCTTTCGATTTCAATATCTAAGATTATCTTAGCCTTACCTAGGTCTTTCATGTCAAATTCACCACTTAGTTTTGCTTTTATGTTATTTATCCACTTAGAGAATGATACAATCAAAAGCATGTCGTCCACATAGAACAACAAAAATAGATAATTATCATCAGTCTCATTGTGTTGAAAATACAGGCAGTGATCGAATTTACTTCGTTGGAACCCTATAGTGAGTACAAAGGAATCAAACCTCTTGTACCACTGTCTAGGAGATTGTTTTAACCCATACAAGGATCTACTCAGAAAACACACATAATCAGATTTTGACATATCCTTAAAACCTTTAGGTTGATTCATGAAAATTTGTTCATCAAGCTCACCATGTAAGAAAGCAATTTTTTACGTCAAGTTGTTCAAGTTCCTAGTCAAAATGTGCAACTAATGCGAGCATGACCCTAATAGTGGTGTACTTAACAACTGGTAAGAAAATTTCATTATAATCAACGCCTTCCTTTTGTGTGTAGCCTTTAGCCACTAACCTAGCTTTAAACCTTAGGGGTTCTAAGCTGCTGGTTCCTTCCTTAACCTTAAAAACCCATTTGCAATCAACAATTGATATGTTCTTAGGCCTAGGTACTAGCTCCAAAGTATGATTCTTTTCTAGAGAACTCATCTCTTCTTTCATTGCCTTAAGCCATTCATTAGATTCATTACTGCCTATTGCTTCTTCAAAGGTCTTTGGCTCTTTATCAGCTAGTTCTTCATAACTAGCCTGGGCAAAAGCTAATTCAGATTCAAAACCGAACCTTCTTGGTTCTCTCGTCTGTCTCCTTTCTCTACCCCTAACTAAATTATAGTTAGCTAAATGATTTTCTTTCTCATAGTGTTCTTCTGTCACTATTTCGTTACTATTCTCCACTTCGAGTTCCTGAGTTTGAGTCTCCACCTCATTTGAAACAGTAGGGGCAGATGGACTGAGTTTTCCTAACTCCACCTTAATCTGGTCTCTCTTTTCACCTGATTCTACTTCACTCTCAGGTTCAGTTTCCCCTTTAATACACGGCATCTCATTTTCGTTAAATGTGACATCTCTACTTATGATGATTTTAACCCCTTTTTGGCTTCTATCCCATAACCTATAACCCTTAACACCCTCGGGGTATCCTAAGAAGACACACTTCCTAGCTCTAGGTTCCAACTTACTCTCACTTTGATGAGAAAAGGCTGTACAACCAAAAGTTCTAAGTATCGAGTAATCACTCAATTTACCCGACCATCTCTCATGCGGAGTATCACCATTCAATGCAGCAGAAGGAGTCAGATTAATCAAATAGCAAGCGGTCATAACAGCCTCACCCCAAAATGACTTGGGAACACCTGAACTAATCATTATGCAATGTACTTTATCAAGTATGGTCCTATTTATCCTTTCTGCTACCCCATTTTGCTGAGGGGTGTAGGGAATGGTCTTATGTCTAGTTATGCTGCTTTCTTTACACATACTATCAAATTCTTTATTGCAAAATTATAGGCCGTTATCTGTCCTTAAAAATTTGATTTTCTTGCCAGTTTGATTTTCCACTTGTCTCTTCCAATTATTAAAACTATTGAAGGTCTCAGATTTATCCTTCAAAAGATAGACCCACACTTTTCTAGTGTAGTCGTCAATAATAGACATGAAATACCTATTTTCACCCGATGTGGGATTACTAGCAGGACCCCATAGATCAGAGTGCACATATTCGAGCATGCCTTTAGCTCTATTAACACTCGTGGAGAAAGAAGTTTTATAATGCTTACCAAGCACACAATGATCACAAAATTGCAAATCTGACACACAGTCATTACCAAAAGCACCATTTTCATTAAGTAGCTTAAGTCCTTTGACCACTACGTGAGCAAGTCTATTATGCCATGTGTGTGTGAGATCAATCTTGGCAGAGGAGATAGAAGAATTCACACCTCTAATCACTTCCCCAGTAGTAATGTATATATCGTTTTTCTTAATTTCCTTAATGAAAACTAAAGCACCCTTGATCATTTTTAACATACCATTTCCAATTTTACCAGTAAAGTCATCCTTCTCAAGTCTCCCTACTGAAATCAGATTCCTAGACAATTCAGGAATATATCTAACATCCTTTAACGTATACACAAAACCTGTGTCAAATTTTACGTTTATGTCACCAATTCCAGTAATAGTATAGGCAAAGTTATGACACAGTACAACATGCCCAACGTGAGATTCATGCAACTTATAAAATCAATTCTTTTCAGACGTCACATGAAAAGATGCACCAGAATCAAGTATCCACTCATGGATGCGGGAATTAGCAGTTAGATTTAATTCAGCGGTGTATGCAACTGGACTTGTAATCATATAGACCTCACCACCATTTATATTGAAAGTAGATGCTAACACATTTACCTCATCTTTCTCCTTAGCTTTTAGTTTACCCTTCTCCTTATAATAATCTTTTATAAAATGCCATGTGTTTTCACAACCATAGCATTTTCTCGCCTTAGTCCTAGATTTTGATCTAGACCTACCTTTGCTCTTCTTTTTCCATCCATCACCACTTGACTCTCCACTAGTTTGATATCCCTCATGACTATTTTGCCTAAATTGAGTTCTACCCTACATCATATGTACCTCATCGTTCCTCTTATCATGTTTTTCAGCCCTAATTTCCATTTCTTTACTTCTAAGGGAATCTATAACAATTTCAGATGTTAATGTGTCTCTACCATACTTAATGGTGTTCTTAACTTCCTTAGGAATCAGGGATTGCATTGAGCAAAATTATAGCCTTATAAGTTTCGGACACATTCTCATCACAATTAGCTATATCTTGCACCAATTTGTTAAACACGTCTATTTTGTCATCAAGATCCTTTGAAGAATCCATTTTGAAACTGAAAAAACGTTCAAGCAGGTAAAGTTTATTCGGTGTAGACTTAAGCAAATACAAGTCTACTAATTTCTTCCAAAGTTCTTTAGTGATTTTCAGTTTACTAACCTTTCTTAAAACGGCGTCAGACAAGTGTAAAATAATTGAGGTATAAACAAGCTCATCGCCTTCTTCTCTTTGTTCTTGTGAAAAATCAGTTGAAAAATTGCCTTCAATGACTTTTAAAACCTTTTGTTGGACTAAAATACCCTTCATTTTTTGTTGTCAAATAGCAAAGTCACCCTTTCCATTAAAAATTTCCAAATCAAAATTGTGAATTGTCATCTTCACACAATAGTAAAAAATGCACAAACCACAATCAAACCATACAAAGTAGTCCTAGGGTCACAGACAATATACACCGTTCTAGATTCCTAGGGTTTCGTAAAACTCGCGATCTTAGATCAAGGGAATGTTCGAACGGGTAAGGTCACGGTATTTCTAACGGAATAAGTAAGCAGCGAAAATAACGATGCAGCAAAAAATACGTCTAATAGATAACTAGTCCCACAGTAATTAGATCACTAAAAATTACAAAGCTGATTTTAACCAAAAACAAATACTCAATCAAAAAGATCAATCAAGAGCACATAACCCTATTTCTAGCACAAGCAATGGTTGCCAAGCAATGACAACCCCCAACCTATTGTCACCCCACACGGTAACGCGCTAATGTTGAAAAATTAATGGGTTAAGCCAATTTACTAGAGCGGATGTGTCTGAATCCGTATAATCGAGAGAGATGCGAATCTACTGCTTTAGGGCCGCAATCTTGGCCTAAAGTAATTCAGTAGATATATGCAGTTTCAATCGTCGATCCACCGGGGGCAAAATTGTCCAACTTTAGGCCAAGAAGGTTACTCCGGCTCTGATACCAGATGTAGGGATGAATTCCACCGAACTCTAAGTACAAAATCGGGCTCAGTTTACCAATTCATCGACACCACCAAGGTTGAGACAACTCCAAGGAACCACCACCGCCGCCGCCCCACTTCGGTTGCTATAAGTTGGAAAGTGAAGTCCAATGATGTGCCCACAAAGATCTAACCACAAAGGTCACAATGAAGTAAAGCAAGAAGCCGAGGAGAGAGTCTCACAAAGTGAAGGGAAATTGGCACACTCCATGGAGGCCGAGAGGAAGACTGGATTATATGCCAAGTAAATGTCCAAAATAGGTAAGTTAGGTTAGGGTTTAATTGTGGATCAAAACAAGGCTCGACTCAATTAAAGTGGGCTTCAAATTAATAATATAGCCTTCCAAGGAATGGGGCGAACCGTAAGCAATACTATTTAAAATAGGTTGCTTCGAACGGTCCATAAAAATGTGGATTGTGTTGTCTCAATAATTGTGTCGATGTACTAGTCAATCATATGGCCAAGGCTGATTGATACTAAAAATCGAGGTTACATCATAGCCCGGGGAGGTCGTTTGACAACAAATTGCCTAACAACAGGAGTAGAGCTACATGAGAGAAGAAATAGAGAATAAAAATGAGAGAGAAGTGGCTAAAAGAAAGGTGAAGCCATAAGAGGAAAAAGAAATAAAGTCTTCAGAAAGAAAAGAAGTCAGGAGTGAGCTTACATAAAAAAGAGAGTGAAGTTGAGAGGACTTTGGTGAGAACTAACAATTCCCTCCCTAACTTTACTAATTCTTTCTTACAGGATTTCAAAGACTTGGTCTATGAAGACAAGCCTATTGAGATACCATACAATCTGGGCATTACGGGAGGTTGACTTTGTGATCCCTGAAGAGACGAAGGAGTTTCAAAGGTAATAGAAAGAGTTTATAGAGTTGAAAGACAAATATGATCTGAGGGAAAACATAAATCTATATGTAGTGTCATTACTACAAATACCCAGGTAGGATAGGACATGGAGGATGCACGACGACTTTCCAAAGGAGATTGTTCTTAGAGCATCACAGACTTCCAGGAGGAATACGTTGAGGAGTGAACATTTTGATCTAGGTGATGTGATTAGGTTTACATACGAAAGAGGCAGATACAAATTTAGAATAAGTCCAAATTGCATTCGAGAGGAGACGTACCATTCCACGTGCTTGACATGATTGGAGACAAAGGCTATAACTTGGGCTCGGATTCGAGGTCGAATCCTTTCGAAGAAAGCGGGGATGATGTGATCCAAGGGGGTAGAAATTATCAAGTATTTGAGGAATGTCGAGATGAAGTTAAGACCAAGAATCGAGCTAAGTTCGAGACCTCAAAGAGCTAATAAAGTTGTCCAATTACTTGATCGAGTTATGGAGTACAAAATGTTAAAGTTGACAAGCCAAACAACAACTTACATGTTGTTCATGAAGGCAAAATCATGTTTGGTGTGTTGGATTCAAAGTTTTGGATGATATATGTAAAAATGAGCAGCGTGGATTAAAACGGGCATAACTTTTCAGCTCGGGTGTCGAATTTTCACCCATAAGTACAATCCGAAATCATTACGAAATTCTGCACATGAAAAAGTTAGAGTTGAAATTTAAGCTATGTGACTGCATAGTTTTAAAGGCATGTGACTGCAAAACATGTTCCCAAGACAAATGCTTTAAAGGCATGTGACTGCAAAGCATGTTCCCAAGACAAAACTGAAAGCTGAATTTTATTATATGCGACTGCATGGCTTATAACCGTTCGATCGCATAGTAGAGTTATGAGATGTGAAATTTTCAATTTCGCGTAATCTTCCAATTAAGTTAAAACTCTAATTTTGTAGTATTTTTTTGTAATCTTTAGACTTTATTTTCGTGTCAATTGGGGTTTAATGAGTTTAGCATAAATAGCTTCATTATTTCTCATTGTAAAACATGACTTTTCATTTTTGTTGTAACGTATATGTCTAATGCTATCTTTCATAAATAAATTTCTACGTAAGCCCACATTTCTTCTACAGTCGTTTGTATAGATACGCTATTATATGCTTTAAATACAGAATTTTCCCATTTAGTTATAGTACTAGGTTTGTCTTGAGGTTGGCAATTTTTTTAATTCTAAGATTAATCCTCTTTCGCTTGCTAATCGTAAACTACATCCTTCTTCTGTTTGTCTTTTTTTCTAAACTTTTATAATTTTTATCTACCCATTCAAAATCTCTTGCTGGAGAAAAATGGTACTTACCTCCTATATCATATTCTGTATTCATATATGTGTGTCTATATATATATATATATATATTTACGGTATCTTTTATTTTTCTGAATTCGTAATTTGTTTCTAATTTAGTTATTTTGCTAGCTTCTTCCATCTTGGTTTCTATATTTGCTTGGTCCTTTTTATTAACATTCTAATTTCCATTTATTTAGCTTTTCTAAGATTTCTATAATATTTCATATCTATTTATTCGAAATCCTTTTTATCATCCTCACTTTCGTTTTTTTTCATTGTCTTCATCTAATACATTAACCTCATCTTCACTTTCATAATCTTCTATCTCAAAGTATCCACATTCTCCTTCATCTTCTTCTTTATTATGCTTTATGTATTCTGCTTGATAATTATAATTTTCAAATCTAATACTTAAAATTTCATTACTATTTTTATGCATGATACTATCTTTGTTACTAATATTGGTTTTTCTAAGAAATTTCTTGAATTCCAATCTAATCCTGCAGTTATCTCCGAAGAGAATTTTTTTGATGGAATAGGTTTTGTACTTTTTTGTCCTAATGATGTAATTATTTAATTATTTTCTAATTTATAATTAGCAGTAATATTTTCACTAAGTCTTCCTATGAATCCTTTGCAAATTAATAAATTATCTTTATCATTTTTCATTTGATATCCTTTACTCTTTATTCATATTTTAATGCCTTTATAATTTTTTTTTTGTTATTACTAAATAATTAGCATAAAATATGCTATTCTTCCTTTATTATTCATATCTAATTCTGTACTTCATAGTAATCTTTGTTCTATGTCTATGAATCTGCTATCATATAAATAGATTAATACTTGGGAAAATTGCAGCCAAGGTACCAAACCTTTCGTTTGTTAGCAAACTTTGCCCAAACCTTTAGTTTGTGCCACCGGAGGTAACAAACCTTTCAAAAATATGCACCGGAGGTTCAAATGGACGAAAATCGTCCGTTTGACCGTTAGTTGACCAAGAAAAGTAAATTTTGACCTATTTTGACTAAATTGGAAAGGGTAAAATGGTAATTTGATAATTATCATATTAAATAAATTGAAAAAAAAAAATCAAAAAAATAAAGAAAAAATTAAGAAAATTAAGAAAATGGTTGTCTTCTTCACCCCCACCCACTCCACCCTCACCCCTAAACTAGCCACTAGCAGGTCCAACAATGTAAGAAAACCATTTTCTTACAAGAAACCTATATTGAAAGTTGATTCCATTACCCAAATTTCATTATACTTTTTGTCAGTGAAAATGGTCCAAATTCCAAATTAGCCCAAATCTCTTCCCTCATCCTCCCCAGATTTCTGCAGATAGTGAGCCATTGGATCCAATTGGAAAAAAACAAACACCATAGCCGATTTCTTTCTTACTAAACCCAAACCAAAGACTGTCGCCACCGATTAGCGGATTTATTTCCTGACGTCGTCTAGGCTCCTTCCAGCATTTGAGGACTGAGGTAAATAGAGTTTTTTATTTTATTTTTATGTTTATTTGAGGACTGAGCTAACTGGGCAGGAGCCAGTGGGGTGGGGTGCGATGGGGTGGGGAGGTTGAAGAAGAAGGCGGCTGTTTAATTTCTGTTTTTTGTTTTGGATGGGGTGGGGTAGGGTGCGTGCGGGTGGGGGTGGGATGGGTGAAGAAGAAGATGAATAGTAATTTTTTTTAATGTTTTAGTTATTTATTTTAATTATTTTATTATAGAGTTAAGTAACTTTTAAAAGTAAATTTTGACCTATTTTGACTAAATTGGAAAGGGTAAAATGGTAATTTGATAATTATCATATTAAATAAATTGAAAAAAAAAAATCAAAAAAATAAAGAAAAAATTAAGAAAATTAAGAAAATGGTTGTCTTCTTCACCCCCACCCACTCCACCCTCACCCCTAAACTAGCCACTAGCAGGTCCAACAATGTAAGAAAACCATTTTCTTACAAGAAACATATATTGAAAGTTGATTCCACTACCCAAATTTCATTATACTTTTTGTCAGTGAAAATGGTCCAAATTCCAAATTAGCCCAAATCTCTTCCCTCATCCTCCCCAGATTTCTGCAGATAGTGAGCCATTGGATCCAATTGGAAAAAAACAAACACCATAGCCGATTTCTTTCTTACTAAACCCAAACCAAAGACTGTCGCCACCGATTAGCGGATTTATTTCCTGACGTCGTCTAGGCTCCTTCCAGCATTTGAGGACTGAGGTAAATAGAGTTTTTTATTTTATTTTTATGTTTATTTGAGGACTGAGCTAACTGGGCAGGAGCCAGTGGGGTGGGGTGCGATGGGGTGGGGAGGTTGAAGAAGAAGGCGGCTGTTTAATTTCTGTTTTTTGTTTTGGATGGGGTAGGATAGGGTGTGTGCGGGTGGGGGTGGGATGGGTGAAGAAGAAGATGAATAGTAATTTTTTTTAATGATTTAGTTATTTATTTTAATTATTTTATTATAGGGTTAAGTAACTTTTACCTTTTTACCCTTTCCAATTTAGTCAAAATATGTCAAAATTTACTTTTCTTGGTCAACTAACGGTCAAGCGGACGGTTTCCGTCCATTTGAACCTCCGGTGCATATTTTTGAAAGGTTTGGTACCTTCGGTGGCACAAACTAAAGGTTTGGGCAAAGTCTGCTAATAAACGAAAGGTTTGGTACCTTGGCTGCAATTTTCCCTTAATACTTTTAACTCCTAAATTTTCTCTATGAAGTCATCTTACTCCTATTATTATCAGTTCTAAATGAGTCTGTTGAAAATTTTTATTAACAATTTCTTTATAAGATTCTTTTTTTTATTAAATATAAGGATATAAATTGATCTTCATGCGTACAAGAAACATATCATTCACCATAATGTTGATATATTAAAGATTTGCTAAACATATTTCCTTTTTTATATAAGTCTAAAACTTTTACTAATTTTAGTTTATTTTGTCTAAATGTTTCTATTTGTTCATCTATGTCTATTAGGGATTCTGATCTTGTTTCGAATTCCATTTTTTTACTTAATGTCCTTAGTAGGGGATTACCTATTAATATACTACTACTTGCTATATTTTACTTTCCTTTATCCATTACATATAAATCCACTTAATCTTCTAAAATTTACTAGGTTCTTTAGCTTTACTAAATCTATTTTTCTAGTTTATTTATTATATTATTTAAATATTGTCTATTATCTATTTTTTTCCTCTAATGCTTTAACTTTACTTTCCAATTTTTCTAAGTTACGATTAGTATCTATTTCCCATATATTATTAAGTTTTCTTTTTAATATTTCGGTATTTTGGTTTTAATATATTCTAAATTAGTTTCAAAAGTCTTTATATTTTTATTTATATTTTCTAACAAAATTTCTAATTTTTTTTTGTTTAAACTGTTCATTTCTATTTTTTCTCCTAAATTTACGAGTAAATCTACAAGATTGACGACGTGGCTGCAACTTTCCAATATTAAAAAGAAAACTACCAATACATATTTTGCCTAGAATTAAGCTAGTTGTGTACAATTAGTTTGATACTTTCGATGTGTCAAAATTCAAATCATTGATTTGAATAAGGATTGTTAAAATCAATGGTAAAACTATAAACTGTGTCAAAATATAAATAAAGTTATGAATCATGATTAAGTATGGCAAAACTCTTTTGGATAAGCCATTTTTCTTGACTACTATCAAGAAAAAAATCTTCCAGTGTTGAAATGTGACAATGTAGGAACTAGATGGTCCACCTCTGTGAACTCCATTTATTGTGCCATGTGAACGTTTCCCTAGAGACTGCTCTATGCCCAACATGATAACGGACTACAATGTCTCGCAAATTTACTTATTTTATCGAATATAAATTTTTAAACTTTTGTTACGTAAAAATCATTTTCATAGATAAACAACTTTTAAAAACAACAAGAGTATTTCATCTTGACTCATGAATAGGTTTTAGCTTTTTCAACTGGTCGAACCTATCCATAAAAATATGAGAGCAGTTAGACCCTTAGTAAGCCCCCGTTTGTTTCCCATTAATTACACATTAAAATGAAAAATATGATGGTTATCCATCACATCATATCACAATATTTGACTTTCTATCTTTTGTGTGGGATCCGTAACAATTATATTTTTCATTCTCATTTTTATATTAGTGTGTACCAACTGGGCCTAAGCTGAGTGAGAATAAACTAACATTTTTTTATATTTTATTTTCAAAATTAGTTTTAAAATAAATAAAATTTAACTTTTGTACATAGGTGGTCTTGGACCATAAACCTCTACACAAGTCCAAGTGGTGTGGTCTCAAGCCTTGGCAGCTAGGTGCACATTTATTTTTCTAGTTTCGAATCATCCGTATAGTATTAATTCACGTGTAGATGCTTAGTTACATGCTGAAAATATGATCCTCCACGAATTTACACAAATTGAGCAATTCAAACCATTTAAAAGCCCGTCCTAATTGAATGGTGCTAAAAAATATGTCATTTCGTATGTGAGTCTAGCCACATATTTTTTTTTTTTTTTTTTTTTTTAACAAGGTGTCCGGGCTTGCGTCCGACTAGATCCTTGTCCCTGAACCTCCGGCTCCTCAGCAGCTCAGGGAGGTAAATCGCAGGATGTGCCCTTGTTGGCTCCCAGGTTCCCACAACTCATTTGGACTCCTTCCGCAAAGAGAGCTCTCCTCACTGAGCGTTTGTTCACACCAATGACTTCCTCTCCATATGGCTCCCAGTGTTAACTCTAGGAATCGAACTCCCCACCCTTGCTTCCAGCGTCCCAGCGAAGTGATTGTTCCACCAACTCGAATGTGTCCTGGGGGGCTTCTAGCCACATATCTTCTTTACACAACTGGTGCGTCATCACAAATGACTAACATTGAAAAATTGTGTGACAAATTATTGGGCACTCACATAACATTATCTAGGAAATCTTGCTTTTGACATTATGTCCCGTTGTAATAATCTCAAGATCATATGAATCCACTTCGAAAGTGGAACACAACTTCAATTCACTTTGGCAATTTTATACTAATGTATCTTTTAATTTGAGGAATTTCCTTTATTTTTTCTTGCTTAACATAAATATATTTTGCCCTTTGATTTTGTGATTGTCATCAACAATGAAATGAATAATTTTTAAAGTGTGTGAGGTGTCACACTTTTTTATCCCTTGATTTTGATGACACTTAAAATAATTCATGTTACCAATTTTTACACCTCATATAATGCTAACATTAATGTATATGTGAAATGTACAAATAACATTTTCCTTTGAATAAATATTTTCCAAATAATTATTATAACAAGGATTGGTCAATAGAATTGGGATTCTGGTTGCACGATTCTGAATAAATTCGGGACTTCCTGAAAATTTGTAAAAATGCTAGGTTAATTCGAAAAATGCCAGGGCCCACCATTGTTATTTATCAGTTTCACTTTGGCCTTTACCATGTTCATTGACCCCACCATGTTGAATAATTGAATCCAACGACCACTAGACGACTTTCATATGTACCAGTCAATTTCACTTGCATTCATCTCTCTAGTCTCTTGCTTCCTATCTTACAAAAAAGATAACAATGGCTATGGTCGAAGCTTTTGTTGGTGCAATTGTCGATGGTTTGGTTGAGAAGCTGGCCTCCGGTGAGCTGCTGAAATTTCTGAATCGTGTCGGAATCGACGCCCAGCTGGAAGAATGGAAGACAACTTTGAAGAGTTTCCAGGCCGTGCATACTGATGCTGAAAACAAGCAAACAGCAAACGTAGCTGTGAAACAGTGGCTGAACGATCTGGAAAATTTGGCTTATGATCTTGAAGATTTAGTGGATGAGTTGAATACTGAAGCTTTGAAGCGCAAATTAAGGGCAAATAAAGGCAGAATCGGTTTGATAAAAAGGATGAAATTATGGTGCGATGATATCATGCTTGATGGCACGTTTGATTCTAAGCTAAGAGTGTTTAGTGGCCGGTTGAAAGCTCTATCCAAACAGAAAAAAATGCTCAGTTTGGAGAAGAATGTGAAGAAGGGGCGTTATGAAAGATTGCCAACAACGTCGCTTGTCGTAGAATCCGAAGTTTATGGAAGAGAGGAAGACAGAGAGAAAATACTCGAAATCTTATTGGGTGTTGAATCAAATGGTAGTCCAATATCTGTGATTCCAATTGTGGGCATGGGAGGTGTCGGCAAAACAACTCTTGTCCAACTTGTGTATAATGATGAAAGATTGAAGGACAAGTTTGATCTGAAGGCATGGGCCTGTGTTTCCCAGGAATTTGATGCTATAAAATTAACGAAAAACATTCTGGAAGCAGTTTCTTCTGGTGGAATGTGTGATTCTGAAAATTTTGACATGCTTCAGGTCAAACTCAAGGAAAGACTTTCAAACAAGAAGTTTCTATTAGTTTTGGATGATATTTGGCATGAAAAATATGGAGATTGGGACACTCTACGCCGCCCTTTTCTTGCTGGAAAACCTGGAAGCAAAATCATCATTACAACTCGGCAAGAAAGAGTGGCCAAAATCATGTCTGAAATTCCAGCATACCATTTGAGCCTGTTATCAGATGGCGATGCTTTATCATTGTTAGGTCAACATGCATTTAGAGCTAAAACTTTTGACGGTCATTCAGATTTATTAGAGATTGGTAAGTCTGTGGTAAGAATATGTAAGAACTTGCCCCTGGCAGTGAAGGCTCTTGGGGGGCTTCTTCGCATGGCAGATGGTCCTGAAGAATGGAAGGAGGTGTTGAAAAGTGAGATCTGGATGGATGAAGAAAAGAGTGAAATTCTTCCTGCTCTAAAACTGAGTTATCACTATCTTCCTCCGGAATTGAAAAGATGCTTTGCTTACTGTGCTCTCTTTCCTAAGGACTATGTGTTTGAAAAATTCCATCTAGTGCAATTTTGGATGGCGGAAGGTCTTGTGCAGGAATCAAAGAAAAATATGTTAATTGAGGAAGTAGGCAGTCAATATTTTGATGAACTGTTGGCTAGATCATTCTTCCAACAATCAGGTGACAATCCATCATGCTTTGTGATGCACGACCTCTATAATGATCTAGCTATGTCTGTTGCTGGTGATAAATGTTTAAGGATGGATGATGCGCTGAAGGAAAGTCTTCCAAGTGAGATTTCTGAAAAGGTTCGTCACTTGTCATTCATGAGCAGTAAGTTTGAAACTTACCCTAGATTTAATTTTCTCGATAAATTTCAAAAATTGAGAACTTTTTTGCCACTTCCCAATGAAATTAAGTATCCACGTTACATATCACAAGGAATTTTGCTTCAAATATTACCAAAGTTGCACTGCTTGAGACTGCTATCCTTGAATGGTTACGAGTTATATGAGTTGCCAGATTCTATTGGTGATTTAAAACATTTACGATACCTATCCCTTGCTCAAACTTCACTGAAGTGGTTGCCTGAATCTGTGGGGACGCTTATCAACTTACAAGCGATGATTCTACGAGGTTGTCGAAAACTTACCAAATTGCCCACAAGCATGGAAAATCTTATTAATCTTCGGCATCTGGACATTTCTGATACTGATGAATTACATGAGATGCCTCAAGGAATTGCTCAGCTAACAAGTTTGCGAACATTAACTAAGATGACTGCAAGTAAAACTGACGGAATGAGGTTAAAGGACTTGGGCAATCTATCATTTCTACATGGTCAAATTTCTATTGAGGAATTGCAAAATGTTGTGAATGTTCAAGAAGCATTGGATGCGAGGCTAATGGATAAGCCAGGCCTTAACAAAATAAGGTTGGAATGGAGCAAAGTCTTCGATGATTCCCGGAATAGATTTTTTGAATCGGATGTTCTTAATGCATTGAAGCACCACGAAAGCTTATCAACACTTGAAATTCAGTATTTCGAGGGTGGAAATTTCCCTAATTGGATTGGAGATTCAGCATTCTCTAATTTAGCGAAGATAAGCTTCGAATTTTGTAAAAAATGCACGACTTTGCCACCATTAGCGCAACTACCTTTGCTAAGAGACTTGAGTATTCGAGGCATTGATCAAGTAAAAGTGATTGGAGCTGAATTTTATGGAAATAGAGGCCGAGAATTACCTTTTCCATCGCTCATTAGTCTGACTTTTGAGGACATGTCTAATTGGGAGGAATGGCTTGGAGTAGGAGGTGTTATTGAACTTCCTAAGCTACGCACATTGAATATGAGTCGTTGTTCAAAATTGGTCAGTCTTCCAAATCTTTTACTGCCATCCCTACGTGAATTAAGGGCTACAGAGTGTAAAGAGGTAGTCCTAAATCATATGCAGAATTTGGAATCTTTAATCAAAATAGTATTGAAGGAGATTTTTGGATTAACTTCAATTATCAAAGCATTTGTACAGTTTCCTTTTACACTCAAAAGTCTTTCAGTTGATAAATGTAACGACCTTGTGACTCTATGGCCAAGTAATAACACTGCACGAAACCTAGTCAACCTACGAGAGGTGTATATTGAAAATTGTCCAAAGCTATTTTCCCTTCAAGAGATTGATGTTCTTCGTGATCTTAGGAGTCTTGAGATAAGAGAGTGTGGAGCTCTGGAGTTGTTGCCTAATAAAGTATCTTGTCTTGAGTGGTTGAAAATTCAAAATTGTCCATCATTAAAGACGATGATGAAGCTACAGGATTGCAGCACTTCGCTCTATTATCTGAGTATTGATAGTTGGGTGAATTCGACAAATTTACTAGGCTCTGGCTCCAATTACCCATATCTCACTTTCCTAATCATAGATAATTGTGATGGTCTAGAGTTGTTTCCCCATGGATTCCTGCCCACACCAAATTTAAGAAATCTAAGTATTTTTGATTGTAAACATCTCAAGTCTTTACCCGATCGGATGGAACTACTTACATCTCTTTCGTCCATGGTGGTGGTTAATTGTGCTTCGTTAATGGAACTCTTCCCCCAAGAGAGTATTCCCCCTAATCTATCTGAGCTGCATGCCACATATTGCGGGAACCTAAAGCCCCTGAGGGAGTGGGGCCTGCACAAACTCACCTCTCTTAATTACTTCGGATTTGGTGGACGTCCGGGGCTGGAATCCTTCACTAACAATGCTGACGAAGAGCACTGTGTGCTTCCCCCGTCTCTAATTAAGATGTGGTTGACTGACCTGCCGGATCTGGAAACCTTATCAAAGGGCTTCCAGAACCTCACCTCTCTTCAACGATTAGATATCTACGGATGTCCAAAGCTTGGGGCATTGCCTATGGAAGACCAGCTTCGAAAGCTTTCGCGCCTTCGCATTGAAAACTGCCCACTTATTAAGAAACGGTGTTTGAAGCCCAAAGGAGACTACTGGCCCATCATTAAAGACATTCCCGACGTGAAAATTGATCGACTTTCCATCCACGATCCATGTCCCTGAATTCAGTTACACGAGGTAACAGATTTAATTTGATACCTATGAATCTCAACATCATTTCATGCAGAACACTTTTCGACATATCTGTCAATTTTGTTTTCAAATCAGAATGTGAATTTTCTGCAACAGATAGTGAATCTACACTTCTGCAGTAGCTATTCAAGTGTTCATGCTACTCTGTATCTTATATTTATGCATCTGCTCTGCAGTATAAATCAATATCAGAGCCGATGTACAAATCAAGTAATTGATCGGCTATGGCGCTAAAATCAGCCTCTCTTTGTATTAACAGTAAAGTTCTATCAAGTAGATAAAATCTGAGGGATAGTTGTTTGTCCAATGTGGTTAAATTATTAATATTTTGCTTCGTTCTGCTTTAGCAAACTGGAAATGCATTGATTCGACTTACTATTTGTTTATGCATTTTTAGATTGGAAGTTCCTACACCATTTGAATGGAACAAATAAAAATGGCATCGTTTTGGTGTAGGGATTTTCTGATACTGGTAAGAACAAAAGCTGGAATGAAGGCGTCTCTTCTTCAAGTAAGTTTTTTTCTTCGATTTACTTTCATTTGCACTTAAGTGTTTGTATAAATGCCTCAGTGAAATTATATGGCAGGATCTGTAACCGAACCTATGTTCAGATGTGAACATTTTCTTGCCTTATTTATTTCATGATTTTAGTAATATTTTCTGATTAAATCTCAGAATGAACATTTCCTTTTGGGGTTCCCTTCTGTAACGGACAAAAAATCTGTTTAGTCTGTGAAAATTGTCTTGACTGGCCAACAATCCTTTCTCATGTGATTTTGGTGTGGTTTAAGGTACGAGGTACCATGTTTTAGAATTGCTATTTTATAAATTTTCTTGATTTTATAGAATAATCTCCTCCGATTGTGTATTATATATCTATTTGTCTGAATGTTAGCTCACTAATATAGTTTTTGACTGTAGACAGTTATCAGTAATTTGGACTCTCACCTCCAACTTTAAAGCAGCCAACTTCGTAATGTATTTCTTGATTGTAAAACAGAATATTGATTTTTCACAATGTTCCCCCCCGCCCCCTTTTATTCAATTTCCTTTTAATTTGGGCTCTATTTTGACGTTCTTTGCTATGTACCTTGGGTTTTGGGATGATTTGAAGCTATAGGATTACAGCGACTTCATCCGTATGAATGGGACGTTTTAATCCAATATGAAGATTTGAATCATTGCTTCACAATTTCTTGCAATTAAATTAAGAAACTGATTGATTTTTTATGTGAATGTTTTTTAATTGAAAACTTTATTCCAATTTGGAAAGTTCTGTCATTGTAAGTTTGAAAACTTTATTCCAATTAGTTGGTATGCATTTTTTTTAATGTTACTAATTCATTCTAATTCATATGGATGCTATTCCTTTGTATGGGACTTTTTTGCTGGTTATGAATTTTGGCTTCTATGAGTTATCGCTTTTGGTGTTTATTAATTCATTTTTTTGTTTTTATCCTTGACTTTCTATAACATAATAAATTGTTGTACTAATTTGTCAAATTCAATTATTCAGTATTCTGTTTTTAAATTTAGTTGATCAAGTAGGTTATTTTTTTTTTTATCCTCATTTGGAATATATGTGCCCAGAATGTTGCTGTGATCATATTGCCTGTCAACAAGAACCATTTGAGTTGAGGATTATAAGATGTTAAGTTAAACCGAACACCCATGATCATATAAATAAAAAAAATAAAATAAAATGCAGCGTGCTTTTTAAAGGCAATATGTGCTGCCAATCATAAAAAAAAAAAAAAATCGAGCCGAATCGGGCCAGTAATGCCAAAACCAAAAAGCTCGGATTGAGCGTCGAATTTTTGATCGAGCTTTTGCTTGTTGATCAGGGCCAAAAAAGCCCGTGTTAATTTTACTCGAGCCGAGCCCGAGCCTAGAGTTTAGGCTAGTAAACCGGCTCAACTCGACTTGTTGACATCCTAAGACCAAACAAGATTATGTTGTATTAAGGGGAAAGAATAAAAATAAAAAATCATGTCTATTTTATTGTCTAGTCTTATTTGATATATTCAATATTGTGAATCTAACAAGACCTTACCGTTTTCATCTTTTTATTTCTCTAGGTATGCAGTTGTGACAGGGGCAAATAAAGGAATAGGGTTTGAGCTATGTAGGCAGTTGGCATGTAAAGGAGTCATTGTGGTTTTGACAGCCAGAGATGAGAAGAGAGGCAATGAAGCTCTAGAAAAGCTCAAAGGCTATGGTCTCTCAGAAAATGCTGTGTTTCATCAACTTGATGTAATGGATCCAACTAGTATTGCTTCCCTTGCCAATTTCATCAAAAACATTTATGGGAAGCTCGATATTTTGGTATGAATTTTTCTTCTTTTTTGAATGTTTTTTATTTTCTAAATTTTGTCTTTTTTTTTTTTTTTTTTTGCCCCATTAAATGACCATTTCTTTGTCAGATTGAGTACAGTGGTTTTTATTGATTTTTCGCTGATGAAAATACTTGAAATTAATTGGACATTTAGCCTCATATTTATTGCTAACTTTTCTGCAGTTTTTGTTGTTTTTTGCAGGCATTTCTATTTCGTTTTTGTTTATCACATTTTGTTTGATACTATAGTTATCTGTGATAAACTTTGCAATGGTGAAATTAGGCTTGCTGTGAGGAAGGCCAAGAAGGAAAAGAAAGCGAATGATCCAAACTGGCCAAAGAGATCTCCAAGTGCTTTCTTTGTTTTCATGTATGCACATTTGCATTTTTTTTTTTTTTTTGTTCTTATATATTACATTTTTTATGCCGTTTGGTAGACTACAACAATAATTTGGTAATCTATCTATGAGAAGCATAATGTTATACACAGTTTAGTTTGAACTGTGATATTGAATTAACTTTTGCTGAACTATTTTTATAGGCTGGAGGGGCTGATGAGTTCGAGGAGTCAAAGTCTGAGGTTAGCGGTGATGAGGACAATGAGAACAGTGGAGACGTAAGTTGAAATTAAGATATACAACTTTTTTGTACTTGAAACTTAGCTACTACGTTGACTTATTAGTTTGTTTTAATTAAAATTTAGGATGAAGACGATGAGTAAGCACCACCACAGAAAACTGGATTTTGGATTTAAGGTGAGACCCAACAATCAATCTTCCTCATTATTTGCATTTATGGCTTCAAATTGTGTAAAATGTTCAATTTAAAAGGGAGTTAATTGGATTGGTAGATTTCATGAAGAATTATCGTGTAAAATTTGGCTTCAGGTGAATTTTACTGAAATTAATTGAAAGTAATTATCAATAATACGATTTTCCTCATTTTCTTTTATTTGTTAAAGTTGCTAATGCGTTTGTTATTCCTTTCAGCGAGGGAACAAGCGTCTCTTTTTGGGCAAAAAAAGAAGAAGAGAGGAAACGCATTCCCTGGTTTTCATTATTGTTACACGACGTATTTAGAGGGAAGGAATGAAGGAAGAGGGGGTTGAGAGTTTGTAGACCACAAGCAAGAGATGGCAGACTACAATAAGAATTTGGTAATTCCATCTATGAAATACTTTATTACAATGCACTACATGCATCTCACATGCGAAGAACTGGTTAAATTCATATCTTGTTAAATTTTAAAGCTTCTTCCTTTTGTGAAATAATTTAAATTAAAAATGTTAACAGAGAAAAACATTAATTTATTAATATCTTCAAAGCATCTCTTATGGTGCAGGTAGATTTAATTTTTCTATAGACATTAAATGTATGACTTTGGTGGGGATGATGTTATTATTCTACAGGCTTTCATCTGGTCGTCCATTCCCAATACAATTGCGAGACTTGATTTGGTTAGAGACTCGTAGCTAATTCATCTACCAGGTCAAGAAAGTTATTAATTGGGTTAGTCGCTGTAAGCTTGTGGGCCAACCACCTATATGCATGCCTGCTTTGCATATATTTTGTTGCAAGTTCCGATCCACGTCAGTTGATGACGTGTTGTTTCCACCAAATTTGACTCGTAAACAGTTTCTGTTATTACAAGAGTTAGAGAAAGAGGCCAATTCAAACCATCATTTGGTGACACTGTTTAAGAGCAATCAAGGAACCAATTTTTGTTGAGTGAAGCAAATGCTATGCTGAAGCAAACAAAAGATAATAACAATTGAGGATGATCAAGTTCACATTTCACTTTTTGTCTTTTCATCCCTATCTCTTTTAGAGTAAAGATCATTTGTAGCATTACGTGGCTACCAAACATTTCGAATACTCAAGGGAACATTGTAGATGTAATTACAAATTCTGCATTATGTAATAAGAGGAATTTTCTTTTTTATTCTAAATAGATTATCAGGTAGGCTGTCATTATTTGCAGAAGTAATAGGCTCTTTATTGTGATGTGCTGTCGCACATGTCAATGTATGTGCACGTGTCTATATATATATATATATATATATATATATATATATTTGTGAAAGACGTGATACTTAAAAATGAGTAATGTTATTTATAAGCGGTCTTTATCTATAAGAGTCTGTAGAAGTAAGGTAACTATCACATTTTCTTATAAATGTGGAATAATGATATTTGTAAGCTGTGCACTGCAAACAACAATCTATGCTTACCTATTAGCAATTTAGCATTCTATGTAGAAGTATTGTAACCGCCACATTTTCTTATATGTTTAGGGTAATGATATTTGTAAGCATCGTACTGGAAAGAACAATCTACATGATAGTGAGATATCTATCTCATTCTCCTATGAAATTGAGTTTGTTTTAGTTTATTGAAGAATGTGGTAGTGACCCCATGGTTACATCATATGTTGGTCATAAGTACTACTGTCATAAACTTAGCATGCATTTTAATTTATCGAAGAATGTTGCAATAATCTACTGTCACATGGACGGTTGATGGATAAGTACTGCTTACAAAGAGTATTATTCCTTAAAAAGGGAAATTTACTTGGAATATGAAGCCAAGTGGACAAAAAGCAGAACTTGCTAAAGAAATTTCATTCTAGCAAATATGATTCCCCTTGATAGACCACATGAAAAATCAAAATTGAGGAACATTCTAACAATATCCCACAAGCAGAAGGAACACAGTCAAAATAAAATTCCTAAGCATTTTTCCCAAGTAAACTTATCGAATAAAGACCCTGTTAAAAATAGCATTTCAAAAATCCATTGAGTCACCATCATCCACCCAAAGATGAGAAATCCAAACTCTAGGCCCAAAAATTCGTCATAAAAAATACGACATTTCTTTTTAACGCAATGAAGAATGTGCAATGTTTTGATAGTTATTAGCATATGTTGTAGTAAGATCTCAAACATTTCTTATTCTTCCATAAACATTGGGTGGCAAAATAGAGACCGAAGGAATCCCATTTTCATTCTAACAAATAAATCAATTTAAGTAGCATAGTCAATATCAGAGTTAGATCAGAGACTCAGCTCAATCATCTACCAGGTTGATAAAGTTGTTAATTGGGTCAGTCGCTATAAGCATGTGGGTGGATCACCTACATGACCCACTTTGTATATATTTTGTGGCAAGCTTCCAATCCACGTCAGTTGATGATGTGTTGTTTATATTAGATTTGATTTGTACGTAGTTTCTGTTATTAAAAGAGTTAATCGGAATAGGCCAAATCAAACTATCATTTAGTGACACATTTTTTAAGAACAATTCAGGAAACAATATTTGATAAGTGAAGTCAACGCTTTGCTGAAGAAAACAAAAAGAGAATGAATATTAAGGATGATCAAGATCATGTTTCACTTCTTGTCCTCCGATCCCTTACCGTTTGAGTAAGGATCATTTGGTACTATCAAGGGCAGATCTAGGATCATAGTTCAATGGGGGTGAGATAGAATTAAGAAACAATAAACAACAAACAAAAGAGAAGGCAAAAGCAACAATAGAAATTTGTCTCAACATTTTTCTTCAATAGAAATTTCCTCAATGCGTGACCTCAAAATTTTCTTCAATAAAAATTTGAGATACTTGTTTAAAATATCTCAACATATCTTCCTGCAAATCAAATGATACTTGCATAAAGAAAAGAGAAGGCAAAAGCACCAGCTTGCATAAACAAAGAGAAGACAAAATATCTCAACATATCTTTAATTTTGCACAACGTGACGTTTATAAATAAGATCCCCCAAAAAAAAAAAAAAAAAACACAGTTTTATGTAGAACAAATAACAAAAGAGAGGATAAATTTGGATGTTGGCATCTTGACAAGTTGCAATAATCAACTTGCCTTCGTATCTAGTTTTAAGGGTTGTACCGTCGACTAGAATTAGGAGTTGCATCGCATTTCAAAATCCTCAAATACATTGTCCAATGGCCATGAAGAAATACTTGAAGCGATTCTTGCCATCCGTCTCGATAAAAAATGTCGATCCAGGATTAGTTCTCTCTATGTTATAGCAATACCTGTCCAATTTAATATAACTATTCTTGATCGAACCCATTAAGTCTCCCAATGCACAATCCTTGACCTTCCAAACTTTTTGATAGCTCATGACCACCTTATGCTCTCGACAAACGTCGTTAATGATGTCTGAAAGTCTATAGATCGTTCGTGGGTCCTGAAACTTGTGCATTATTTGTCGATTAATGAACCATGATCTAGTCTGCCTGTGATAATTTCGACGAATTCAACTTCGTAGGTATGTTCTTGTACATACTTACGAATTACGAATAAAAAATTAGTGTCTATCTTCATTGCTTGCAAGCACCAATGGGAACTATCGTCAACGCAAATACTTGTCTATGTCGGCTTATTTGATTTTTTTCACTTTTAACTCAAAGTTGTATTTCAAAGCAATCCGATGAACACCTTTTTGCAAATCTTTTGTGGTTTCAAACAGTTGCTCGACATACAAATCTTCATCATAGCGTACTACACGTGAATAATTAGAGAATCGTGTATTTGTTCCAACTTGTGAGCTCTCTCGACTCATATCTCCGACAGGATAACGTAATCAAATCCTTATTTGTAAATTTATTTTCATTTTCATTGTCTCCAACCGTCAAGAGAATTCTGTGCATAATAATGAGATCACGGTGAGGAACTTCTGTCTCAGGAATAGGCACATCATCCTTACGAACTATCTCTACTGTGTCCCACAAATTATTCACATTACGATCCCCTCCATCGAAATCTTCATGTTCACTCTTGAGGTTATTCTTCTCCGCTAAAGTTACGAAGATAGGAATCATGCGATTCCGGTTCAATTCCATTAAAACCATCATTTTAGTTTCAGAAGTAACCATTGTAGGCCGAATTGAAATGGAAGCACGCTCGCTGAATAGAAATTCCAATTCGATATCGTACTGAGAGGGATCGATGCCAAGCATGTTCTGTAATTCATGGTACATCTCTGTATATAATGTACTCGATCTTATCACAATTGCAATAGCACCACATCTTTCGCTCGTCCATTTCCATACCCAACATTCATCCTCATTTATTTCAAATTTACCAAAGTAGCAAATCAAAACTGCAGTGGATCCCATATCTGCATAAGGAAAGCATAATTTGTTAAAAAATCATAATTATGGGAAAAAAGGAGGAAAGAAAACATTCTTTTGGCCGGTCGAGCTTGCGAAAAATAGCTGACCGGGCCGACTGGAAAAAGGTCGGTTGTTTCCAATCGGCTGGGTTGGCCAACGATGCCGACTGTTTCCAGCTGGCAGGATCGATTGTTTCCAGCTAGTCTGAACGGCCCTCGTTGACTGGGCTATTTTTAGATTGTTGTTCTTCAAATTTTGTCGAAATAATATTCATGTAGATGAATTTTTTTCCTCGTTTTTGCTTAAAAAAGTTATAGATCCGTGTAAGATTGTAAAAATTTATCTGCCTATGTCGAAATAAGATTTAAATATTTAAACAACACACTAGTTTAAAGAAAAAGAAATTAAAAATTTGTAAATATACTTACCGATTCCCTCTGACAGCTACAAATAATATTTTCTTGTTGAGCCTTTAATGAATTTATGAAATTTCAAGGTTAAGCAAATGAAAAATGAAATAATTTTTATCTGTATTGGAGTAAACATATAAAGAAATTGATTTCGTTTTGAAATTTAAAGTGGAAAGCATTTGGAATTCTTTTTAACGTAAAAGGATATTATTGCAATACCATATATTTGTAATTGTATAAAAATATAAGGATATTTTTTTCTTTTGCTCATTAAGAGGCCTTTTGGGGTGAATTGCCAATGGTTTTTTTGGTCAAAGTAGAAAGAGGCCCGCTAACATGGCCGTTTTGAAAAGTACCCCGTGAATTGGAATTGTAGCCTCGCAAGAACAATTGGAGGAAGGGGGAAGGGTTTGGGCTAATACACAATATTAAGACTTTGTTGGGTTTTCGACTTAAAAGTATCGGCTTGTAAAAAAATAAAATAAAAATCTAAAAGTCCAGTGGGGGCAACTACACCCATTGGACCCTTAATGGGTCTGCCTTGAGTAGTATTATGTGGCTGTCAACCATTTCAAACACTCCAAGGGACATTGTAGATGTAAATTTCTACATTAAATCAAGAAAACAATGTTTAGTCTTGCTTGCTCTTTTTTTCTTCCACCTCTAAAAGAAACATAGTCCATATCATAATTCACCCTTCATAATATAACCAATTATAGAAAAAAAAATAAAAATTTGTAGCTTGTTTAACCATGAACATACCTTTAAAAAAAAAAGGGGGAAAACACACACACACACACACACACACACAAAGTACGCCCCACTAGCTAAAACTAAGTAATGTGCAACTTTTAAAAACAAAACTAACTTGCAACGAACGAACTTCAAAGTAGAGGACAAGTTACCAGGAAACTACAAACAAGAAAATCCCCATTCCGAGATTGCTCCATTATTGACAAAGATTGAGAAAATATCACCTCCCATTCACTTCTCGAGAGTTCACTCTATATCCCATGCATCCATAGGTTTGGAGAAAATCTCCCTAGAATGCCATCTAGCTGAGGATGAATGACTGTTTTAATCACCATTTTGATCACTTCCTTGGGAACCTGTTGTTCCTAACTATTAAAAACTACTTATTCCTTCTACTTTATTAGGAGTGGCTGACACGGCCACCACATTGGAAAAGCTATTCTATTAGTTGCCAAATAAAGTGGCATTTCACGATCCTTTGGAGGACATTGTTCTAAGCTGGGCAAAATTCAAGTTTTCATCTCGTACCACTTTCAACAAAAGCTTTAAGAATATATCTCATTAGAGGCCGCCTCGTAGACTTCGGATTAAGGCAAGACCTAGCAACAAATGCCATTGCCCACATTTCCTAGAGAAGATCCTCGTCTATAATTAATGATGGCTCTAGTCTCCACAATGTTTGTGACTAGTTCTTTGTCATACATACTGATGTATGGAAGGGATGCTTCCAACCGCTTCTTTGCGGTGGCGTCAATCAACGAACTCATACCGAGCTTGGTCATAACAAGCTCAGGTAAATATGTTTCCGATGCAATAAACATCAAAAGCACTTGTTGCATTAGGCACCTAAGAAATTATTGATTCGAGTCAAAGTGAAAGAGCTTTCCACTTCAAGCTTATGATTTTGATGTCATGTGGCCAGAACTTATGTGTGCTTATACTCATCTTTCCATTTCAAAAGCAAGTCATTTGGCTCCAAATATCAACTAGTGTCATTTGACCTAGGGTAATATATGTTTGAAACATGACAATTAATAATAATTATATAATTGGACATTCAAGTTTAAGAAAGAAAAGTTCATTTGATTCGAAAAATTCACTCCAAAATTTGAAAAACATTAGCAACTCCTTATAAAAGGTGCATAATTAGAACTATTCTATGTGAGCACTCATAACGAGAAAGACTGGAATTTTAAGTCTAAGCAAAAAGGATATATTTGAACATTAATGAAGGGCTAGGTCAAAGTGTTCCAACACTCCTGCTAACTAAACTAACACTTACTGCCTTCCTTTATGACAAACTGCACCCAGTCAAAGCATTCTTTTTCTTAATATTAAGGGAACTTTCGGGAGAGTTCTGGGAACTGATGCTCAACACATAATAGATAAAATTGTTGGAAAAATTATTAATTTGTCACGTGGACATATATAATTAATTGTGTATAAATGATAGTGGAAATTAGACCTATACAGGTGTTTAAAGATCAGATTTCAAAAATAAGGTCTAAAGTATACTTATTCAAAAATCAGGTTTTTAATATACTCTTACCCCATCCCATTCATTGAATTAAAATTTAAAACCCTAATTAATTTCTCCCTCTTCATCCTCTCTTCTCCCCGTCATCTCTCTGCCGTCTCCAGATCAGTGGAGCTCATCACTACCACCGTCACCGGATCACAGTGGATACAGCCAGTGGTGCTTTCCCTCTTCTTCCCCTCTCTCTGATTAATTAACACCTAAATGTGATAAGTACCATTATATTGTGATTTAGGTTGCATTTAGATGATCATGTCATAAAATAGAAGAAAAGAGTGAAAAATGACTTAAATGGAAGAAATTGAAAGTTTAGGGATCAAGTTGCAAATAATTCCTAGATGAGACGAGCAATAAAATAAAGATTCAAGAGTGTTAGAGGTCAAGTGGATAAGCAAAGAAGTCAAAGGGATGAAATACAATCAAAGTATAATCATACATCAATTTTCGATCGAAAAAAGTTATACACCGGTTTTTAGCATTATGTTTGGACCCATTTTCGACATGGTATAAGATCGAATTGGAATATGACATCCAAGCAAGGTTGTAATCCTTTAAGTTATCTTTCTAATGCATCTTGAATCACCTCAATCGGATATCGGAAGAGAAAATTATGATCAAAATACTAAAAGCTGTCCGGTGGAGAAAATTGCAAAACCATGCGGTCGCACAACCTATTTCAGCGACTTCAAGATGTTTTTTTGACATAACCATGCGGTAGCATGGAAATATACCATGCAGTTGCATGGTGAATCCGAGACGTGATTTTTTTTTGTTTCCTTATTCCATCCAACAACTTGTAGAAACAAATCCTTTCACCTTATAAAAACTCAAAACTCGTCCAAAAATAGACAGAAGAGACATCATAGACTTTTCTTTCTTTTTGCTTAAGGATTATTGATGTATTGTTAAACTTCATCTCTTGGTCGAAGGATATTGAAGCCTAGGAATTATTCAAACTGTGAGATCTAAATAAATTTCTTTGTTTTCGTTCATATTTTATGTATTGAGTATTCTTCCATGCATGATTTTATGGTTGTTGTATTTGAATTCTAAAAGGCCTATTAGATGTTCATGTACTTCGATCGACTGCTCGTTTAAAGAACAAATACGTAATTATTTGAAATCTTTGACATATGAAGCAACTAGAGTTTGATTAATCGCTACTTTAGAGGTTACTAAATTCTTGGGAGGATATTTGACTAGATTAAACATGATCGCTTGTGATTGTGTTGTTTAGTTTAATCGATTTCTCTAGAGTTTCTCATGCTATTATTAAATTAAATCTTAAGTGCCTTTCATGGGTTATTTGATAATAATGATTGATTGGATCGCTTGTTTTCGGGTTAATTACAACTAGGGAGAAATAGGAAATATAAATTCCATCCATCAATGTTAAAAATATGAATTGGTAATTAGTTATGAATCTATGATCAGTTCGGAATTCCTACGGTGGATATTGACCTAGACCAAGATTCGTTCTATTGATTTAATCCAATAGTGATTTCTTGAGCAAAGCGATTGGTGGCGGTGTTCTTTTTTGTTATTGTTTTGTTGTTAGTTGTGGGTGGTTTGATTGTTTTAAGTTTTGCAAATGGTTGTTTTTAGTGGTGGTTGTGGACCTGTGGTGGTGAAGTGGTAGTGGACCAGTAATGTTGGGGGTTGTTTAGTGGTGGTGTTGTGATGGTAGTATTGCAAGTTGTTAACGGTGGGTAGCAAAAAGGCAGTGGTGGTACTGGTGCTGATAGTTGTGCGTTTCAGTTGGAGTTAGTGTTGGTGATGATGGTATGTGACCCGCTATTTGGTGTATGTGACCAAATTTTTTGTTATCTGCGACCAAGTATTTAACTGTGGTCAAAGTGACAGTAGTGATTGTATGTGACCTGCTATTTGGTGTATGTGACCAATTTTTTGGTTATCTGTGACCAATGATTTAACTGTCACCTAGAAATATGATAATATGTGACTAAAAAATAATTTGTGACCAAATAATTTGAAAATTTGTGACCGACAAGTAAATTGTGATCGATGAAATAATCTGTGATCAGTTAATTTGACAATACATGACGTTGTGACCTATAAGTACCATCTGTGATCATGAATTATACATTTGTGATCTTAATATATTAAAATAATAAAATATTATTAATTAATTAATAACAACCTAATTTCTACACTTTTAAACTTAGGATCTGAAATTTGAATTGATTATACTTAAAAGCTGAATTTTGAATTTTTCCCTAAATGATATCTTAAAGTTAAGCCCAAAATTGAAGTGATATAATAAGGAATTTAAGTTATTGGGCTTTGGGCATCTAAATAAAGTGCGGGTAGGATTATATGTGTGGAGACTAGATTCCTTTAGCATTGTATTTAATGATGGGCGAAATACATATGGAAACTATAATTGTGTCATCCCATCAACATATGAATACAAGAGAAAGCATATTGAAAATCCAAACACAATCAAGAATAGGCACTCTACAATCAAGAATCAAGATAAAGAAATTCAAAAATCAAGATTATAAAGCAAGAGGCCAAAATTAAGATCAAGAACTCAAAATAAAAGAGTCAATATTCAAGATTCAAGATTCGAAATCAAGATTCAATATTAAAGAATCATTCCCAATAAATTAATGTATGTTCCACATTTAATAATTTTTCTTGGTAATTTGATATGGAGGATTTTGGCAATAAAGTAATTAGGTTATCAAGTTTTGAGATTTAGACTTCCATAAAAATTCTAACAATTGGTATAAGAGTCAACTCCTTATAAACTAGTAAAATTCGAGAAAGTATTCTAGGAATCACAAACATCGGCAGTCAACAAGCCTACCCAAGATCTATATTTGGAGGGATGGAATTTTCTTCTTTGATTTCTCTGGAAAAAGAGCATATTTAGAATTATGGCCTTTTTTTTTTTTTTTCTTTTGATAGTAAACCAATGATCCTTACCCTATAGTCCCAGTGGAATCAGAGCCAACTTCATATAAACTATTAAAATTCAATAAAGTATTTTAGGAATGAAATTCTTATGTTGTGTTTTGCAATTCTTTAATTCTGGGATATGAATTTTTGTCCTAAATTTTGAATTTTAGATTTCTGGGTATCTTTCAAATTTGACGATTTTTGTACGATTATAATTGTAACTTGTATTTTGAGTATAATTTGGATTAAAGATAGTTGACTTGTAAAGGGTTTCGATTAAGATCTATGAAAAATGCTACTCAGTCAGGTGCAAAATCAGGCTCAAAAAAAGGAAGCCAAGGTGGCAACACCTCGGCCTTTAGATCTGAAAAAAAAGTAAGTGAAATCTGGGGCCGAGGTGGTAGATTTGAAAAAAAAAAGTAAGTGAAATCGAGGGTTGAGATGATGCCACCTCAGTCCATGTTTTTGACCTGGTTCAATAGCAAGGCTGTAAGATCTATTGCCTACAAAATTTGCATTGGTGATGTCGTGAGGTGTAAGGGAGATTTGTTGGAATTCCAATGCCAAATCATGTGTGCAAACACATATAAAATAGTTGAGAGGACTTTAATTGTTGTCAGGTTATTTGGAATTTAGAAAAGAAATATTGACTTCATGAACTTTATGATAAGGATAACAATTAAAGAAGTTAAAAATCAAGATCTACGGCTGCCATAAAAGCAGCCTTGTGGGCGTTGCAGCGTCCGTTTCCAGGCATCGTGATGCCCAAGTTCTGGCAGCTTCTTTTTTCTTTTTGTCGAAACAAAAATAAATAAATAATTAAAAGATAAGGATTTAGGACCAATCAATTTCAAATCTTGTTATTTAATGTTTCTTTCGGATTACTAATTTTTTAAAATAGATTAATTGAAACATGTTTACAAAGTAATCTCTCTTGTCTAAATTAATTTATTTGGAACCTTAGAAAGGTTGACTGTACGTAATTCATTCAATTATTAATCAGCCCAAAGGAAGGTCAATATTTAGCCGAGTTATTTGCACATATACGGTAATAATTATGCGACAATTATAATATTTTTTTTTTAATGTGAACATTGAGTCGATTCGAAGATAGACTTAATATTTGACATGGTTTATAGTCAATATTTAATTGCTACACCAAGAGTACAACTTACAAGTAGATATTTTGTCCAAAGACTAAATGTCAATGTTGCTACCGATCTCTTGTTATGAGACCCACCATTATTTGAACTTATTGATTGCTCAATATGGATTCCCATGTGAACTTATTAATTAGATTTAAATTCTCTATTTAGTTAATCCATCAACTTCTACAATATTTGCCAATATCAATTCAATTCCTGTCTTTGAACAAAAGTTTAAAGGCTGGAAAGAGAACGTTTGTATCGTTCTTGACGGCATGGATCTAGACTTTACATTAAGGACTGAACAATACACTACTCTAATGGATAAGAGCTCCACTAAAAAAGTGGGACTCGGATAAGTAGGATCATTCAAACCGCGTAAGTCTTATGATCATGAAGTATGGAATTCCAGCAACATTCAGGGGCCCTGTGTACGATAAGGTAACTACTACAAAGGAATTTCTTAAAGAAATTAAATAACACTTTCCAAGAGGTAATAAGACCAAAAATAGCATGCATCTAACGAACTTGATTTCACTAAAGTATAACGCTAAATAAAACATAAGGGAGTACATCATGGATAAGTTTCATCTTACATTAAAACTAAAGGCGTTAAAGTTTAAACTTTCCGATGACTTGTTCATGCATTTGGTTTTGATTTCTCTTCCTACACAATTCGATTTATTTAATGTCAGGTTAGAATTTATTGACATGAAGAACCAATTGGCCAACATCTTCACCAAATTTCTAGTTCTTGATCATTTTCCACACATTCGAGGAGTTTAGGAATTATTGACAAAATGATGTGCATAATTAGAATAACATTTCTTTTATGATTAATTTAAAAAAAAAAAGGACGTCCAGATAGAAGAATTACTGCAACCGGGCAGTCTAACAGACAGTCCAGTGTGCCTGTTCAGTTGACAAAGAGTTTAAAGCTCTGCCATTTGGACGTCCAGAAAAATGTGCCGAACGTCTGGATAGTGTGAAATCAGATTTTGAAAGCGTATCAGTCTGTTTATCTTCCCTAATTTTTCATTTCTCTCCATTTTCTCTTCTTAAATCCTCTCTATTTTCTTCATTTCTTCCATTAATTTCATAGATTGTACATCCAATCCAAAAACCCCATACTTCTACGCCTTCATTTCTTAAAAAAAAAATAAAAAATAAAAAAAAAATCAAAGTTTTATCCATAAACACTTCAAACTCGAACCCTAGTTCTCTATTTCTTCATTTGGTCGCATTTCCACCATGATGGGATCCAAAAGGACTGGGAAATGAATGAACCAAATTGTTAGGCACTCTCTTCCACTTTTCTCTGATGAAGAAATTGATTTGGAGCCTGAGGTGCCAGCGAACCTGTATGATAA
>NC_036240.1:12059663-12062453 GCF_002742605.1 Olea europaea var. sylvestris | reverse complement strand
CGTCCAATGAACATAGCAAGATATGTTCAGAAAATAGATAATGAAATTTTAGGATTCAAATGGAATAAGATTCATTGAACAAAAACACAATACAGAGGTCTGATGCAATCCCTGAAGTACCAAACATGTGGAAGATACTGAAAACTAGTCGTCAAACTGCATAGAATGAAATCACACGAATGTGTATTGTTACTAATGAACATGGCATGACAAGATACATTTCACATTTCAAAAAAGAGGACACATAACCATATATTATGTTGCACTAAATGTTATCTAGTTCGAACGTAAAAGAAATAAAATTGATCTAATCAAACAATCAACACAAATTGTGTTCACTGACTATAAAGTGTTGATTTTGGCTATAATTCAAATGTGATTTTGAAGAATCCCTTAAAAATACAAAGAAATTATATTGCAATACATCTCTAGGACAATTTTTAAAAAAAATAAAAAAAATAAAATAGAAAATCAGTTACTTGTGGTTGGTATTTCTGAACTACATTTTAAACGGATTTTGAGGGATACAGATGTAGAAGGAACATGTGACTTTCAACCTTCATATCGTGTCTGAAAATAACAAAAGTTTGTAATGGAAGGTCTGAAAATCACAAACGTTTGGAATGCAAGAAGATTGATAGAGGTAGAAAAATGTTTGATTTAGGGAAATTATAGGGCTTAAAATAGAGGAGAAGAACTTAGGACTAGATTTTTGTGCTTGAAACTGGGAATTGTGCTACTTTCTTGGGATGCAATTATTCTGGAGTTATTTATGGTGTCAATTTGAATTTGATTAAGGAGTTTAGTGACTTTTAGAATATCAATTATACTAATCTTTTTTCAGTAGATATAGAATAGAATTTGTGCCATGTAAAATTAGAATATTTTATTTTAAATAGGTGTTTGATGGAAGGGAAAGTTTCATAACTAAGAGGTCGAGTATCACTTATTTCAAAATTAACAACAAAAGTTTCAAATTTCAAAAATAGGATATTTTATTTATGTTTTAATTAATTGATTATATATTTAATTAATTAAATATATAAATGTTACAAATCTATACAATTTGGCCACAAATTAATGATTTAATTAGTTACAATATTTTTCGATCACAAATCAGTATTTCTATATATTCAAATTATTTTAAGGTTATAATTCAAAAATTTTATACTTCACAATTTATTCATCGATCACAAATAAAAAATTTACAAGTCACAATTTATTTATTGATCACAAATCAAAAATATTATAAGTCACAACTTATTATACAGTTACAAATTATCAAATTATTGATCACAAATTAACAATTTTTTAGGTCACATATTATTTTTTGATCATAGTTTATCTTTATCATTAGTTGCATATTTTTTATTTGTCATAGATTAACCAATTTGATGGTTACAGTCAACCAAATAATTTGTGATTACCACCAACACTTGTGAGCACCATCTTATCATTGCCTCTAGTAGCACAACCCTCATCATCTTCGCCAGAGCCACCACCACTACCACCACCACCACCACCTCAAACAATACAATCCATCATAGAAAACACTATTACATCGTCCTGTCAGATCCACCACATGCTGCCAACACCACACAAGAGGGAGGTCGCCACATATTACAAGCATCCAACCACCGCAATTGCACCACCACAAACGCACCCACAACACACCACCATAGCACTCGCTAGATCTCTCCATCCCCACCACCATATCGCACATCACCATACAGCAAACTTCCACCTTTACCGTACCACAGTACCACCACCGCACACAGCACCATATCTCCACCGTACACAGCACCACATCACTCACCCCACCACACCCACAGTAGCTTACCACAGCACCAATGCGGTGCACATCCACTATTGCACCACTGACAGCTCCCATCTCCACAGTACCACAAACACAATCCTCAAAAAAAAAGTCCCCAAATCCACCACCGGCACTATAAAAAATCATCGACCTCCACAACAATCAATACAAGAAAATTGATGAAATAGAGCACCTTGCCATGTAACCTCATCTCAACACATCGATTTGAAAGCTCATGATCATGTCGAGCAGAGAAAGTGGCAATGGTTTTGCTTGTGGGAAGAAAGATACAGCAGTGGCAAAGAGAGAGATTGGAGATGGTGCAGTGAAGAGAGAGATTGGAGATTGCGATGGTTCGACGAAGAGAGGACAGTAGATCCACCATCGGCACTATCAACAATCAGCGATAGTGCGACTAAGAAAGAGATAAGGAGATGGTGATGGAGGTGAGATATAGAGAGAGAAAAGGAAAGGGATGAATGAAGATAAATTTAGGGCTTGTTAGGATGAATATGCATATTTAATTTTGTAATATAATTATTAATATTTAAAATATATTAATTAATTAACAAAATATTCGATTTTTGAAATAGTAAACCTGACCTATGATTTATGAAATGAGATATCTAAATCTATTAGTTTCTATAATTTCCATTTGATGGAATTTCCACTTGCACAAAATGAATGAAAACAGGCTCAAAGCCCATAAGATCGAATAAAGCCCGAAGACCAACAATTGTAAGAGTTGGGCCCATTCGGCCCATTCAGAAATTAGCATTACTCGTAATTACCTAAACTGTACGAAGCTTGAATCTCTTTGAAGAGTACAAGACACACATGTATAAATCGAATTACGACCGAGTTTGAATATTTTAATTTATTTAATTTTATTGTACGAGTATAATATATGCAACGACATGAGCACTCGACTACATGAGACCACCTGAAAGCCTCTATATATATATATATATATA
>NC_036240.1:12056734-12059563 GCF_002742605.1 Olea europaea var. sylvestris | reverse complement strand
GAGAAGGGAAATTCATCCAACACTTCGGAATCGACCTTGGATTTAGAGGCTCAAACAAAGACCCAGGAATTTGTTGGAGGCAGAGAAGGCCGATGGCGCAAGGAGGATGTGGGGCAGATAGAAAATCGCAACCGGCGGTTGGACATGCCGATTTTCAACGGGGAGGAGCCCGACGCCTGGATTTTTCGAGCTGAGAGATATTTTAATATCAACCAAATTGCGGAATGGGAAAAAATTGAGGCAGCTGCAGTTTGTTTCGAAGGTGAAGCATTAGCCTGGCATCTGTGGGAAAATGGCCGGCAACCTATAACGCATTGGGTGGATCTGAAACTCTTGTTGTTGGAGAGATTCCGGCCAACGCAGGAGGGAAGTGTATTGGAGAAATTTCTGGCCCGGAAGCAGGATGGATCCGTAAGGGACTATCATCGTTGGTTTGAGCTGTTAGCTGCTCCTCTGCCGGAGATTCCAGAGTCGGTATTGGAGGGGACTTTTATAAATGGGCTAAGTTTAGTTATTAAGGCAGAGGTTAGAATGTTGAGGCATCAAGGATTGGGCCAAATCATGGAACTGGCCCAACGAGTTGAAGATCGTAATGAGTCTCTCAAGCGCGCCCGAGCTTCAGTTGGCCCAACTAGATCAAAGTTCTCTAGTGTGGCCACTTCCTATGCTGGTCCAATTGGTGGTAGCCCAACTTATACGAGTATCGATCCAAAGGGGGGGACTCTAGCTCCACAAATCAACCCGCAAGCTCCTCTCACCGGCTCCAAGGCTATGATGGGTGCGACCCATCGACCGGCGCCAGCTGCCAAGGTTGCGCCGCCTTTTAAAAAGCTTGCCGAGGTTGAGCTGCAGTCAAGGAAGGAGAGGGGGCTATGTTATTGCTGTGATGAGCGATTTTATCCGGGAGACCAGTGTAAAAATCACGAGTTGCAGTTGCTCTTAGTGCAAGAGGAAGATTGTGAGGTACCGCTGGAATGCCTAGAGGAGGAAATTGAAAGTCCAGCAAGAGATACAATGGAGCTGTCCATAAAGTCGGTGGTGGGTTTAACTGCGCCGAAAACTATGAAGCTGTGAGGGCAAATTTTGTAGCAAGCAGCGATAGTCCTTATTGATTGTGGGGCTACGCACAACTTCATTTCCAGTGGGTTCGTTCAGAAGTTGGGGTTGCAGGAAATGGAGTCAGCAAGTTATGGGGTCCTCATGGGAACGGGGTTGTAAGTGAAAGGGGGTGGCATTTTTAAAGGAGTCGTGGTTTCTCTGTTCGATAATGATGTAGTGGAAGACTTCTTACCCCTGAAATTAGGCTGTACAGATGTCATATTAGGGATGAAGTGGTTGGAGACATTGGGAAGAATGCAAGTAAATTGGGGGACATTGACTATGCGCTTTAAATTGGAAGGGAATACTGTGGTGTTGCAGGGTGACCCCAGTTTGGATAAAACACAATCGTTGGTCAAGACCTATAAGGAAGGGGAGCAAGGAATTTTGCTGGAACTAGGGTGTTTGAGGGTGGAACCTGGGAGAACCATGGCAGTAGTACAGGACTCAATTAAAGAGTTGTTGCAACAGTATTGCAAGGTTTTTGAATGGACCAATGATCTGCCACCACGAAGAGCAAGAGACCATGCTATTATCTTACAACCGGGGGCAACCCTAGTGAATGTAAGGCCCTATCGATATCCATTTGTTCAGAAGAACGAGATTGAGAGGTTGGTTAAAGAGATGCTTGCAGCAGGAATTATACAGTCGAGTTTCAGCCCTTTCTCGAGCATGGTGTTGTTGGTGAAGAGAAAGGACGGTAGTTGGAGGTTTTGTGTTGACTATTGGGCACTTAACAAAGTTACGGTGCATGACCGCTTTCCAATCCCTGTAATTGATGACTTACTGGATGAATTGCATGGGGCTCAAGTGTTCTCTAAGTTAGACCTGAAATCGGGTTATCATCAAATCCGAGTTAGGCAGGAGGACATACCCAAGACGACTTTCCGTACTCACGAGAGGCATTATGAATTCCTAGTTATGCCCTTTGGGTTAACCAACGCACCAGCAACTTTCCAACACCTTATGAATGAGGTTTTTAGACCTTATTTACGAAAGTTTGTCCTCATCTTCTTCGACGACATTTTGGTTTACAGTCAATCTATGGAGGAGCATTTGAAACACTTGAGCATGGCGTTGGGAGTTTTGCAAGATCACTAGTTATATGCTAACGAAAAGAAGTGTATGTTCAGACAGCCTGAAGTTGAGTACCTCGGTCATGTGATTTCAGAGGAAGGAGTGGCTGGGAGTTTTGCAAGATCACCAGTTATATGCTAACGAAAAGAAGTGCATGTTCGGACAGCCTGAAGTTGAGTACCTCGGTCATGTGATTTCAGAGAAAGGAGTGACAGCAGATCACTCGAAAATAGAGGCCATGTTGAGTTGGCCAAGCCCCTGCACTCTTAAGTAGCTTCGGGGATTTTTGGGGCTCACAGGTTACTATAGGCACTTCGTGTCGGGCTATGCTAAACTGGCTTGGCCTTTAACCGAGTTGCTTAAGAAGGATCGGTTCAGATGGGATAGTGAGACGGAGGCAGCCTTTCAAAACCTGAAATCAGCCATGGTCAATGTTCTGGTACTTGCGCTACTTGATTTTTCTAAGCAATTTGTGGTTGAAACGGATGCCTCGGGACAGGGGTTAGGGGCCGTATTGATGCAGGACAGTCACCCTATTGCGTATTTCAGCAAAGTTCTACCTCAGGGTGTTTGGCAGAAATCTGTGTATGAGAGGGAATTAATGGCGATTGTGTTTGCCATCCAAAAATGGCGTGTCATTACTTGCTAGGCAGG
>NC_036240.1:12044659-12048613 GCF_002742605.1 Olea europaea var. sylvestris | reverse complement strand
AGTTCAGTGATTAGTCAAAGACGTTTGATCGCTAAAACTTGTGAATTCATTCAATTAGTACTTTCAAACAAATCCAAACTTCTGGGTAACTCTTCAATTTCGTACTTAAGTCTCCAATTCATCTCCTTTGTACTCGTTTTACCTTTAAATTGGAATTTTCACCTCTAAAAATATTATACACATTAAATTAAGTAAAAATTCATTCAACATTTATATTATGTAAATTTAAAGGGTCATGTTTGATGTACATAATTTGAGTACATAAGGATGTCCACACCCCACATGAGATGGGCCCACCTCGCGTGAATCTCACCTCATGTGAAGAGTGTAGATACCCCTATGTACATATATTATGTACATAAAGACTTATTCAAATTTAAAACCTAAATAAACGTGTTTGTCACTATGTAAAAAACTCTTTAATATTAATTCAAGTCACCACACAAGGATGGCAAAAGAAAGCAGGGTAGTGAGACAATCCAACTATAACTAAGCCTATCACGTGAAAAGAAAGCTGCAACATCGTGGGCTGTTGTATTTCCTTCATGAAGAAAAAAGCATGTTTGGTAAAGCTTAACGTTTTTCTTAAAGGGGTCGAACATTTTTTCATCTATACATTTTAGATTACCCACAACTTAGTATTCATTTATTATTCATGCGACCAAACAACTCTAACTATCAACACTAATTACAAACTATGCCATTAAGTAAGTTGACACACAAGATTCGCCAATTATAAGTAGAATCAGATGCCTCCGTTTGGAAAGAATTTATAAACGATTTAAATTATAAATAGATAGAAATGAGCGGCGAATAAGTGAAAATAATTTGTGGTACATTGGAAAATATAGTTGAAATTAATGAAATTTGATCATTTTAAATTTATGCCAAGTGGAGATTTTTAATTTTCTTTTAGCCCATGTTTGATAGAACTTAAAATCCAGACTTTAATATAAGTGAAAGTTATAAATTAATTTTAATCACATATTTCATGAGACCTACAACTATTTAACCATATATTGAAACAATTTTTTTTATCAAAATCCATTAAAAATCTAATTTTAATCCCCTGTTCTCCATCAAACAAGGGCTTAAGAAAGTTCTAACTTTTGCTAAAGAAATAATTTTACATGAAAAGAAAAGGAAAATGTGGTTTGAACTTTTGAAGTGAAAAAGATTGTATTTTCTAGTCCAACATAAGCATAATGTGAGACGACAACTAGGGATTCAACGAGATGTATCGTATACTCTATTTGATAAGAACATTGGTTATGTCCCTCTTTGATAAAAATGAAAATTTAGATTTTTTTTTAAATTTAAAATCAACAATTAATTTTAATTACATATTTCATTAGACCCACAACTTTTCAACTACACATTTCATCAATTTTTTATCAAAATTTGTCAAAAATCTAACTTTTATTTCCATCAAACACGGGCTATATCATAGAGCGTCTCCAAAAGAATGAAAATTATTGTGTAACATTCTAAAAATTTGTACCTTTTCAATAATCTTTTGCTATAGCCTTTGTTTCAATAACTTTATTATTAGTTAAAAATCATGTCCCTACTTGATCCTATCTTAACTTTACTACTTCTCTAGAATTGGTACCAGAGTTGTTGGGTGTGGAAAAAACACCCAAAGTTTCATAAGCTACTCGGCCTATAATTAATTTCGGTGTACTCTTGAATCATTGAAGATCAAGATCTACTTTGCTTGATATATATACATGCAAGTACTGAACTTAACGAACAAACGAACCTCATATTGATATTGCAAAATTAGTAACAATAAGAGTATCAAAACCACAATATTCTTTTATCGGCAATGCATTATATTAATTTGAATTGCTAGTTAATTGTCGATGTAAAAATAAAAATCTCCTTAAAGTCGTAACTTTTTGAGAAGAAATAGCATAGTAGAGTCGACTTTATTCCTATATTTAGGTGTAAAGCGACACGAATCACGCTTGACATCTTTAAGAAGAGCTATAGTAATTAATAAACTAAGAAACAGGAGATTAGTACAATTATTGTATTATAATTTTTATGATTATTCAGGATTTGGTAAACATTCTTGGAAGATTAGAAATTACGAAAAAAGAGTCAGCTCATAATAAACTAAAACTGCAGATTGATATACTTGATAGTCTGTAGTCCACTTGACTCCATGGCGGCAAATTAAGGAGTGTAAGGAGCATATGGGGAGGGTGGGTATTGGGGTGGTGGTGGCCCATAGTATGGAGGAGGCGGTGGCTTGTGCTTTGGTGGTGAACGGTGGTGATATGGTGTTGGTGGTGGTTTTCCACGAAAAGGAGGTGAATGGATTGGTGGGGGTTTGTGCTTTGGCAGTGAACGGTGATGATGAGGTGTTGGAGGCGACTGTCCATGGTGAGGAGGCGGCGTTGAATAGCTAGGTGGTGACCGGTCATAAGGAGGTGGTGAGTACACTGGTGGAGGAGGTGGTGAATATACTGGTGGAGGAGGAGAGTATACTGGCGGCGGAGGTGGTGGATATACTGGAGGAGGAGGAGAGTGTAATGGCGGAGGTGGAGAATATACTGGAGGAGGAGGAGAGTATACAGGTGACGGAGGTGATGAATATATTGGTGGAGGAGGAGGGGGGGAGTATGCTGGAGGAGGAGGAGAGTATACTGGAGGCGGAGGTGGCTGCCCATATGAAATTGGAGGTGGTGAGAATGATGGTGGTGGTGGCTGTCCGTGGGAAGAAGGTGGTGGGGTATATTTATGAGGTGGATGCCGGTGAGTTGGTGGCTGATATCCATGATACGGTGGAGGATGCCTATGACTGGGTGGCTGGTGGCCATGAGACGGTGGTGGAGCGGGTGGGGGACACCTATGCGTGGGTGGCTGGTGGCCATGAGATGGTGGAGGACTATAGTGAGTGGGCGGTGGGTGACCATGATGGGGTGGCTGCTGAGGGTGAGATGGTGGCGGTCGTTCATGACGGGGTGGTGTTAGAGGTGGACCTGGTGGTTGATAGGCTTGTGGTGGTGGCGCGTAGTAAGAATACAGCGGAGAATTATAACCACCATATTGATTATCTGCTTCAGCCCTTATTGCCTGTGCTATTGTGAGTAGCAAAATGAGAAAATTCAAAGCTTGGAACAGCTTCTTCTCCATTGTCAAATCTAACTCTGCTATATTCACGAAAGATACACTGTTTATATAGGCACAATTTTTGTGAACATGCAAAACCGTCAATTCCACCAGTCCAAGAGTTTGAGTTTGACATTTTAGAAAATATTTTGGAAATTAGCAGCAGAGATCCTCTTTTATCAAAATAGAACATTTACATCATCAGTCTTTCATTTCATGATTTCAGTAGCAAATTTTGATAAAAATTGTGATTTTCTTGAAATGTGTGGCTAAAATTGAAGTTCCATCCATTAAAAAGTTTACAAAATTTTATCAAACAAGTTATAAATAAAAAAGAAATAAATTTTCTTCCCCAAGCCCACATAAAAGTGTTTGGCAATTAGTGGTACTTGTAGCTATTTGGAGCTTGTATATGAGGTCGGACGAGTCTGATCGAAGCAGAGCGGAGTAAAAATAATTATTATTTCATTAGTGTTTTTTCTTTTCTTTTCTTTTTGTTTTATTTGAATAGGATGGTAAAATCGTCAAAACGGATGAAAATGGTCTTTTGTTCAATGAAATGGGGAAGGTAGGGATGAAAATGTTAAAAAATGAAAGGTATGGATATTTTTCACAAAAACCTTAAAAGGTAGGGACGTTTTGTACCAATTATCCCTGTTTTTTTATTTCAGCTATTAATGAGTAGGGTAATCCTCTATTTATATGATCAACAACAGGCAGAATAGTTTATAACAAAATTTTAGCTTGTTGATCAAAGACAATGGTAAAATTAACTAAAATGAACTATTGGAGATCAAGATGAAAGACATTTCGAAGTTTGGGAACCTAAGTTTA
>NC_036240.1:12023034-12044581 GCF_002742605.1 Olea europaea var. sylvestris | reverse complement strand
AAAGTCGATGTGATATTCCCCATGCAGACTTGCACAAGGAACTATATGTTTGATGATGTGAGCCAGTGTTTTAGGCTGTGTTTGAGGAGGAAAACGGGGATGGATATGCCAGAAATAGACGGAATTATCGAGTAGTAACGGGTCAATATCCATTATATCAGCCTGATTTCCTGTTAAGTTGGCCAGGCAGACACAAATAATGAAACAAGTCGAGATGGTCGAGTCTATAAATTACTGATCAAATATCAATATTTGTAGAAAACCTCTCGGAGTAACAATCAAATATATTCTGACATTACATTTTGACAACAGAAAAGTAAGATCATGCATGAAGCTCTTTTGAAAAAGTAAGGCCCTGTTCTCTCCTCTTTACCGTTTTCGGACCGTTTTCTGTTTTCGATTTTTCAAAACGGTGAAAACGTGTTCTCTTTCCCGTTTTCGAAAACGAAAAAAAAATTATGAAGAAAACACAAAATGACTTTTTTGTCGTTTTGGGCGTTTTCAGTGTAAAATTTGAAAAAATTGAAAACGTGGGAAACACCATTTTTTTTTTTGAGGAGGTGGTGTGGTGATTCTCAAAATTTCAAAAAAAATTAAAAATTAATTTTATTTATTTATTATTTATTTTGGTGTTTTAAGGTGATGTTGTGGTGATTCTCAAAATTTAAAAAAAAATTATTTTTTTTTATTTTGAGAAACTAACAAAAAGAATGTTTTTTTAACAATTTCAAAACAAACACTCAAAACACAAAACTTAAACACAAAGAGAACACCTCCTAAACTTTCCTTTATTTGCTGAGAAAAAGCGTGAGCACAAACACTCAAAACACAAAACTCAAAATGAATTTAAAACTCAAAACACAAAACTGAAACACAAAGAGAACACCCCCTAAGTTATCTATTATAAATATAAACGAAAAGTTACTTTCAAATAATATCTAAAAACCTTCTTCAAATATACTTAAAAGTAAACTTTAAAAGCTTCAAAAATATTTAAGCTTAAAGTTAATTAATAATAACAGTGCAATTTGGCTGTGTATATATATATCATAGTATACATGAGACATGATAGAGAAAACTGGTTGAATAAAAAGAAATTAAAATTGAAAATTTTCAATTTGTTTCTTTTTAGAGTGGAGATTACGTAAAATCAATAATTTGTTGATCAAAAATTAATTCTCAACATTCTTTTCAAGTCAATGAATCTTGATTGTTAGAATCAACGAGTCTAAATTATATCAATTTAGGCCTTTTTTTATATATATTAATGGATTTCAATCATAATCTTCAATAGTTTTGCACTTCTCACTCTGCAACATTATAAGAGCCAAAACTTTTATCAAAAACTTTGTCAAACGACACCTAATTTGCAAGAATGAGTTGGCAATGGCATCAAGATCCAAAATTGGAAAACAAAGATAATGGATACTAACCAGAGTATTAAAACTTGATATTCCATTTTAGAAGGTCAACAGTAACTCAATTCTTTATAAATTTGTTTATATTTTTATTTTTATTCGATGTGAGGTTTTATAACTTAACATGCCTCGCAAGATGGTGACTTGTTTGAGCAAATTGTTTGCTAAAATATATGCCACAAGCGCATAGGTATGTTCAAGTAATACAGTAGATGTTGAGTCTTAGTCGATCCCTCAAATGATATTTTTCCAATCACATGATAATTTATTCAAATTAAAGATAAAGATACACACAATTAAAATTTTTGAAGTTCAAAATAAAAAAATAATAATTTTAGAATTTAATTAAACTAATAATTGTGAGAGTCATATGATTTTGGATTTAAATGAGTTTGGATTTACGATATCATACAACCATCGTTTTATTAATATATCAATAAATCAAAAATGTAAATCACCTAGTTACAATGTTAGACTTGATTTTTCAATTTTAGTTAATTACCTCTCTCGAGCGAAAATAATTCTAGTTTATCTCAATTAACTGGAAATATAAATCATCCAGGATTAGGAGTATATCTCTATCTCCGAAAACAACCAAAGACATCAATTATTTTGATCTGGAAAGTACACCAATCTTTCAATAATTGCATAAATTATCACCTAACACAATCATCTATTGGCCACATAAATTATGAAAATGTAAACACAATAAAAAAATGCACAATAACAATGGCAAGTTATCATTAAATGGTAAATATTGATATTAATGAAACTTAGGTCAAGTTAAATCATAAATCCCAACTTTAAACACTTAATCCATTACACAATAGAAATAGAATATGGAAATAGAGATGAAATCCATTACAAAATGAGGAAGATAATAAAAAGAAACAAGACAACATAAGAAACTCATCACTTGAATGTATTCTTGAAATGAAGGGTTGAAATCTTGAATCTTCATTTGAAATCCTAAATTTTGTTTTGTATTTCTACCCTTTCTCCTACTATTTTTATCTCAAGCCTAGGGTTTTTCTGTGTTCAAAGAGGTGAAAGATTGAATGAGGTTAAATGGTTGAAAATTAAATTTAAAAGGGACCAAAAACCCTCCGTTTGCAAAATGGTCCCTGGATTTTAAAAGCAAAAACAAAACCCCCACTAGTAGTTAGGGCGCCTCAATGCCAGTGAGTGGTGCTTATGTGTCATGGTGCCTAGGCACTGGTCCAGTTTCTTTCTTTTTGTGGATTCAATCCTCTGAGTAATTGTGCGTCCAATCTCTCAACTTTTATCTTGTTCATTTTGGTCCTTAGATTTTGACTTTTCTTTTAATCACGTCCTCCAGAAATTGAAACCCAAGGTCCATAAACTTTTGGCATTTGTACACTTGGGGTTCCCAAACTCGTATTTTTGTGCACTTTTGGTCCTTTTTCCTTTCTTTAAATTTCTTCTCCTCCAATTTGGAATTTTAGTCTACAAAAGCAACAATTACACAATTGTGAAAAGAAATTTGCTCAATTTTATTAATAATTAGCTCATTGAAGTCTCTAATAAGGGTGTAAAAACACACATATCACGGATCAATCTTGAAATCAGTATATGGGATTTAAACCGATGTGAGATTTATTCCATAATGTGCCTCTACAAGAAGGTAACTCATTTGTGCAGACCAACCTTGAAATTCATGTGTTCATTTTTTAGTTCGAGTTGGATTGAATTGTTCATTGGACCCTAATAGGATCTGATACCATGTTGAGGTTTGAAGTTCCATCTTAAAATGTCAACATTGTTAAGAAGAATAGTTTAATATTTTATAAATTGGTCTATATTTTTATCTTTATTCGATATGAAATTTTATCCCTTAACATGGAGTATTTTAGGAGAACCAAGGCCAAACACTTCAATTCTCTGGTTTCTATTAGCGGTTTCAAAACATGAAACGAATATTTTAAACTTTTATCAACACTTATCATTGAATCGGCATTATCAAATTCACCACAATAGTTGGGAGCGGAAAAATTGTAACTAGCTGCCTATCAGCAAAAAAATCATATCCTTCTTCCATGACCTGCAAGAGAAAGAATCCGATAAATGGTAGAGATCACGGAAAAGGATGAAATTAAGAGGTTGATAGAATACTGCTACATTACCTGATGAGCACGACAACAAGGTCTATATTAAGCTACATTAAAATCCAGTCACCTTATCTACATCTACAATATATTAAAAGGAAGGATTGAGGAGAAACTTTTAAATACAAATTTTGCCATTACATATTTAGTTATATGTCCAATATACCCTTATTTAATTTTAATTTTGTTAATTGAAGCTTTTCAATACTAATTTCACCATTATATATTTAGCTCTATGCCCAATATATACTTATTTAATTTTAGTTTCGTCAATAATTAATTAATAACATTAACTCAATTAATTCAACTTGAAACTATAAAAATCCATTTTCTTTTCCATTTGTCAATAATTTCCTAAATTATTGTTTTTTAATATCACATTAATTTTATTAACAATATTAATTCAATTTGTCCAACATGAAATTGAAAAACGGGAGTTGTTTAAGGAACTCAAAGGATGGCCTTAGATTCCCCTTTTTAGATAAAAAAATAAAAATAAAAATAATATCTTTTAACTTGATTAATAGCATTAATTCAAAATGAAATTGAAAAATGGTTAATAATTTCCTAAATTAATTTTTTTAATCTTACATTAATTTTTATGATAGTATTAATTCAATTTATTCAACGTGAAATTAAAAAATGAGTATTGTTTAAGTAACTTAACGGATAGCCTTAAATTCCCCCTTTGAGATAAAAATAAAAAATAAAAATTTTGATTAATAAAATTAATTCAAAATAAAGTTGAAAAATTAATGTTATTTAAAAAGTTCAAAAGATTACCTTAAATAACCATTTATAGAAATTAAAAAATATATATTTTAATTTAATTAATAGCATTAATTCAATTATCTTAAGCTTTAATTTTCAATGAAACACATATTCTAATTAGTGAACTACAATTCTTCTTTGATGGAATTATGATTAATTCAGCCACCAATATCCATGAATTTCTTGAATGTCTTGTTTGTATCAATTTTATGTATTCTCTCAATTTTTGCATTATAATATTCACATTTTTATATACTTTACTTTCTAAATTTGATTTGACATATTTATATTCAAAAAGATCAGATAATAATTTTATAACATCAAAGTAAGAATCCTTTTTTTTTGTTCAAATATTATTTGCATGTTTTAATTTGTAATTTCATTTAGTATTTTAGATTTTTATCATTATTCATGAATACGTTAAATGATTTCTTGAATTTGAAGGTTTATTATATTGTTTGTAGTGATGATGTATAGCTTGAGTAAGTAGATTGATGAGTGATACTTCACTCATTAAATTAATGTCATTTAAGCGTATTAATTAGCTAAACTTATTGAGTTATTGATGTTTTAACATGAGATTCTCATGTTAAATGCTAGGTGGTTAAAGTGGTGATTGAACAAGCTAAAAGGAGGAAATGAAGAAAAAAGGAGGAGATGAAGAAAAAAGGAGAAGGCAGTGTACTGCCCAATCGATCAACAGCGAGAAGAAGCAGAATTCGCAGCGCCGAGGCGCCATCTTGCGAGGAGGGAGAATTGCAAAATTTTTGGACTTAGTTTCACGACCCATTCCAGCCCTAATACCTCAATATTCCAACCACTATAAATACCACAAGAAGGACCAGAAAATTAGGGGAGCCGCATAAGAAAAATCTTTGGGTTCAAGCCATGCACGGGATTGGAACGGCAAAATTAGGGGACAATCTGGAGAGGAATAGAGGGAGATTCAGCTGGTCAATTTGGAGGATTCTAGGGAAACTGGAGCTGACAACTTCAAGGAAGGTTGACTGCCTCAATTAATACAACTGGCGGCTGCTGGACAATTGAAGAATTCGGCCGGCAAACACATCCAATTTGAAGGGGACGACTGGACACATTTTTGAAAGGGGGACAACATCAACCATTAAAGAAATCAACCGAGTCCGAGAGGCGTGAGAGATATAAAAGGGGAGAATTGATTTAACACTTTAAAATAGTTTTTATCTTTCTTTCTCCTTTATATTTTTTATTTTAAATTGTTTGAATTTCCTAGATTTAATCATGAGCTAAAAAAATTATCTAGGGTTGAGTAGCCGAACTCGAATTTATGGTTTGATGAATTTCATAATTATTTAGTTTAAATTTCCCGCTTATATTTAATTGTATCATGATTTTAATGCTTCAAATTGCCTGATCAACAATTGGATGATTTGATACTAGTCAATTTCGGTGCTCGAGAGAGTGGGAATTTAGGCGCGATCATAAGATTGATACAATGTAGAATTTATATGTTTCAAGAGAAAGTATAAATATATGAAGCTTACTCCATAAAAAAATCGGAACTTTATTAAATTCGTGATTTTCAATTTCGAATAGAGATGTTGGAATTGGGGTCTAAGGTTAATTTCTAATCGGTGCTCGAGAGATGGGGTTAGAAATACATTAGGGTTCTTACTTTTAAATAGGGGAAAATTAATCGAAGTAATTGGAAGTCGTTGAATCATAATTGAGAGTTAGGTGAAATCAATCCCTAGGCCTTCTCATTTGATTAGTGTATTATTCAATTCATCAACATTAGTTTAGCATTCAAACATCAATTTAACACCCGATTGTCTAGATAAAGTAAACGCGGACACAATTATAGTACTCAATGGAAGTCGAATATCAATCCCTGTGGATTCGACACTTTTCTATTCCTTAATATACTACAAAACTTGACACCGTACGCTTGCGGTTAAATCACGTTACATAAAACGCGTGGCAAGTGTTTGGCGCTGTTGCCGGGGATTGATTTATTCGATTTCAATTGATATTATTACCAATCGGCGTTCATTTTACTTTAGATTTTTATTTCTATCGTAATTTTTATTTTTATTTTATTATGTTTGTGTCTATCTTTAAGAGCTTTCTTGTGGTTATTTTCGGCTGTTTATGCGAAGGGCGAGAAATCTAGACCTACTACTTGTTGATCCTGAACCAGAACGCACATTTCGCATTCTCAGAGGTATAAAAAGAAATGAACGGGAAGCAATGGCAAATCAGGATGCTAGAGCAGCCAATGAGGATAACTAACAAAGGGCTATTTGGGACTACATAAGGCCGGTTGTCAATGGCAACTATTTTGACATCGCACACCCAACAATTGCTGCAAACAATTTCGAATTGAAATCAGGGTTGATACATATGGTGCAGCAAAATTAGTTTTAGGGTGCTGCAACAGAAGACCTAAATGCTCATCTTCGATCATTTTTGGAAATTTGTGACACGGTGAAGATGAATGGAGTTACTGAAGATGCAATTAGACTTCACCTATTCTCTTTCTCTTTAAGGGAAAAAGCAAAGGCTTGGTTTCAGTCACTACCGTATGGCTCGATTATAACTTGGGATGATTTGGCTCAGAAATTCCTCATCAAGTACTTTCCACCTTCTAAATCAGCTCAACTTCGCGGTGAAATTGGCCAATTCAAACAACTCGACTTCGAGCTATTCTATGAAGCCAGGGAAAGATTTAAAGACTTGCTTAGGAGATATCCTCAACATGGGTTCCAGAAATGGGTGCAAATTGAGATATTTTATAATGGGTTGAATGGGCAGACAAGGACTATGGTAGATGTAGCTGCGGGAGGCATTTTAATGGCTAAAATAGCAGAGGCTGCATATGCTTTATTGGATGACATAGCTACCAACAGTTACCAATGGCCAAGTGAGAGATTGAGTGTAAAGAAAGCAGCAGGACTTCATGAAGTGGATCCCATCACAGCACTAGCAGCTCAGGTTGCATCACTCACAAATCAAATAGTCACGCTTACCACTCTAGGAAATCAACAGAAGGTAGATTCAGTCATGAGTACTTCTTCATCACACCAAGAGATAGAGGTTGCAAACGAGCAGGCCCAATAAGTCAACAGTAGAAACTACAATCAAAGAGAAAGCTACCAAGCTAATCACTATTATCCAGGGCTGAGGAATCACGAGAACTTGTCATATGGTAACAATAGAAACACACTTCAACCTCCACCTGGATTCAACATTCAGAATTCTGACGGAAAACCACCCTTGGAAGACATCCGTGGGACATCCATTTCTGAGACAAGATCACGCTTCAACAAAATTGAATCACGGTTGGATAATATTGAAACACATGTGTCCAACATGGGAGCCACAATGAAAAATCTTGAAGTGCAAATTGGTCAATTGGCTACCTCAATGGAGTCTCAACGACAAGGAAAATTTTCAAATGATACAGAAGTCAATCCAAAAGAGCACTGTAAAGCCGTTGTATTAAGGAGTGGTAATCAAGTTGGAGAAAGTGAACCCACCGAAGATAGCAACCCCAGAAATGATAAGGAGAAAGGATAAGTAGTAGAAGAGTAAGAAAAGCAGGCCAAAGGAACAAATAAGGCTCACAGACCTTACTCCAAATCCTTCCCTGACAATCCACCAATTCTCACACCACCACTTCCATTTTCATAGCGTTTTCAAAAGAAAAAAATTTGATGATCAATTTGAAAATTTTTTAGAAATTTTCAAGAAAATTCACATTAATATTCCTTTTGCAGATGCTTTGGAACAAAGGCCAAATTACGCAAAGTTTATGAAGGAAGTGATGTCAAAGAAGCAAAAATTGGAAAAATATGAAACAGTAAAATTAACAAAAGAATGCAGCGCTATTCTTCAGAAGAAACTTCCTCAGAAGAGAAGATCTGGGCAGCTTCACTATTCTATGCACCATTGGAAGCTCTTCATTTGAAAAGACTCTCTGTGATCTAGGAGCAAGTATCAACCTAATGCCGTTATCAATATTCAATAAGTTAGGCCTCGGGGAAGTCAAGCCAACAACAGTAACTCTACAACTGGCTGATAGGTCCCTCACTTACCCACAAGGTATTATTGAAGACGTGTTATTAAAGGTCGACAAATTCATCTTCCCAGCTGATTTTGTGGTACTGGATATGGAAGAAGATCAGGAAATCCCACTGATTTTAGGTAGGCCATTTTTAGCAACTGGAAGAGCATTAATTGATGTGCAAGGAGGACATTTGACATTGAGAGTGAATCAAGAAGAGGTGAGGTTCAACATATATCAAGCAATGAAGTACTCGGACGACACTAACACGTGCCACAGGATTGACTTCATTGATTCTGCTGTGAATGATGAGAAACTATATATTGAGGATCCTTTGAAGCAGTGTATGATGTTTAGTTCAACAAAGGATGACATCAGCTCTTCTGGATAATATGCAAGGAGCAAAGACCTGGTTGATTGCATATTGGCTCTAGAATCTACACCAGTTGAAAACAACCTGTCACATTGTGAAGATATTCAAAAATCAGAGGAATCAGATGATAAAGAAAGCAGCGAAAGCAGTAAGATTGAACTGAAACACTTACCAGATCACCTCCACTATGCATTTCTGGGGGACAATTCTGCATTTCCAATGATCATTTCTTCATCACTCACCAGGGACGAAGAGGACATATTATTGAAAGTGTTGAGGGATCATAAGGTTGCTTTAGGCTGGTCGATATCTGACATCAAGGGGATAAGTCCTACAGTCTGCATGCATAAAATCCTCATGGAAGATTCTTACAAGCCATCCATCGAACATCAGAGAAGGTTAAACCCAGCAATGAAAGAAGTGGTTTGAGCGGAGATACTAAAGCTATTGAAGGCAGGAATCATTTTTTCTATTTCAGATAGTGACTGGGTCAGCCCAGTGCAGGTGGTACCAAAGAAAGGAGGGATGACATTAGTTAAGAACGACAACAATGAGCTAATTCCAACTAGAACAGTAACTGGCTAAAGGGTGTGCATTGACTATAGAAAGCTGAACAAGGCAACCAGAAAGGATCATTTTCTACTCCCGTTCATCGATCAAATGTTGGACAGATTAGCTGGTTACTCATACTATTATTTTCTTGATGGATATTCGGGCTACAACCAGATCGCTATAGCACCAGAAGATCAAGAAAAGACAACATTCACTTGTCCCTATGGAACTTTTGCCTATAGACGGATGCCATTCGGGTTATGCAATGCACCGGCCACTTTTCAGAGATGCATTGATGGCAATCTTTGCAGACATGGTTGAAGACATCATGGAGGTATTTATGGACGGCTTCTAGGTGTTTGGCACTTCTTTTGATAACTGCCTTCACAATCTCTCCTTAGTGCTGCAACGCTGTGAGAAAAAGAATTTAGTTCTAAATTGGGAAAAGTGTCACTTCATGGTACAAGAAGGAATTGTGCTAGGCCACCATGTTTCAGCAAGGGGACTGGAAGTGGACAGGGCAAAAATTGATACAATTGCAAAGCTACCACCACCCACCAATGTCAAAGGCATTCGAAGTTTCTTAGGACACGCTGGATTCTACAGGAGATTTATCAAAGACTTCTCAAAAGTGGCAAAACCCCTATGTAATCTTTTAGAGAAAGACACAACATTCGTATTTGATGAAGACTGCTTACGGGCTTTTGAAACCATAAAGGCAAAATTAGTCACTGCTCCAGTGATGGTAGCACCAGATTGGGATAAGCTATTTAAGGTTATGTGTGATGCCAGTGACTACGCAGTAGGGGCAGTTTTTAGACTACGGAGTGATAAGATTTTTCAGGCAATCCACTATGCCAGCGAAACTCTTGATGGAGCTCAACTAAATTACACCACAACAAAGAAGGAAATGCTAGCAGTAGTGTTTGCATGTGATAAATTCAGATCCTACCTCATTGGCACCAAAGTGATAATTTACACTGACCATGCTGCAATCCGTTATCTCTTTGAAAAGAAGGATGCCAAGCCACGCCTAATTCGATGGATATTGCTACTACAGGAATTTGATGTAGAGATTCGGGATAAGAAAGGCAGTGAGAATGTCGTTGCAGACCATCTCTCACGGTTAGAGAATGAAAAGGTGGTAGATGATAGTCAAATTCGAAAAACTTTCCCTAACGAGATCTTGCTAGCTATATCAACAAAGATCCCATGGTATGCTGATTTTGTTAATTACTTAGTGTCTAGAAGATTGCCACCTGACTTGAGCTTTCATCAAAAGAAGAAATTCCTTCATGACGTCAAGTCATATCTATGGGATGATCCAATATTGTTCAAAAGGTGTGCTGAAAGAATAATCAGGTGGTGTGTCCCTGTGGAAGAAACACAATCAATCATGCAGCATTGCCATTCTTCACTTTATGGAGGTCATTTCGGTCCTACGCGTACTGCTACAAAGGTATTACAATTTGGTTTCTATTGGCCAAATCTGTTCAAAGACTGCTATGCTTTTGTGAAAACATGTGACCGTTGTCAACGTACTGGAAATATTTCAAGATATCATGAGCTACCATTAACTAATATACTTGAAGTGGAATTATTTGATGTGTGGGGTATTGATTTCATGGGTCCGTTCCCACCTTCTTTTGGTTAGGTATACATTATCTTTGCAGTTGACTATGAATCTAAATGTGTTGAAGCCATTGCTACACCAACAAATGATGCAAAGGTGGTTTTGAGGTTTCTACAGAAAAATATATTTACTCGTTTTGGCACGCCTAGGGCAATAGTAAATGATGAAGGTACACATTTATGTAACAAGCTGTTCAACTCTCTTCTAGCTAAGTATAATGTCAAGCACAAGTTGGCACTTGGTTATCATCCACAGTAAAATGGGCAAGCAGAGGTGTCTAATAGAGAGATTAAACAGATTTTGGAAAAGACGGTGAACACCAATCGAAAGGACTGGTCTCTCAAACTAGATGACGCTCTTTGGGCATACCGAACAACCTTTAAAACACCAACTGGAATGTCACCCTACTGTCTGGTATTCGAGAAAGCTTGTCATCTACCGGTGGAATTGGAGTTTCGAGCTTATTGGGCTGTGAAAAAATTGAATTTAGATATGAAATTGGCCAGTCCACAGCGCTTGTTGTAGCTTGATGAGTTGGAGGAATTCTGGAATGATGCATATGAAAATGCAAAGATATACAAGGAACGGACAAAAATGTGGCATAACAAGAGAATCCTAAGGAGGGATTTCAAGGCAGGAGAGCGAATTCTTCTATTCAATTCTTGCTTGAAACTCTTTCCTGGCAAGCTGAAATCCCGGTGGTCGGGACCATTTGTAATTCGTAAGGTGTTTCCTTATGGTGCAGTGGAGTTAGTAAGCATGGATGGGTCTACCTTTCAGGCAAATGGACAACGTCTTAAACATTACTATGGAGAAGAAAACCGTGATGTGGAAGAAATTACCCTTGATGAACCAACTTAACACCACATTCACGTCCAGCTAAAGATGTAGAATAAGCGCTTATTGGAAGGCAACCCAAGCATTTTATTTTTATTTTTATTTCGTTTTTTGTTTTTGATTACTAGAATAGTTTAAGTTATTTTATAGTTTCTATTTAGGAATTCATCGACCATATCCCATCTTCCCTTAGTTTTATAAGTAATCAAGTTGGTTATTATTTGTTTGAGTTAAGTAACACTTGTTCCACGTATTTAATATCTAAAATTTGAATTTTCAGGAACATGACGTCGCGGAACAATCATACCAACTTTGACAAGGAGAAAACATGAAAAGTCTCAAGTTTGGGAGAAAACTAGAAGAAACGTTCATCAAATTCAACATTAGAGCACCAGATCATCGCTGGCAATTCAGACAATTCAAGGAAGTCCTCCTATTTTTCTTTTAATTTAACATTGGGGACAATGTTTAGTTTAAGTTTGGGGGGAGTGTATTATAAATTGTTTAATTGCCTAAATTTTTTATTTTGTGTGATTTGTGTGCAATTTTTTTGATTTATATGTTTAAAAAAAACAATTTATTTGTTTATTTTTTTCTATTATTTATTTATTTAATTTTTATTTGTGTGCATTGTCAAAAAAGAAATAAAAATTCGTGTTTTTGCATGCTTGTATGAGTTAGAAAGCCTTGCCAGTGATGATATATATTATTGAGAACATGTGTTGATTTATGAATTGTGGACGAGTTATGTATTTGAGTTAGATTTTTACTTATTCATGTAAAACAGAAATTATTTTTGCATGTGAGTTAACTGTGACGTTGTGCATGAGTAGGTTGATTCATATGTATAAGTTGGATTAGAGAATTTAGATGCTAAACCCAAACAACTTTTGAACATCATATTACCTTTAAACCAAATATAAGATGTTTGGTAGATTAAGCTGTTGTAGGGAAACTTGGAGATAAATGTGGATTCCGTGCGTGCTAAATTTTGTGTGGACTATTTGAGATTAATATGATGAAAATTGGGTGAAAATCTTAAGTTAGAGGTCGATTTTTGAGAATAAGTGTTTAATAATGGGCATTGCAGCTTTTATGGCTCGAGTGATTAAAAATCTGGTGCCCTAAAGTCGTCTGATTTGGGAGTCATCGACCTAAAGCTCGCTATAGGGGTCATTTAAAAAGTTTAAGGGACGGACGTTAGCATAAAGGATAATTAAGGAATAATATTTATATCTTAAAAAAAAATGGACACCATATGCTTTGATTAAGCCCCGAACACTTGTTTTAGAGGATTAGACCTTTGACAAGGGGTTGGTAACTTGGTTGATTCCTAGAGGTTGAAGTAGTAAAAAATAAGGAGAATCCTCATTTGTTGAAATGTTGAACTGCAATTAGTAAAATCTAACCAAACTTGAGGTGTAAGAAATTAGTATTGAAAATTCAACCTTAGGTTACACCCTTGGAAAGAGAAAAGAAAACAAGTTTGGGGGTGCGGGAGTCTCACGAGTGGAGTAAGGAAATATTAGACTTTTTAAGGTCGGGAACTGGATCAATTTATTACTGTACAACGTTGCGCCTAACTCTACACACACACACACACACACTCGTTTTGCATTGAATAGGTAAGAATTTAGCTTATGCATTATAACTTTGAAGTAATTCAACAGACGTTATGTTTTTAATCTTGAACTATAAAGGCAAGATATCTGGAGAATTTTGTTTTAAGTGATTTTGTTTGTTTTAGTGTGTAGTGTGCTTGTTAATGATTTTCTATGGTTTGGTGTTTGCTCGAGGACTAGCAAAATAGTAAGTTTGGGGGTGTGTGATGAGTGATACTTCACTCATTAAATTAATGTCATTTAAGCTTATTAATTAGCTAAACTTATTGAGTTATGGATGTTTTAACATGAGATTTTCATGTTAAATGCTAGGTGGTTAAAGTGGTGATTGAACAAGCTAAAAGGAGGAAATGAAGAAAAAAGGAGGAGATGAAGAAAAAAGGAGAAGGCAGTGTACTGCCCAATCGATCAACAGCGAGAAGAAGCAGAATTCGTAGCGCCGAGGCGCTATCTTGCGAGGAGGGAAAATTGCAAAATTTCTGGACTTAGTTTCACGACCCATTCCAGCCCTAATACCTCAATATTCCAACCACTATAAATACCACAAGAAGGACCAGAAAATTAGGGGAGCCGCATAAGAAAAATCTGTGGGTTCAAGCCATGCACGGGATTGGAACGGCAAAATTAGGGGACAATCTGGATAGGAATAGAGGGAGATTCAGCTGGTCAATTTGGAGGATTCTAGGGAAACTGGAGCTGACAACTTCAAGGAAGGTTGACTGCCTCAATTAATACAACTGGCGGCTGCTGGACAATTTGAAGAATTCGGCCGGCAAACACATCCAATTTGAAGGGGACGACTGGACACATTTTTGAAAGGGGGACAACATCAACCATTAAAGAAATCAACCGAGTCCGAGAGGCGTGAGAGATATAAAAGGGGAGAATTGATTTAACACTTTAAAATAGTTTTTATCTTTCTTTCTCCTTTATATTTTTTATTTTAAATTGTTTGAATTTCCTAGATTTAATCATGAGCTAAAAAAATTATCTAGGGTTGAGTAGCCGAACTCGAATTTATGGTTTGATGAATTTCATAATTATTTAGTTTAAATTTCCCGCTTATATTTAATTGTATCATGATTTTAATGCTTCAAATTGCCTGATCAACAATTGGATGATTTGATACTAGTCAATTTCGACGCTCGAGAGAGTGGGAATTTAGGCGCGATCATAAGATTGATACAATGTAGAATTTATAGGTTTCGAGAGAAAGTATAAATCTCTGAAACTTACTCCATAAAAGAATCGGAACTTTATTAAATTCGTGATTTTTAATTTCGAATAGAGATGTTGGAATTGGGGTCTAGGGTGAATTTCTAATCGGTGCTCGAGGGATGGGGTTAGAAATACAATAGGGTTCTTGCTTTTAAATAGGGAAAAATTAATCGAAATAATTGGAATTCGTTGAATCATAATTGAGAGTTAGGTGAAATCAATCCCTAGGCCTTCTCATTTGATTACTTGCATTATTCAATTCATCAACATTAGTTTAGCATTCAAACATCAATTTAACACCCAATTGTCTAGATAAAGTGAACGCGAACACAATTATAGTACTCAATGAAAGTCGAATATCAATCCCTGTGGGTTTGACACTTTTCTATTCCTTAATATACTATAAAACTTGACATCGTACGCTTGCAGTTAAATCACGTTACATAAAACGCGTGGCAAGTTTTGGCGCCGTTGCCGAGGATTGATTCATTCGATTTCAATTGATATTATTACCAATCGGCAATCATTTTAATTTAGATTTTTATTTCTATCGCAATTTTTATTTTTATTTTATTATTTTTGTGTCTATCTTTAAGAGCTTCCTTGTGGTTATTTTCGGCTGTTTACGCGAAGGGCGAAAAATCTAGACTTACTACTTATTGATCCTGAATCAGAACGCACATTTCGCATTCTCAGAGGCATACAAAGAAACGAACGGGAAGCAATGGCAGAACAGGATGCTAAAGCAGCCAATGAGGATAACCAACAAAGGGCTATTCGGGACTACATAAGGCCGGTTGTTAATAACAACTATTCTGGGCTCGCACGCCCAGCAATTGCTGCAAACAATTTCAAATTGAAACCAGGGTTGATACATATGGTGCAGCAAAATCAGTTTGGAGGTACTGCAACAGAAGACCCAAATGCTCATCTTGGATCCTTTTTGGAAATTTGTGACACGGTAAAGATGAATGGGGTTACTGAAGATGCAATTAAACTTCACCTATTCTCTTTCTCTTTAAGGGATAAAGCAAGAATGAGTTGGCAATGGCATCAAGATCCAAAATTATAAAACAAAGATAATGGATACTAACCAGAGTATTAAAACTCGATATTCCATCTTAGAAGGTCAACATTAACTCAATTCTTTATAAATTTGTTTATATTTTTATTTTTATTCGATGTGAGGTTTTATAACTTAACATGCCTCGCAAGATGGTGACTTGTTTGAGCAAATTGTTTGCTAAAATATATGCCACAAGTGCACAGGTATGTTCAAGTAATACAGTAGATGTTGAGTCTTAGTCGATCCCTCAAATGATATTTTTCCAATCACACAATAATTTATTCAAATTAAAGATAAAGATACACACAATTAAAATTTTTGAAGTTCAAAATAAAAAATAATAATTTTAGAATTTAATTAAACTAATAATTGTGAAAGTCATATGATTTTGGATTTAAATGAGTTTGGATTTACGATATCATACAACCATCGTTTTATTAATATATCGATAAATCAAAAATGTAAGTCACCTAGTTACAATGTTAGACTTGATTTTTCAATTTTAGTTAATTACCTCTCTCGAGCGAAAATAATTCTAGTTTATCTCAATTAACTAGAAATATAAATCATTCAGGGTTAGGAGTATATCTCTATCTTCGAAAACAACCTAGGACATCAATTATTTTGATCTGGAAAGTACACCAATCTTTCAATAATTGCATAAATCACCTAACACGATCATCTATTGGCCACATAAATTATGAAAATGTAAACACAATAAAAAAAAATGCACAATAACAATGGCAGTTTATCATTAAATGGTAAATATTGATATTAATGAAACTTAGGTCAAGTTAAATCATAAATCCCAACTTTAAACACTTAATCCATTACACAATAGAAATAGAATATGGAAATAGAGATGAAATCCATTACAAAATGAGGAAGATAATAAAAAGAAACAAGACAACATAAGAAACTCGTCACTTGAATGTATTCTTGAAATGAAGTGTTGAAATCTTGAATTTTCCTTTGAAATCCCAAATTTTGTTTTGTATTTCTGCCCTTTCTCCTACTATTTTTATCTCAAGCCTAGGGTTTTTGTGTGTTCAAAGAGGTGAAAGATTGAACGAGGTTAAATGGTTGAAAATTACATTTAAAAGGGATCAAAAACCCTCCGTTTGCAAAATGGTCCCTGGATTTTAAAAGCAAAAACAAAACCCCCACTAGTAGTTAGGGCGCCTTGATGCCAGCGAGTGGTGCTTATGTGCCATGGTGCCTAGGCATTGGTCCAATTTCTTTCTTTTTGTGGATTCAATCCTCTGAGTAATTGTGCGTCCAATCTCGCAACTTTTATCTTGTTCATTTTGGTCCTTAGATTTTGACTTTCCTTAAAATCACGTCCTCCAGAAATTGCAACCCAAGGTCCATAAACTTTTGGCATTTGTACACTTGGGGTTCCCAAACTCGTATTTTTGTGCACTTTTGGTCCTTTTTCCTTTCTTTAAATTTCTTCTCCTCCAATTTGGAATTTTAGTCTACAAAAGCAACAATTACACAATTGTGAAAAGAAATTTGCTCAATTTCATCAATAATTAGCTCATTGAAGTCTCTAATAAGGGTGTAAAACACACATATCACGGATCAATCTTGAAATCAGTATATGGGATTTAAACCGATGTGGGATTTATTCCATAATGTGCCTCTACAAGAAGGTAACTCATTTGTGCAGGCCAATCTTGAAATTCATGTGTTCATTTTTTAGTCCGAGTTGGATTGAATTGTTCATTGGACCCTAATAGGATCTGATACCATGTTGAGGTTTGAAGTTCCATCTTAAAATGTCAACATTGTTAAGAAGAATAGTTTAATATTTTATAAATTGGTCTATTTTTTATCTTTATTCGATATGAAATTTTATCCCTTAACATGGAGTATTTTAGGAGAACCAAGGCCAAACACTTCAATTCTCTGGTTTCTATTAGCGGTTTCAAAACATGAAACGAATATTTTAAACTTTTATCAACACTTATCATTGAATCGGCATTATCAAATTCACCACAGTACTTGGGAGCGGAAAAATTGTAACTAGCTGCCTATCAGCAAAAAAATCATATCCTTCTTTCACGACCTGCAAGAGAAAGAATCCGATAAATAGTAGAGATCACGGAAAAGGATGAAATTAAGAGGTTGATAGAATACTACTACATTACCTGATGAGCACGACAACAAGGTTTATATTAAGCTACATTAAAATTTAGTCACCTTATCTACATCTACAATATATTAAAAGGAAGGATTGAGGAGAAACTTTTAAATACAAATTTTGCCATTACATATTTAGTTATATGTCCAATATACCCTTATTTAATTTTAGTTTTGTTAATTGAAGCTTTTAAATACTAATTTCACCATTATATATTTAGCTATATGCCCAATATATACTTATTTAATTTTAGTTTCGTCGATAATTAAATAATAACATTAACTCAATTAATTCAACATGAAACTATAAAAATCCATTTTCTTTTCCATTTGTCAATAATTTCCTAAATTAATGTTTTTTAATATCACATTAATTTTATTAACAATATTAATTCAATTTGTTCAACATGAAATTGAAAAACAGGAGTTGTTTAAGGAACTCAAAGGATGGCCTTAAATTCCCCCTTTTAGGAAAAAAATAAAATAAAAATAATATCTTTTAACTTGATTGATAGCATTAATTCAAAATGAAATTGAAAAATGGTTAATAATTTCCTAAATTAATTTTTTTAATCTTACATTAATTTTTATGACAGTATTAATTTAATTTATTCAACGTGAAATTAAAAAATGGATATTGTTTAAGTAACTTAACGGATAGCCTTAAATTCCCCCTTCGAGAAAAAAAATTTTTGATTAATAAAATTCATTCGAAATAAAGTTGAAAAATTAATGTTATTTAAAATGTTCAAAGGATTACCTTAAATAACCATTTATAGAAATTAAAAAATATATATTTTAATTTAATTAATAGCATTAATTCAATTATCTTAAGCTTTAATTTTCAATGAAACACATTCTAATTAGTGAACTACCATTCTTCTTTGATGGAATTATGATTAATTCAGCCACCAATATCCATGAATTTCTTGAATGTCTTGTTTGTATCAATTCTATGTATTCTCTCAATTTTTTGCATTATAATATTCATATTTTTATATACTTTACTTTCTATATTTGATTTGACATATTTATATTCAAAAAGATCAGATAATAATTTTATAACATCAAAGTAAGAATCCCTTTTTTTTTTTTTTTGGTTCAAATATTATTTGCATGTTTTAATTTGTAATTTCATTTATTATTTTAGATTTTTATCATTATTCATGAATATGTTAAATGATTTCTTGAATTTGAAGGTTTATTATATTGTTTGTAGTGATGATGTATAGCTTGAGTAAGTAGATCAGGACTTGAAAGCTGCAAAATTGACGATATAAAGTGTAGTCATCATTTTTCTACATAATTTGTCCTACATTTTTATAGATTTTGTGGGTTTTTTCCCCTTTGAAGGTAGTAACAAGAACATTATCTAAGCGTACGAAATTGAAGGACTAAATCATGAATGTCAAAGCAATAGAGGGAAATCTAAATGGGCTATGCTAAGGTATGTGAATCAAAATTGCAAATTTATACATTAAATACAAGAATTATTGCCCTTTCCATAGACAATCTAGAAAAATTTATAAATTTCAAATAAATTTAAGAAATTATTAATTGAGATAGTAATAGTACTTTCACAAATAATTTTTAGCACTTCAAAAATATTACGCGTATAATTTATTCTACATATTTTACAAACTGCATGGTTTTCCTCCTGGTTAAGGCAAAACAAAAATCTAGTCCAAATAATCAAATAGAAGCTAATAAACTAGCAAATTCAAGTTTCTGATTCTATTCCAAACCAGACACATGGAAATGTTGGAAACGTTATGCAGACATTAAATCCTGCTCAACACCAACATCCGATGAATATTTTGAGCACTCATCTCACAGCTGCATTTTGAGCACTCATCTCACAGCTGCTAAGGTTGATATATAAATATACATTAATTCTGGCCAGGTATTAAGTACATGTTTTTCCATCTCCCTTAACCCAATACTTTATTTTCCTAAATATTAGGTGGTGGATTCAGGGGCCACAAGTCACATTTGTTTCTCCCAGTCATCTTTTCATACAGTGAAAGCAGTTTAAGTTAAATCTACTAACTATCGACTTTTTAACAAGAGATTCTTCTCTGAATATCAGATTTCTTATAGATTATGTATTGTTGAGGCCCTACACAGCTTGAGGATGATTGGCAACGGTAAAAGAATTGCTGATCTCTACATTATTGATGCAGCTTCAATTGATTTAGCACAAAACGTTTGTATTTCCTCTAAGAACGTTGGTAATTCTGTCTATTCTATAGCTAATAATGTGATTACTCACATTTGGCATCATAAACTTGGCCATTTGTCTGTTAAAAGGTTGGATATGTTGAAAGATCAATTACATTTTAAATGTAATGGACATAAGAACAATTTATCAATTCCTTTTTCAATTTGCCCTCTAGCTATACACAGAAGACTTTCTTTTATTTCAAATAATCACTTATCTCCTAATGCCTTTGATCTGGTTCACTGTGACAAGTGGGGTCCATAACATGTTCCAACACATGTTGGTTACAGATATTTCCTTACATTGATGGGAGATTATACTCGTTTTACATGGATTGATCTCATGAAGCAAAATTCTGATATTAATTCCATTATCCTCAAGATTTTTATCCTTGTTGAAACTCAATTTCACGAAGTGATTAAGAAGTTCAGATTTGATAATGCTCTAAAATTACTTCGATTTAAAAGTTGCCATTCAATTCTCATGTGTAGAAAGACTTGAGCAAATCTCAGTAGTTGAGAGAAAACATCAGCACCTACTTAATGTGGTTAAAGCTTTCTTTTTGTTTTTGTTTTCGTCTAAAGTTCCCATCCAATTCCGGGGAGAATGTGTTCTCACAGTCACATTCTTCATTAATAGAACACCTTCACCAATTTTGCAAAGTACGACACCCTTCTCTCTACTTTATGAGTCTCCAGTAAACTGTAGCTCACTTATAGTGTTTGGAAGTCTATGCTTTGCATCCACCTTACCTTCTCGTCGCCTAAAATTTCACCCAAGGGCCAAAGCGTGTGTGTTTGTTGGTTACCCCCCAGGCATCAAATGATACAAGTTATATGACATCATTTCTGTAAGGATTTGGGCTGCTGAAATCTTTGAGCCCAATTGATATTCTGCATGACCCGGCCCAATGATTTTAACAAACATTTACTGAAGGTTCTAGACTTGACAAAGTCGTGTTTTCTGAAAATGCAATTTAAATCCAAAATGCGTCCTCTGCTGGATCTCCTACGCGTGGCGTAATTGTGATCGTTGGATTGGTCTATGGAAGACGCCTCATATAACTAGGGTTTGAGATATTTTGTTTAACCCTAACTTTTCATTTTCTTGACTGTCGTTCTTCCTCTTCGAACTCTCCATTTTTCTGTGGGTTTACTTTGTGATTTCTGTGTGAAATCCTTTAAAGGAATTGTTAAGATTTATCTCTGTGTGAGATCCATGTATAGAATCTGAGGGCCTCTTGTGATTAGGAGAAACGGCAGTATACACTCATATGTTTGTAACTTGGTTTTGCCCAATATGGGTATCCTGATAGTGGATTCGAACTTAATCCGTATGGATGCTCAATGGGAATGTAGGCGTTAGTTGGTCGCCGAACCTCGGGGCCTTTGGCCGAAAATTCTTTGTGTTGTTTTTATAATTTTTCTGCACTTTTGGATTTTGTATTTTACTGAAAAATACTCGAACGAATAAAAGATTTGAACAACTGGGACTAACAATTTCCAAGTGTTATTTTGTTT
>NC_036240.1:12021817-12022934 GCF_002742605.1 Olea europaea var. sylvestris | reverse complement strand
TGATCTTCAAGATTCAATAAATGCTCTGGAAGGATGTGTTACAGTGTTTGATAAAGGTAGATTTGATGTTATTAAGTTATTGCACTAATCGAATGTGGGATTGAGAGGAAGATTCCAGATGTAGAGAATTTTCTTCAAGTTCAATCCTTAACAAACGTCTGAAACAACACAATTTATATGAGATGTTTTGGGTCATATGGGTCAGGTCAAAATCTCGAAAAAGGCAAAATAGGGTTCTCCAGGCAACATTATTGCTCGAGGAAAAAGTGAGGTAGGGACGAAAAGCGAGCGAGAGGCTCTTTGCTTTCGACACTCGAGCGACCACTTGGCGTGCAGCTAGTGAAACCTCAATGATACATCTTGCCATACTTCACAACTCGAACCCTAACATACTTTGACAAAATTGCAACTTAGTCCCCATTTTTCAAACATGTACAAATTGATCCCTAACTTTTAAACATTGACAAATTGACCCCAAACTTTTGAACAATTACAATTTGACCCTTTTGTTCACAGAATTGCCAACTCAAAATCTAATAGTTTGTATTGATCATTTATCACCTATATAGGCCTCAATCAATACACCACGAAATGCTGTCAAAACATGATGAAAAGTGACAACTTTTAATTCGAAACGGTTCCCAAGTTTCAAATTGAAAAACCAACCGTTGACTATTTTTTAACACTATGTGTATGCATAGTAAAAGTAAATTTGATTTTGTTTTGGTCAAAACACATCTCTTATATGCACAAAAATAAGCCTATGCATACGCATAGGCATAGACAAAAATCAAATTTTCCATTTTCAATTTCTTTTGATTCCACTAATTCCACAATTATGTCTAACAATTAGCCCTTTATTATTTCATTGATTTTGAACAAATATTCAACAATTGTTCTAAAGAGCTAGCTCTCCAAAGATGGAAGAATTGCGTGAAATTGCGAGAGCGCACTACAGAGCTGGCTCTCCAGAAGTTCAAACCCTGGCATATGAATTCTTCAAATCACTTGACATGAATGGTGATGGACGTGTTCAGCTGCACGAGTTCTTGGCATTCATGAGACAGGAAGGCCACTCGCGTATGTACAATACTTACTTTTTTCACGAGCTAGATCG
>NC_036240.1:12003246-12013918 GCF_002742605.1 Olea europaea var. sylvestris | reverse complement strand
ATCACTAGGGAAGGTTCTCCTTTTGACCTTTTAATTATCGAAATTCTGGCATTCTCATTTTCAATTCGATTAAACATTGAAGGTCTCAATTGGTTTGATTTCTCTTCTGCAACTTCATAAATTTGAATTATGATAGGGTTTAAGGAAACCTTCTTGGCCTTAATTTTTCTCAATGGATTTGGATCATATCCCAAACCATACTGGGGTTGAGATATCATGGCTCCATTAGAATCAGAATGAACACGTTCACCCAAAAGGACGGCATCAAGATCACCTAATTTTTGAGACTCTCCTTTCCCAAATCCATCATTGTCAAATAACTTTTTGACTTGAGGATTGTAACATCATTTGAAAGTCTCTTTTGATCCAATGGCTCGTTTAGTACCCGACATGTCTTGTTTAGACGAGCTAAAAATACAGAGTTTTAATATGTTTGAAATAGATGTTGAAGCTTTCGATGTAGATTTATGATTTTTCAAGACTACCATGAGTTGATGGGGGCAAAAGCAATTTTGGAATACTAGGTATTGAAAGAGTTAACTCTTTTTTCAATACTTCAATGCCGGTTGATTCTATTTGAGGTTTTTTTGCCTTTCGAGAATCCTTCATATGTAAATTTAGATTTACCATTGATAAGCTATTGAGATTGAGCAGTACCAAATGTATCATGATCGTCTGCATCTCCTTTAATTTTGAATCCGCCATGGTCAATCCTCTAGAATTATACTATTCATGTTCCATGTAAAATTGTTATCAGTGAAATGAGATTCTTCTTCGAGGAATGGTTTGGATTCAACTACCACAAATTTGAATTCTTTATGTCGACTATATTTGAAGCATTGGTGCCAAGTTGAGGGTACTACTTCAGTTTCATGCAACCAAATACATCAAAAGAGTAACTTGTATGATGTTATAGTATTATTGACATGGAAGAGAATTGAGGAAATTGACTCTCCTATTTACAGATTCAGACGAATCATAAGAGAAAAGAGTACCTGTGTTAAGAAATGATTAGAACCTTAACTTTACATGGAAACATTAACAAAAATGTAACACGAAATAATGCCACACATAGAAAAGATATTTTTTGAAAAAATGCAGAACACAATACTTTGTAGAAATGTTTCAATAAAAATTGTAACTACTTAATAGGAGCCTGTAATTTTTTTAATTTTTTTTTTTATCAAAGACGAAAATTAAGGTCATTCTTTAGATATAATTGACAACAAAGCCAACGATGAAATGTGAATCCTAGTTATAATTTTGGAAAATCATGGTAAAAAATTTCTAATAGTTTCCACATCCTTTTCATAAATTTTGTTTAGTTTTTCAAACATTTCCTAGAATCATTAAAGTGTTGTCTCAAATGGAAATTCTAGTTTTTTAGATGTTCCCATGTCACTATTTTAGAAACTATGAAGGAATATGACATGAAAAATTGTTGAATTTTTGTGTATCATTCATATTCAAAGTTCATATATGTCATTTAAAATTATTGTAATTTGTAAGTACTTCAGAAAACTTTTGCTTTTTAAGAGAGTGACAAAGATCATTGACCTTCCCTTTATTCTGAAGTAAATGGGGATTAAAATTAATGAGACCAAATATATCTGATTGAGCAAAAGGAGCCTAATCGTTATAGAACATAGTCTGCACAATGCTTCTGGCACTATCATCTCCAAGTAGCGGGTCATAGCTCTTGATGAAATTGGGCATTATTTTCGGTAAAGACTCAAGAGTGAAGGATTCAATCATCATAGCCTTGAAAATCTTGGCAGCAAAAACACTCTTGGAGATCCTCAGAGATATCTTAATTTCTGGTTGACAAAACAACCAAACGAACACTACCCGACCTCGGCTTGACCCAAAACCAAACTTCCACTTTGGTTGCTCCAAGTTTCACTCCACAAAGGAGATTATGGTGGTGGTATATGCAATCTATGACGGAAGGAGAAAATCAATGAAGACACCAAAAACCAACAAGCTCTCAAACTCTAAGGAAGTCGGCCTCTCTCTCATTTTCTCTCTTGCATAATATACACACACACCAAAAAATGGCTAGGGTAAACTAATATAAGTAAGGTTGGTTAGACTTTTAATTAGACTAACAATAGGTTAAATGAGCTAAGATTCAAAGTCATCCAAAAGGTAATATAAGTAGGCGGGATAAAGCCTTTGGACTTAGTTGTTGTAGTTATTTCACTCATCGATTGAGGCCCATGAAATAAATTTTCACATTTAACATCATAGCCTAAGATTTATTGGGTATCAAAATTCAACAAATCTCTACCCTAATGCCCAATAAATCTGCAAGCAATCGGAACACATAATTGTTACTTGCATAATCAGGGTAACCAATAGAATTGGAATCACAAACCTTACCTCGTGTTTTGGACCCGAAATACATACCATACATGATTAATGTAATCACCAGGGATAAGGTCACAAACAAAATACTCAAGTAGAAGTAGTTAATCATAGTGAGCAATCAAGAGCAAATAATCATGTGATGAAGATATTATATAGAATAACACACAGATATTTTCAAAATCCCTTGACACAGAATAACAAATTAACACTAAGTTAGTCAACAAATGGCCAACGCACATACAACAAATACATAAATGACCCTACGAAAAGATCTCACCACACTTATCATATCCCATTTTATGTTGCTCACACCTCAAGAACACATATCTCCTCTCATCGCCCACCATGTTCATTAGGCTAATCACTAAACTCATGTGTAACTAGTAAGCCAAAATAGATCCTAAGTCCACGAGATAATCCCTTATCACCACATCGTTTTTCCCAACCTACATTGATAATGGGTCTCCACCTAACAAAAGTAATAGAAGTGCCTCCTCACACTCCACCTGATCAAGATCTCTTTACAAATAAAGGACTCTAACATTTAATCACCTTTCCATTCATGATACCAATGTCACACTCCGCATCCCCGATACAAACCACAATATATTCCCAAGCATATATACTCTACCTTATCAAAAGACATTCAACACACTGTTAATGCATTCCACCCCACTATGCATGCAAACAATTACACCAAGTAATAAGATCACTTCAATCCATGCATTACACACACAAACAAATTGAAAATGTAACATATCAGCATAACATAATTAAGCAATCACACATATGTAGAAAGGATTACACATAGATACACATGCAGTAACTAGATTTACTTTGAGTAAACCTCATAGGTCATTACTCGACCCAATGACAACATTAACCTCACATCTCTCCTTATCTTTCCTTTTATGATCATTTCTAGGATAATCTATTTTACCATGTCCAAATTTACCACAGTTAAAACACATCTTACTTTTCAAACTTACCTTAGACCTACATATGCCATCAATACCAAATAATAACCACAAGCAAAGTAAAGACATAATTTACACTAAATAGTTAAACAAACTTTCCTAAGGTCACATGCAATTCTAACAGTGTAGAAAAGATTGACAACAACTTCGTAAATAATTTAAGGCAAATAATTAACAAGTAATTTTTAGGTCTAGCAACAAGTAATTGTTACCCCTTTACAGTAACCCAAAACCTAACGTCACCCCACACGATGGCTTCTAATGTTGAAAATAAATTATTACCTTACACAATAATTTTAGTTGCAATAATAAAATACAGAGAACAGGATATCGAGCGGACCACATCTAAATTTCTGTAAATATCAAAAGATAGGAATTCACCGCTTTATGACCGTCACAATTCGTCCTAAAGCTTCCAGTAACAACGGCAACACAAAAATAACACCAAAACTTTCAAGGGAAAAATTGTCCAACTTTCACTGTATTACTCAAAACTGAAATCTGACAACACCACAGGATCTGTCCTATCGTCGAATACATTCTACCTTTTTATGCCATCGTCGAAATCAGGCTCAAGCTTCGTCATATTTTTGTCCAGCTTTCTGCCTGATTTTCAAACTTCGTTCCAACCAATTTTTATCCAATTCTTTCACAAATTTCTCAATCCCTTGAGAAATCTTGATGCCAATATCAAAAAACAACTAAATGAACTCTACCTGACCTCGATTCGACCTAAAAAAAAACCTCCACTTGGTTGCTCCATGTTCACTCCACAAAAAGACTATGGTGGTGGTATATGCAATCTGCAAAGGAAGGAAAAATCAAGGAAGACGCCAAAAATCACCAAGCTCTCAAACTCCAAGAAAGCCAACCTCTCTCTCTCTCTCTCTCTCGTTTTCTCCCTTGCATAATACACACATCCAAAAAAGGCTAGGTTAATTTCATATAAGTCAGGATAGGTTAGGCTTTCAGTTGGACTAATAACAAGACTAAATGGGTCAAGATTCAAAGTCATCCAAGATGTAATATAAATGGGCCGGGATGAGCCTTTGAAATTGGTTGTTGATAATTATTTCACTCATCAATCGAGGCTTATGAAATACATCCTACGTTTAACATCATAACCCGAGATTCATTGGGTATCAAAATCCAAGAAACAACAACTTTAATCTCTTAGGGAAATATAATGACACTCATGATTTTCTTGAATGAGTGCAAAACATATATACATATAGTTAGCTATCTTTCAAGAGAGAAGCTTAAAATTGTGCAGAAGATAGAAGATGAAGAGGATATTTATAGACGATTATCAAGTAACAATTATGCCCTTTGATGAGTGTGTTTAACTCATGCATTTCATACCATATTTTAACTTGATAATTTGTTAGATCTTATGAGTTTTAGAACGTTTTGATGTTTGTGTTAATGTTGTTTTATAGGATTAGGTTAATGGGATGAAAAAGTGCAAAAATGAAATTTTAATACACAAACAGGGCTAACAGAGGTGCCAACAACCTGCAGAAGAAATAGGAACCTAGCGCTAAGGCGCAAACCAGAACACATACCGCATTCACTTATGGTTTGTTTTGTGTTCTGGTCCACTTTAAACGTCCGATTCAACCAAAACTCATCCTGCCTTGGAAAGGCATAAATACATCTAGAGTAACATTTTTTAAAGGAAGAACTCGATAATGAGAGAAAAATCATTGAAGAAAACAAGAAATCAAGGGTTTGAAGCAGTGATTTAGGCACGAAGATCATCTTGGTGGAAGATTCATCAATGTACTCAATTATTATTCTTTTTTTCTTCAAACATTATGAGTAACTAAACTTTTTATTAGGATGAACAATGTAGTTTATTGAGACCTTTTGATTCAAATTTCAAGATTTTAGTTATTTGAATTTCATGTTTTGATTTTATTTATGGATTTTAATGCTTGAATTCTTTGGCCAATTATTCATTGATAGTGTCAATTCATAATGAGTCGACAGGTGAGTTATAGATTTAGACCATGTAGTAACATTTGAGAACTAGTACAAAAGCATTGAGATACCTTTTTCTAGTTAATGTAGTCGTTATATGGATTTTTAGAATTTGAATGTGTTTAATTAATGTGTATCCTGATTCATATAGAGATGTGGAATTGACTTAGTTAAATGGGATCGATGTGAATTCGAGAGAGATAAATGGAACACGCTAGAAGAATTTGACCGAGCACTATTTTATGTTTTGAATCTTGATTAAAGAGTAAAAGGTAATCAATAAGTGAAATTGTGTGCCCTAATATCCCTTTTATATTTTTAAAACCTAATTTGAATTTTTTGTGCATTTGGATACATTTAATTTGTTAGCAGTAATGAGATCAACAATCACAAAATTATTTTTTTTGTCAAATAAAAGAAGAAAAGTAAATTAGGAATAAATAATAGTTCTCCTGAGAACAATTATATGGACTCAAAGGTCTATTATATTATTTGTTCGATTTCGTACAATTTCGATAGAATAAATGCAACAAATTTTTGACCCCATTGTCGGGACTATTTACATTTAGTTTTAGTTTATTTTATTTTTGACTTTTGTTTGATTAGTTTATTTTTCTTATTACGGATAAAAGGTATTTGTTGTATGCTCCGTTCCTTAGGTGATGAACTTGAACCGTTTGACCCAAAAATAGAATGCATCTTTCGACAAAGGCTCAAGGAACAAAAACAAAAATAAAAACATTAGAAGAGGCAAAAGAGCAAAATATTTCGATATTGCCAATTGGACAATGAGCGCTAGACTTGCCAGTGCAATATTCTTGACTCCTTTACAAGTGCCCGATAGCTTCAGTGTTGTATATCCAGATTTCAGGCAAAATAACTTTTAGATAAGGACTAATTAGATCCACTTCACTAGCAAAACCCTTCAATTCTAAGAGTTATCTCATGAAAATCTGAACACAGATGTCTCAAGATTTTTTTGAAATTGCAAGAACTTTCATGCTTCAAAGGTTAATGAGGATGCAATCAATCTAAGATTATTTTCTTATACATTGAGAGATGCAATTTTGGAGTGGTTGGATGCTAAGCATCATGGAAGTATCACTATTTGGGAGGACTTGACGAGAAAATTTTTTAATAAATTTTTCCGTCTTGGAAAAGTAGCAAAAATTCGAATGGAAATCCAAACGTTCAAGGAACATGATGGGGAGAGTTAACATGAAACTGGGAATAGGTTTAAGGAGTCGATAAAAAGTGTTCAAATCATGAAATAAGCAAGGATAATTAGGTACAATATTTCTACATCGGACTTTCACCACTACCTAAATCTAAAGTGGATTCTTCAGCAAACAAGTCCATAATTGGTAAATCAATTCAACAATGTTTGGACTCATTTGAGTTGATTACAACTACACATTCCATGTTTTCATCCAAAGAGTAGTACCGAAGAAAATAGTTGAAATTCTTAAGCTAGACAACACGGAATCTACTAATGCATACATAGCTGCTTCGATAAACAAGTGGAATTATTGGTTAAGCTCAAATGCATGGAGCAAATGTAGTGATGGTCAGTTCGACATGTGAGAATTGTGAGCCAATCATGTTGCAAGAAAATTGCTTATTTATGTGTTTTACAACAGAATAAGTAAACAATATTCAGAATGGTTTCCTTAGTTTTAATCCATATGGACAAACATATAATCCAAGATGGAGACAACTTCTGAACTTCAGATGGTCTAATAATCAATAACAACGGAGTAGTTCAAATAATCCTCAACAAGAGCGAAGACCAAGTTCTAGCAAAAATTTTCAACAATATATGTAGAAAATTGATTAAGTATTCCAGCAAATTGTTACTAATTTTCAAAATCAACAAGTATCTATCAAGAAGTTGGAAACACGGATTGATCAAATAGCTCAATAACTTGCAGAATGTCTACCAGGAACATTACCAAGCAATACAGTAACAACTCCTAAGAAACAAGTGATAACAATAAGAGTAGTAGTGAGTACCAAGTCTACTCAAGGCTTATGTGCCTTCTATTCCTTTTCCTTAGAAACTCCTGAGGAACAAGCAAGATAAGAAGTTTGAATATTCTTAAGAAGCTCCACATCCACATCTCATTCATTGATGCGATATTAAAAACTCCATTCAAAGTTTTTGCAAGATATGCTAACCAAGAAAAGAAAGCTTTCAGAGTTTGAAATTGTGGTACTAATAGAGAAAAGTAGTGCAAAACGACAAAACAAATTTTCTCCAAATTGAAAGATTTAGGGAGTTTTACTTTGCCAATTGCAGTTGAAAATTGTTGTTCCACTAATGCTCTGTATGACGCAAGTGCCAGTATAAATTTAATGTAATATTCTATTTACAGAAAATTAAAATTAGGTGAAGTCAAATCAACATGTATAACACTACAGTTTTTTGATAGAACAATTTCATGTTTATGAGGAAAAGTTGAGGATGTGCTCAAANAAGTCAAATCAACATGTATAACACTACAGTTTTTTGATAGAACAATTTCATGTTTATGAGGAAAAGTTGAGGATGTGCTCAAAAAAGCAAGAAATTCAATATTCTCAATAGATCTTCTATTAGTCCATCCCAAGACTGTTCTATACTTCCTTAATACACGCAACAGTTTTTCCTCTTCTTCAGGTGTGAATGATGCAACAACAATCACTAGAAAGGTGTGATTTTTACTTAAGAATGCATAGTGAAGGTGCTCAGGAATTTCTTCAACTCTAGACAGATAAAAGTCGTAGTTTTCTACAAATTTTCATCTATTTTAACTGCTGGCTTTTCTTTAAAAACTGTAGAATCTGACTTGGCTACAATTGGTTCTTACATCTCTATTTCATTGCTAAGTGATGTGTCCTGTTGTAGGGCTTCTAGGGCAAAGACATAACGGAGAAATTTCTTGCTAACATCATGTAATTCAAATCCATAGGCAGCTGAGTTAGTAAAATTGTCAGCTCTAGATGAAGTGGTGATGCATCGCTCTAGGCGATCAGTTGGTGCATCTTTTTGAAAGGCTTCTTCTACACATTGCTCAATGATCTCTACCCGAAAAAAAGTGCTTGTCTCTTCTGGAAATTTCATTTCTTGGTAGATGTTGAACATAACCTCTTCTTTATTCACTCTCAATGTTAATTCATCTTTTTTAACATCAATTAAAGTCCTTCCAGTGGCCAAGAATGGTCGGCCAAGAATTATTGGAACTTCTTGGTCTTCCTCCATATCTAACACCACAAAATCAGCGGGGAAAATAAACTTGTCCATCTTTACCAATACGTCTTCTATGACTCCACGTGGGTACTTGATGAATCGATCTGCTAGTTGCAAAGAAATGGTTGTTTGTTTCATCTCAACAAGTCCTAATTTCTTGCAAACAGAAAGTAGCATAAGATTAATGCTAGCACCAAGATCACATAAGACTTTATCAAAAGATAAATTTCCAATAGTGCAAGGCAAGGTGAAACTTCTTGGATCTTTTAATTTTTGAGGTAATTTCTTTTGAAGAATGGCACTGCATTCTTCTGATAGCTTTATTGTTTCAAATTTCTCTAGCCTTCTCCTCCTTGAAATGATGTCCTTCAAGAATTTCACATAATTTGACATTTGTTTCAAAGTATCTATAAAATGAATATTTATGTGAATTTTCTTGAAAATATCCAAAAACTTAGAAAATTGCTTATCTAATTTTTGTTTTTGGAAACGTTGAGGATATGGAAGTGGAGTAAGGAAAGCAATAGGATTGTCAGGAATTGAAATTGCTGGAGGCTCGTCAACCTTTCTGTGTGGATCTTTCGTACTCTTTCCTCTTGCTTTGGCCATTGTTTGCAACTGTAAGAGTGGACCTTGTTTGGTTCAACGGTGACCTCTCGATTTCTTTTCTATTCCTAAGTGTGATGGCCTTACATTGTTCCTTTGAATTTATTTCTGTGCTGCTAGGAAAAGTTCTTCCTTGTTGGGAATTGATGGTTGTAGCTAGCTGCCCAATTTGAATTTCAAGATTCTTCACAGTGGCTCCCATGTTGTTACAATGAGTTTCAATGTTGTCCAAACGTGAATCATTCTTTTTGAACCTTGCTTTTGTTTCCTCCACAAAGGAAATCATGGCATCTTCAAGTGACATCTTCTTCTTGGTTTGTTGACTTTCAAATCCTGGAGGAGGAAGTTGCAGCACATTCTTTGTGTTTCCATAGGACAAATTCTCATGATTTTGAAGTCCTGGATGGTAGTAGTTTTGCATTAGATTCCCACGATAGTTGTAGTTCCGACTTTTAATTTATTGGACCTGCTCTTGACTCATTTCATTACCAAGAACTATCATACATCCAGCTGCAACATATTCTACATTTTGTGGTGTCCTTTGTGTTGTCAAGGTTGAAATTTGATGGGATAAAGCACCTGAGCTGAAAGGGCTGCTAAAGGCTCCAAATCATAAATCCCAGCAACTTTCTTTTGTTGGATAATTTAATTCTTTAAATACCGGATCTTTCATGTTAAATCATCAAGAAATATAATAATTAAAGCGGAAGCATACCTGAATCTGACATGGTTAATGCAATATGGATTTCGCGGTATGATCTTCCAAATCTACACGCAGTCTCCTTTTCCTCTCTGTGATGGGATGCAGTAGAGAATGAACAATTCGTTTCGTTGCGTGTGATCTGGGGACCATAACCTATTTATATGAGGATGCCCTTTGACCTAATTCGGCCCATCATAGAATTAGGACTTGGGCCCGGTCTCTACACATATGTAAACCCATACTTTAATTGGATACATTAAAGCCCAAAACCGAAACCTTATTAGATCACTTTAATCGGGCTCAACCGAATTCGATAGCCTATAATTTAACACACAATTATTTACACATACAAGCCCATCTTTAATTAAAAATCCTTACAATCTCCCACTTGGGCTACATGTGTCACCTTATAATTGTGCATTAAACATAACCTTATGAGTACTCAGAATTTTGCTATCATTACCGAATGTATCCCCAAACAATCCCGTCCATCAATCATATCAACATAGGATCAAAGCGGCTTTCGCTACTTTCGCGTAGCTAAACCCATCAATGGTCACATATATCAATATAATCGAATGACATGGATCAAGCATGGATGTGTAGCATGGAAATTACATGTAATGTGATCTGTAACATGCCTATTTCCAACTGGTCCACCTTAATACCTTAGTGAGATCATTTTAAACAAGTTCAGAGATAATTAACCAAATAACTTTATAACTAAAAATAACTTTAACTTTAAACCATATCCAAAATAACAGTACATGTGTCCAATATGAAAAGCAAAAAAATGCAAACTCC
>NC_036240.1:11993096-11996548 GCF_002742605.1 Olea europaea var. sylvestris | reverse complement strand
TTCTATATTTTGATTATATTGTACTGGTCTATTTAAAACTCTTTCTATTATGTTTCTGCTTATACTTGAAGTACTATTTCTAGATGTAGATACTTCTTCGTTTATTGTTCTAGATCTTCCTAAGAAGGGATTTGTATTCATCTTGGAAATTTATACTCTTTAGGTAATCTTCTAGTTCCTTTTTTTTTCCTGTTTCTCTAAAACTTAAATTTTCTAATGTATTTGTTAAAGCTTGGATTTTTAATTTTTAATTCACATAATATTTTATCTTTTTCCCAATATTTTAAAACATTTTCTCCTATTATTTCTATCTTTTCTATCTAGATATTAAATTTTCTATTTCTTGTTCTGTAATTAACATATCATAAATCTTTTCGTTATCAATTAGTTCTATAATTCCAAATAAATTATCTTCTTCTAGAATTATCCTACCCCCCCCCCATTGGTATCAGAGCAAAAAAGGAAGTAGAGTGGGAAACAAAAGAGTCTATGATATTAGAACTTACATGTTTAATAAATAATAAGAGATTAACTTATAAAGTAAAATACAGCCTAGATATTTGTGGTTACTTTGAAGAAGATAACATAGTGGGAACATATAGTAAAGATTTAATTGAAATTTTAGAAATTTTAAGAATTGTTAGAAACCTACCTGTTGAAATAAGGGAAAATATAGTAAAAAGAATTTTAGTAGAAGAATATTAACATATTTTCATTAAAGTATTAAAGTAAAATGTAATCCAGAAAAACTTAAAAGTATTAAAGTAAAATGTTACATAAGAATAGGACAATATGAAATAAAATGTTTAGGTTTGAACTGTTGATTCCTAAAATCAGACTCAGTAGACTGATAAATCTGCTACAGAAAAGGGTAAAGAGATTTGGGATCTTTTAGGACAGCCCAACAGAAATTTTGATTACTTAGTTAAATATAGTCCACCAAAGTGCCACGAGTAACCTTATAAAAAGAAATCAGGTTCAAGTTTATATATCATAGGTGGTGGAAAAAAAAAAGGGTAGGATGTTTTGGTTTTACTACTGTTTTGTTTGCTACTGTTTGTTTATTGCTATTGATAAATAACTTTTAGTTTTTAATAACTTTAATCCTACTTAGTACTCTCCTTAATTTTATATAAATCTTTTTTTAGAATTATATATAAATCCTTTTTTTTACTACCTATGACATATAAACTTGAATCTGATTTCTTTTTATAAGGTTACCCGTAGCACTCCCTTATAAAATTCTTAGATTAATTTATCCCCTTCCCCAGCATCTCTAGAAAACATCAAAAGACTCACTCCAGCCAAAAGTTTTCACTTATCTGGGTCACTCAGAATTGACCTAAAAACAGTATGGCTCCTAAAAATCAAGTAATGCTTTTATTATATGCATAGGATAAAATGAGAAATATAACAAATATTTACTTCAAGAAAAACATGAATAAAAAAGTAAAACATAAATCAGGGATTTATAAATTCATCTTTAAAAGATTTACAACTAAGGATTTCCCTTTCGGGAAGTCCCTAAAGTTCTAAAATAAACTTAAGAAAACAAGAGTACCTTAAAATATGCACAAAGACTTCAGCTATACAATAGTTTTGGTTGGGAATTTTTTTGAAGGAGAGATTTCAAAGGTTTTTTAAATAGCAAAGAATACACAGGTTATAAACTTCTGCCTCAACCAAATGAAACTGTCTCTTTAAATAGAAAAATTCTTGGAAGCAAAAAGTCTAAACTATCCTTAGTGGGAAAGGCACTCACTTCACCGAGAAACTTCTGGCCAATCAAACAAATAACAAGTGTCTAAAAATTTAAGTGGAATTTTTCTTTTCAAAAAGTTCCGAGACCTTTTCTAATAATGAAACTTAGTCAAAAAGTCTACAGTCCAGTGATAAAAAAGTCTTCAGCTTTTTCTTCTTTTCTTCCACCAAAAATGGTCTTATTCTGCATTATTGAGAATCTTATCATGTATCAAGATTATGACGTGCCACTGATAAAAATGACATTCCACTGTCTGAATTATTGTATCCTTCGTTCTGTGGATCTTCATCTTCTTCTGAAAGTCTGGAATGATTATCTTCATCTTTTTCCTTTTGATCTGGACATTTTGCAATTTCTTTTTCTTCTTCATGATTCTTTTTTAGAATTATATCAAATGCTTGATTTACTGTTTCTTTAATTTGTTCTTTTAATCCTTCATCATATTTCTTCTTCTTAATCTTTTTCTTCCTTTATGAAGAAGTTCCTTCCTCTCTTTTGGATTGTTTCTAAAATTCTTCAATTTTTTCCAAAATCTTTTTTAAAGAAACAGTGTCTTGATTGGGGTCTTGTGCTTCTTGAAAAAATAAACAATCTTGACTATTTTAGGCAATCATTTTTTCCTTTCCTTTACTAGACTGAATTTCTTGGGCTTGTGAAAGATCTGGGTTATTTGAAAAATGTTCTGGTGGACTATATTTAACTAAGTAATCAAATTTTCCCCTGGGCTGTCCTAAAAGATTCCAAATCTCTTTACCCTTTTCTGTAGCAGATTTATCAGTCTGCCGAGTCTGATTTTCTAATTTAGTAAAGGAATCAATAGTCCCCTGAGTCTGCTGGGCTTTTGGTAAGTCCACAACCGTCAACGAATTTGATAAGTCTTTACCAGCTACCGTTTTGGCTGGACTAGCTATGGACTTATTGGGCTCCATAGTACCTGTTGGATATTGGACTTTTAAATCCAAAATCTCTTTTTCAAGTTGGGCCACTTTCTTTTGGAGTTGGGTTCTTTCTAATGAAAGGTTCTGGTTGGCTTCATTAATAACTTTATAATTTCTTTGCATACACTCACAGTGTTGGCAAAAAATATTATGGTCTTTACTTGGAGAGAAGTCTAATGGAGGGTCAGAGTAATTTTTTAAAGAAGGAAATAAATAAAAATTTATCCCTATATGTTGTCTTGCTGCATCTAATGCTTCTTGAAAATTTGTAAAACCTTTATAAAGAGGATCTGGAAATTTTTTAATACAGTCTAAAACTTCTATCCAAGAATGAAAAATTCCTGGATTTTTTCCTTTAATAACAACATAAAATTTATATATTTGCTTGTTCTGAATAAAATGTTCTGATAATACATTCATACATGCAAGAAAATATTTCTGATCTTTTGGATTCTTGTTATATGAAATCCATAAATTATCTAAAATACATTTTTCTTCTCTAAATAAAGAAATATGAGGTAAAATTTTGAATGAAATATTACTATTTGGAAAAATTATAAGTTCTTGGTTTCCAAACCTTAGTTTGTCTTGTAACATTGGTCTATTCTGATTTAATGGAGTCTGTGGTAAAGAACTTGATGCAAATGAATTTCCTGGTGGAATTCCTGGTCTTAAAGGTCTTGGTCTTATCATCTGTATAACAAAATTATGTTAAACAAGTTTAATAATTTCTATCTATTATTATTCTACTT
>NC_036240.1:11973200-11986776 GCF_002742605.1 Olea europaea var. sylvestris | reverse complement strand
TATATATATATTGGCAAAAACAAGAATAATACAATTCTCGACAATGGCGCCAAAAACTTGTTCAGTACAAAATTGCAAGTGCAGGATATCGTAGTTTTATAGTAAAGTGATGAGAAGAGTGTCGTCTTCCGGGATTGATAACTCACTTTTGACAAGTACCAAAATTATACTAATCTCAGCTTTATCTAGATAAGTCACTGAAATTGGTTGTAATTGCAAATTAAAATAAGAGACAAACAAAATGACAAAGGGATTTGTTCGATGGAAGAATTAATGAGAAAAATAACTTCTAGAAAATTCAATTTCACCTCATCCCTAACTGTGCTTTGCTTTTCTAGCTAAAAGAAACTAACTCTCTAAGCTTGTTAGCAGGACTTGCTAAACCATCCAAAAGCTTCTTTCAATAGTCAATTAGATCTTTTCTTCAATATTAGTTCACACAAGAGTATGCAATTAATAGAACAAGAAAGCATTAAGTGCAATAATTCCTCTCTTATCGCTACACGGGTTCTTAACGGTCTTTCAATCCTATAATTACCTATGCTGAAATATTCAATGGTCTATCTTATAATTCCCTCTTTCGAAAGCAAATCACAAGATCCAAAACATCTAAATAATGGCCAGTTACTTAGAAGCAATAAGCAAGGAATAAATCGGACAAACTTAATGGAGAATTACTTCAATTTTGCATAGAAAGGCAAGCATAATTGAAATTAGATTACATTGTTTTCCTAGAAGTAAAAGAAATTTAGTTTATGCTGGAAATTAAAAGCAATATAATCCAATTCAACATGACTTGAGTTTAGGTAATAAGAAAATCAAACTTGAAATAATAATGGGTGGTTCTTGATAATTTTTCTGCTTCGTGAGACTTCTACAGCATCTACCAAGAAAAATCAGAATTTTTCATTACTTGTTAGTCCCCATTTTTCCACTTTCGAATTCCTTTTCTGCCCAATATTCTTATCGAAAACTCTCGTTTTTCTCTTTCTTTTTTTCCTTCCCAGCTTATTCAATTTTTCTTCCTCCTCCTTAAAAATATCTGCTCTTATTTTTATCCTCCTGCGAGAGTCCCTCAACTCTTTGCAATCTCTCTAACGACTTCTCTTTTTTTCTTCCAATCTTCAGCAGCTATGTTGCGTCTTGAGGATGAAGTCTGATGATATGATTATTGGGTCATCCTAGCAATTGGGCTTTATTCTCCAACATGATGGGCTGTTACTATGTGGGTCTTACTTTTCTTCAAATCTGGAAATAAATTTAAATGATCACAATGAAGCTTAAAATTGACAAAAACAATTAAAATTGGACTAGAGTTTAGAGTCAACAGGTGATAAGATGTATGAAATTATGCAAATCATCAACTACCATGTTATCAACGAAGGTAGATAGTAATTTGCAACCCATGAAAGCCCTTGGATCAAATAAATCCTAAGTATTAATGTCAACTTGCTTTCCAAGAGTATGCCTATAAATAGAGGTATTGGATTCATTTGTAAATATATGGAATGATATGGGATATGGGATAGAGAGCGAATATAGATTTGAAAGAAATTTTCCATAGATGGAATGGGAGATGTAGAGTGATATCTTGTGGAGAGAAAATATTTGAGAGATTGTAAATAATTCTCTTCCATTTATACAAAGAGATTTTCCCATATTTATATGTGTGTTCCTTTAATTATAATTTCTTATCTACCTTTTCTACTCAAAGTCAGCCTCATAGGTTTAATTATGATAACTTACCGCTATCTCGCAGATACAAGAGTTGTAGAACTTTAAGACCACACGATTCTAGCGTAGTTCGAGAGTGACGAATTAGGCCCATGACAGGTAGAATCAAAACAAAGTTCACGAGGGGTTTAACCAAGTTTTATCTCAGAAGTAAGATGATATCTAAGCAAGGTTAACGTGGTGTAAAACTACGGAGGTGGTATCAGAGCGAGGTTCATGTAGGGTTGAACCAAGTTTCATCTCATAGATGAGGTGATATTCGAATAAGGCTCATATGGTGTAAGCTACAAAGATGGTATTAAAGCGAGAGTTTTGGCTATGGTAGTGAAGTTTGGCCGTGGTAGCCGAGTTAATGGGAGGTTCTTGAGCTAGATTTAGGTAAGGTGCTCAAATGGTGAAATCTCAAAATACTGTCAAAATTGGAATAGATGAGAGGGGATGTGGTGTTCCCTTGTTAGAAGAAATGAGGACACACGGTAAGAGCAAAGCACGGGAAATTCCTAGCATAAAATGAAAATTCAACGTGATCATCGCTAATATGAGTGATAGGCTTGAATCTCTTGAGTATTCCTTTCAGGTATTAGAGTATCACATTGTTGGAAAGTTAGAACCTCTCCAAATTAAGGTCAAGGAGGTGATGGACTATTAAGCTTGTTTGGTGGACAATGTCAAGGCTGTGAAGGAAGATGTCCAAGCTGTGGAAGTCAGACTAGCCGTTGTTGGTAAAGATTTCACACGTCTCAATGCAAAAAGTCACTAATTATGTTGTTGCCATACAAGGACAGGTAAACCAGTTGTCCTTGATGTCAGAGACAATGAGAATAGAGCTCAAGCAATACTAGTTTACTTCCAATACTAGCGGAGGTGCTGATATGAGTGTTGTTGTCCTGAGGCTTGATTACCCGAAGCCTAAGGGCTATGATGGTCGAAGGGATGCCAAAGATGTAGAGAACTTCCTATGGCAAATGGAAGTGTACTTTGAAGGCGTGAATATTGTTGAAGAGGTAATAAAGGTACGAACCATTTCAATGTGTCTTTCGGATACTAAGGTGTTGTGGTAGCGTTGTAAGCATTGTGAAATTGAAAAGGGAGCTTGCAAAATTCAAATTTGGGATAAGTTTAAAAGGGACCTAAAAAAGAAATTATACTCAAAGAATGTCATTTATGAGGCCCACAAGAATTTAAGGAAATTGAAACATATGGAATAATTCGTGAATATGCCAAAGAGTTCACAACCCTTATGCTTCAAATTCATACCATGCCGAATGATGATTTGCTATTCTATTTTGTAGACTAATGTGCAACATGGGTGCGACAAGTGTTGCATCATCACGGAGTCAAAAACTTAGATGAGGCAGTTGTAGTAACTAAATCATTGACGGAGTTTGAGGAAAGTGCAGAAATGGATGCTAAAATCTTCAAACCCCCAAAAGCAAATTTTAGCGAAAATGGGGAAGAGGCAAAGAAGGCCATGCAGTGGGGTGAGTCAAATTGGAGATCCAATCCTACGTTGATTATAGACCCAAAGGTGACACATAAGCTTTTCAGAGAAATGAGTGCGTTGAGAAGAAGATGAGTAATTTTACACTTTGTAATTGCTTCATTAGTAAAGGTCCGCTTCTCATGAGGAATTGTCCTAAGCCAGGATCATTGGTGTCTATATCAGAAAGTAAAACTAGAGGCCTTAGATAATTAACATGTCGATGAGGTTTAGATGAATTCATTCCAACTACTTAATCCCTTCAATATCGAAACCGTTTTCATTGGATAGAGACAAGACAACTTTTAGGAATGCAGTCAACCAAAGTCATTGAGAATAATAAAGACGTGATGCCCATGGGGTTGTTAAGGGAACAACTGCAAAGGAGTAAAATTGATAAAGCATTTCTATGAAGTCAAAAAAATGGGTGTACTTGTGTTGAAAGCTTCAACACACATAGGGATGCTATGGTCAGAGGAGACATCCATCCAAGGAATTAATGTAGGGGTACAGGGACACTATGGATACCGGTCCATCAAGGAAATGGTGCCTCAAGAAGGGGAACTTTTATGTCCATTGATGTGGAGGATAATGCAACTCTTAAACTGCATGAGGATGCAAGGAACACGTTTTGCTACAAGGACGTTAGCAAATTGACTAGAAAAAATATCACAATCCGCAATGGAGTAACTTTGAGGCTTGGCATGATGAGGGAGTTTTATGGCACATAACGGGAAAATGAGATAGATCTATGACAAATAAGGTCTAAACTTCAGCAGTACACGGCGATGATGGCATCGCCTAATTTGGCGGGAGAATGACTTACGTCTCCCATAGTCGCAATCAATATGTTCGAGTTACATCTGGGGAAAAATAAGGTAGTGCATACAGTGCATTATGGCTAGATGTAACTACCTACGATAGAAATACAGGCCAAAAAATTTAGGAACTTGGGTAATGCGTTACTGTAGGATGGAACTACCTACGGTAGTGGGTGTAGGTAGAGAAAACATGAGCATTGTGGAAGGGAACACAAGCAGGACCAACACATACACTGTGGTAGGAAACGAAGGCAATAATGTAGGCAGACTGTGTAGACAGCAAACACAATCAGGCTGTGCAAGTAGGATACAGGCTAGGAAAAGTCCCACAAGGATGTAGGTACAGAAGTCAGATTTTTCTTTGGTGAAAGCCACTATCTTAAAGGGGAGAAATACTATAACTGCAGCTAGTGATTTTAGATCCAAGTGGGTTCCAACTTGTGCAATTTGCTCGAAGAAGCAAAGTTTAAGTTAACTACTACAAGCTTGATGGAGAAACTATAGTTCAACTTGACTACTATGATAGGGATATGTCCACTTGCATATGAGTTGTAGAGATTATCCACTTGCATTGAAAGGGCCATGCCAACTACCATAAAGTTGGAAAGGGACATGCACATAGCAACATGACTACTTACAAATGTAGAGACAAGTAACTTGTAAGGTAACATATTTTCATTTGGCTATCATGTGATCAAATGAGGTGGATGGTAACTAGCAACCAATGAAGGCCCTTGGAACAAATAAATCCTAGTCATTGATGCCAGCTTGCTTTCCAAGAGTTTACCTATAAATAAAGGTGTTGAATTCAATTGTAAATAAATGGAATGACATGGGATATGAGATAGGGAATGAATTGAGAGTTGAGAGGAATTTTCCATGGAGTATGGAGTGGTATTTCATAAAGAGAAAATACTTGAGAGATTGTAAATAATTCTCTTTATACAAAGACATTTTCCCATATTTATGTGTATGTTCATTTACTTATAATTTCCTAGTTACTTTCTTTACTCAAAGTCAGCATCATAGGTTAAATTATCGTGGGATCTAAGGCTAATTAATGCTATCTCATGGGGACGAAAGTTGTGGAGCGTTGAAGTTGTACGATGTTAATGTAGAGCAGGAATGACGAAACTAGGCTCATGACATGGCGCTTACTTAGCTCTAGCCTATTCCTTGAGTAGCGGAATCGCTACTCGCTTGGCTCTCAATCGACCTATCGTCCGACCTAGCCCCATTTAGCATTTTTTATGCATATTCAGCTTTTTTTCAATCTATATTTTTAGGGTTTGAAATGTTCTCACTATATAATTAGCTCTTTATTTTGATTTAAACAAATTAGAAGATATTGTAAACACAATATCCTTGTATTCTTTCTCCATATTTTAGAGAATTCTCATTTCCTCTACCAATTACCTGTTGTTCTTCTGCATCTGTGATACTCACTTCATATTGTGTTTTATCCTCATATCACAACAAACTAATATCAAAGCAAGATTAGATCAAGTCAAGAGATCGATCTTTTGTGATGGAAAACATGTATGATAAACTACTTTTGGATCGCGACACAAGATTTTTGTTATGGTAGGTAAAGATGCAAGCAGTGCATCTAAACAGATTTGGATTATGCGTTGTTAGTATTTAACAAGATGTCAACAACTTGGACGTTGAAAAAGAAAAACATATCAAAACAAACTAATATCAAAGCAAGATTAGATCAAGTCAAGAGATCGATCTTTTGTGATGGAAAACATGTATGATAAACCACTTTTGGATCGCGACACAAGATTTTTGTTATGGTAGGTAAAGATGCAAGCAGTGCATCTAAACAGATTTGGATTATGCGTTGTTAGTATTTAACAAGATGTCAACAACTTGGACGTTGAAAAAGAAACAACATATGAATCAAAAGATACTGTTATAGATTCATCTGCATATTTCGAATAATATTCTTGAGGATGTTTTAAAGGAGAAGACTGTCGCGCATTATAGTTGAAATTGGAGCAATTATGCATGACGAAGGGTCTAATTAGCAAATTACATTTGAAATGGCATCTATATTCTCTTCGTATGATAGATGGTGCATTCCCTAAAGATCCCCTGGCTATTTTTAAGAAAATTGTGGCCGATTTGGAAACCTTGAAGGCTAAATATGATGAAGAGGATTTAGGATGCCGCTTCATATATGTCTTCCAGAGACACAATCATATACAATCGTGATATTTTTACCATTGAATAAGTCTATAATGCTCTATTTTGCAAAAGAAAAAGCGAAGTATCTTATTTGATGTAAGGCTTATCGAGACGACCTTATTGTTGATGTTGGCTATGCAAGGGCAAATTGAGGTCTAACTTTAGTAATAAAATTTGTTATTATTGCAAGAAGAAATGGCACACGATAAAGGATTGCTATAAGTTGTAGAATAAAGAAAATTTTCCCGCAACTAATCAGAAGTGAAAGCAACTAGATACTTTAGGTGAAGCCTGTACTGTAGAAAAATTTGACGATGATGGATAACTTTTGATTATTTCTGATGGGGACTCCAAACTTGACGATGATTGGATTCTTGTTACAGTTCGATTGTCCAGATCGAAATTTGTTTTCTACGTTTGAAATAGTTTCAAAAGATGTTATGGTAATGGGAAATAATATACCTTGTAGATTAGTCAGTATTGGAAAGGTCAAAATTACGAAGTTTAATGGGATTGTCATAACGCTTGATGTTGTGAGACATGTCCTGAGAAGAAATATCTAGTTGAGTACTTTTGACTTGAAAGGGTACAAATACATCGATGAAGGTAGAGTCGTGAAAGTTAGTAAAGGTGCTTATATTGTGATAAAGGGACAGAGAAGGTCCTAATTATATGTCTTGCAAGGTTCCACAGAATTTTTGAAGATCAATCTGTAAAATTTTGGCACTCTTGTGGATTCCAAGTTTGGTTTAATACCGTTGGAGTTTAGTTTGGAGTCTACATTGAAGAATATATTTAAGTCAAGTTCACAAGTTATGGATAATTCGTCTTTGCCACCAGTATCAATAATGCCATTGTATTCAATTGCCAAAGATGGACAAATGAGAAATATTAGGCCTCCACATTCGTACAGTGATGCTGATTTAGTTGTTTTTGCTTTGAATGTGGTAGAAGGTATTGATTTTAGTTGAGACCCTTCTACTGAAACAGTTGTGTGTATTGATTCTATTATAGGGCTTAGTTTTATCTTATTTGGTGATGATTAAATCATTTGTAATTTTTGCTGCTCGTGAGATAATTCGAACAACTTTGTTATCCAAGGTAATCATGCTTAGTAGTGCTTGAAATTCGGTTGATACTCAATTATTTTGATCGATAAATCTCTTCTACCATTGAAAATTTTCACTTCAAAATGTAAAGATAATTTGAAAATAGAACAACCAAAATAATGCGTGTGTTTCCAACCGAATCTCTCAACTTATAGTCCTTTTACTGAAAATCTTCCAAAGAACGAAACTGAGGCATTCATGGGGATTCGATTCGCTACCACAAATTAATCTGAAAATGTATGTGATTCATTATATTTTATGAAAATTTGTTTAATAAAGCATACTAGGATGAGGCTGTTGTAGTAATATCTTTGGCCTTAGCAATTGGAAAATTTTCCTCATAACTTTCTTACCTAAAACATGGGAAGCAACTCATTTCTTCATCCTCCCAAATCAACTCTCAATAACATAAACACGGATTTTTTTTTCTTGATTAGGAAAATAAACACAGATTGGTCTTTTAAACGATGGAGCTTGACAAATAAAACTTGCAAAAAATGTCCATGTTTTTTGTGACTTTCAACCTCGGAATTCTCGAAAAACAAAAATAAATCCTTCAAATAATAGATGGCAGTGAAAATCATGTTTATGATTGAAGCATATTTGAGTGACGAAATTTCTCATTGTACTTCGGAGAAAAATGAGGAGATTCGAATAGGGAGACATGTTTTTTATTTTGTATTTGTTTTTATATTTTTCTATTTCGAATTTAATTTTTAACTTATTTTAATATAGTAAATGAAAAGTTACTCTTTTACCCTTTTAAAAATATTAAAAATATGGTCAAAGTCAAATTTCTTAGTCATCTAACTGACAAATGGATGGGAACTGTGGAAAAGGGCTTCCGTTGCAATGTTTCGAAAGGTTTGAAGTGACGGTTACAACAAATTAAAGACTTGGGGAAAGTCTGCTAACATTTTAAATGTTTGAGGCTTCTGCAGCAATTTGAAAACTTTTGATTTGACTAGGGGATATTTGATAGGGATTTTTATGTAAAAATGCATTTTAGAATAATAAATTGATGTGAAATGTGTGGTTGAAAAATAAAGAAAAGTTTTTTATTTACATGTAATATTATTTTAATAAAGAATGTGTGGTTGAAAAAAAGAGAGAAAAAAATGCATTTTGAAGAAAATGGCTATCAAACGCGGCCTAGAATTTTTAGCAACTTTGATAAACAGTTGCATTCTGTTATAAGCTTTGTTCCCAGTTAGAACCAAAAATTCCGTTATCTACAAGTTTATTTAAGTTAACTTGATACTTTAACCCATTATATCACAAAACATTAACAAGTGCATTCGAACTAATGTTAAATCTCATTTCTGATATTAAAGATCCAATTAATAAACCAAACTGCATATTATTTTTATACATTGTTTCTAAGGCGTATCATCTCTTATGTTTTAACAAATAGCATTTCAATGTACATTTGATGTTGGGTTGTATGATTATTTCTGTATGTGTGCAATTTAATGCCGAAGTTAGTTGCTGGTTACCCTTCAATTCGCAAGGCATTCACAAAATTTATATGTAATATGCTTTGATATGAATGATTACAAATCCAACGTATTCATTCAGTAGTTAATTCATATAATAATTACACACAAATTTGAATAGAGAAAAAAGGATTCATTATGAGACATACTCTAATTGAAGTTTGAGTGGTTGCCTTAATCTAATCCTTAATTTTAATAGCAATCCTAAAACAAATTTGTCCCCAATTTTAGCAAAGAGGAGAACACATCTGAATCACATATGTAAGCTAACTGTAATTGAAGGCTGATATTTTACATACAGAAATTAAAAGCCTCCCAAAATGAGAGCCTCAAATTTTATTATGTTCCATCCATCCATTCCAATGACCTAATTCCATCAATAGAAAGAAGGCGGTGTAACTGCAGTTGTTGTGCGGTAGAGCTGGTGGCAGGCTGCCATTGATGATGGCAATGGAAGGCCACGGTGCACCAGCACGTAAGGTGATGGTGGTTGTGGACCCAACACGTGAATCAGCGACAGCTCTTCAATACGCTCTCTCACATGCTGTGATAGAAAAAGATACCTTAATTCTATTCCACGTTGAAAACAGTAACGTATGGAAAAATCCCTTTGGTTCATTTTTTAGAAAGCACTCCGCACAGTCGGCCGGCTCGGGTGGCACCGCCGCATCATCATCATCATTGCAAGCTAGTGGAGGACTTATGGACTTTCTTGAAGCAATGAAGCATGCATGTGAAATTGCTCATCCAAAGTTAAAGATTCTTGTAGAGAAGGCAGACATAGTGGATGGAAAGGACAAGGCTTCCATAATTCTTGCTCAAACCATATCTCAAAAAATTGATCTTCTTGTTATTGGGCAGCGAAGGAGTCTATCTAATGCAATATTAGGGTGAGTTCTCTGAATTTCATATTTTCTTTTTAAATACATTTACCCAAAAGGTAATGAAGGAGAGGCACAATCAAACCTTATAAACCTAGTATTAGGTCCGGGAATCCACAACAAGCACTATTCGCTTGGGCCTTAGGTTGAAGATTCCATACGAAATAAGCCCACTCTCTTGTTCATGCTGTGATCTGCATCATCTTCAATTTGCATGCATAATAAGAATATTAAGGTGGTATTTTATGAAAAGATTTTTCAATGCTTGCAAAATATTCTTCAGCAAGATGTCTAGTTTTAATATAAAAGCGAAATTGCAAATCGCTTTATCTTTCTGATAATAAGTACATGAAAATATGAAGAATTCTCAAGAAACTAATACAGCTTATGGATGAAAACATTTTCTTGCAACATTTTTACAAGGGTTTGATAGATATATATTTTTTTATATTCTTTATCATTTTATTCTGCTAGCCATTACTTCTTATCTGTCTTTTGCATTATCCAATCTATCGTTAGCCACTATTCTTCAGATTTTTTATAACGGTCATATTTCAATAAAAACCTAATGATTTCCTCATACATTTTCAAACATGCATCAAATTTGATGAAATAAAGAGATAAACTTTATAGCATCTTAGGTAGGAAAAATTGGATAGTATATTTTTTTGTTATAATGCCTAATCATGTTAAGTATTACCTATCAAATATGGAATCCATGTATGATGTATCTCAATATACTCAACCTCTACCCCTATACCTGCCACCCCCACCACATACAAGGGCCTTTAAATGTTACTCCAAATTGTTAACCGGCCTGGACCACATAGACCTGGATAGCCATAAGTTAAGTGTAAAAGCAATTATTTTTAACTTTAGCATTTAAGTTATTAAAATAATGAAGTGCTGACTGAGAAGCTCATGAATATTATTGGATTTGCGATGTTGATCAGGCCTAAACGAGGATCACTAAGAGGGCTAGATACAGCAGAATATTTGATTGAACACAGCAAATGCACCTCTGTGGCAGTGCAGAAGAAGGGTCTAAATGCTGGATATCTTCTTAACACTAAAACACAAAAAAACTTCTGGCTTTTAGCATAGGCACCATACATGGATCCTGTCAACTTGTACCAGTTGTAATCACTTCTCAATCTCTTTGCAGTTGATTCTTTTTTCTTTTTCTTTTTTCTTTTTTTGCCTTTTCGAAATCAGTTTACTCATTTATAAGTTCTAATGTTGCAATAGAGAGATAATTTGGTTTGTTTCTGCAACACGTAGCGGATTAATGTTAGTTGATCAACCTGAACAAGTCAATAATATGTTTTTCATTACCCAGATACCTTTTAAACAATAATCCTAATGTTTTATTGGTATGGCCGTATGGGCATCAATTTGGAATATGTAAAGGTGAAGATCAAAAAAGTCAAACTAAAGTCGAACCGGTTGTAAAAAATATTTAATAAAGTTAAATATGAATTGACGAATTTATTAACTGGTGCTTAATAATTCTTATTTAGAGAATTTCTACAAAACTATACCAGTTCCTTGTCTGGTCGAACTTGGGAGTTGAGCCTGGCTTTGACATCATTGATAATCCATTAAAATTTTGGCCAGGTATCTGGAGGATTGTCTTTGCCATCAATGAAAATTCCAAACTTATGTTACATTGAAGACAAATTTGAAATAAATAAATTAATGTCCTCTCTGACATCATAAACTATCATATGGAAGTTTCGGTTATTAAAATGTGCCTGGCCCGAACCAGCCTATTACCACAACATTTTTAAAACGAAACACATCAACTTACACATTATAATCATATTTTATACGTTATTCATCAAACCAACAAATAGAAACAGAAGAAAACAAGAAAGGGTAAATAAAAAAACCACGAAATCGCTATATAACAATATAAATGTCAAACAAGAAATGGTAAATAAAAATAAAGAAATATGTATTTGTTCGATTAACATCTTTTAGCAATCAATTTTGAAAATAATTTATTCATATGTTCCATAGTAAATATGAATGTAATTTAACATTTAACATTATTAGTTCTCGTTTACACTTATATTTAACTATGTTCAATACATTATTATTAGGGGTGAACGCGGTTCGATTTGGGCGGTTTGTGTTATATTTTCAACTCAAATCATTTTTAGCGGTTTGAATTTTTTCAAACCATTTGAATCTTTTATATCAATTATAGAGATTACGGGGTGCTTTTGTAAATGTAAATATGAGTATAAATTCAAACTTTGATTTACAATAAAATATATGATGTAATACTTTATTTGTCTTGCATATGAATTAAGCTCAAATTTGAAAGTGATGTGCTTTGTAACTTTTTTAAAAAAGTCGCACGTGATGCAATTTGAACTTTTTTGTTCAGACTTTGCTTTACATTAAAAACTGACAAAAAGTAATATTTTATTTGTCTTACATATAAACTAAGGTGCTCAAAAGTGAAACTGACATATGAATTAAGGTGCTCAAAAGTAATATTTTATTTGTCTTACATATAAATTAAGGTGCTAAATTTGTTTTTTGTTTTTTGTTTTTTTAAAGATATTGCAATAATCAGTGTCTTCATCTAACAAGTAGGGACAAGATAAGGAATATAAAAATGGAAGAAATCAAGAATGAAACAAGAAGTGAAATTATTCCGATTGTCATTGTGAAGAAGTCATAAAAGAAAAGAAAGTTAGAAAATTTATGAAACTTGAGGTTTTGATTTACTTATTTTGTATTGTCTTTTAAATTTTTTGCTACTATACAATAGAATAAATATTTATATTTTTTATGGGTCATTTTTACGTTAGAAATAAAAATACTACCAATACGTTATTTTTGAAACAAGTGACATATCGTGTGACTTATAGAAATTTAACCATAAGACATACAAAAATCCAACTGATGAAATTGGCGTTGCTAGTCTACATTATTTTTGTGTCTTAGCAATCTCATGCAAAACAAGAGTTGTTTTTGGTGATAAATCTGGACCATATGCCATTCACATATGTACTATCAGATGAAACTTATCTCACAAGAGGTTTGTATTTTTTAAACAAAAAGAGATTGTATAACGAATTTCGTGTATTAAATACAGAAATCATTACAAATTGTATTTTGAGAAATACAGGTGGATATTAATCTTCTTGTAATTGCAAATTTACAAAATCCCCTTATTAATGATTTGAGCATTTGAAGACGAATGGCCATGTGGTTTGAATCCTAGACTTCTAGAATTTGTTGAGGACTTGGCTTGGTCGGCACTTGAATTTCAGGGCTTGGACTTGGTCTTGAATTTAATTTGATTTGAAGAAGGCTTTGAAGTTCTTGAACCTATTTGATTCGAATTTTTTTTTATCTTCTTGAGATTCTCCGAATTCCTAAAAACATTTGCTTATGAACAAACTCGAAAGTGCAAACCTTTTCGTGCACATTGAGGACCAATGATTGTCATTTTCACCATCCAAGGCACTTTGTGTTGAGGACCAAGGACCGACTTCTTTGATCGTTCAATGCACATTGTGTTGAAGACCAGGGACCGACTCTTTCGACCATCCTAGGCACTTTGTGCTCGGGACCAAATATCGATTCCTTTTGACTGTCCAAGGCACTTTGTGTTGAGAACTAAGGACTAAATCCTTCTACCGTCTAAAATATTTTATGCAAAGGCCATTTACATATTTGGGAGGCTCGTAATTTTAGACAAAAAATGAATTTAAAGGATTTATTGCCCTGTATTTGTTTGCTAATTCTCTCTCTCTCTCTCTCTCTCTCTCTCTCTCTCTAGGAATGGCTATAACAAGCTCTAATGATAGTGTACTCTAATATACACAAAATTGTTGAGCTT
>NC_036240.1:11911712-11970150 GCF_002742605.1 Olea europaea var. sylvestris | reverse complement strand
ACAGATTCGTAATTGTCCATTCTTTTTTTTAATAGGAACGATGTTCACAATCCACATTAAATATTTAACTTCACGTATAAATCCAGCTTCAATAAGTTTGTTTACTTCCACTTCAATTTGAAGAACCAGTTCTGGTCGAAATCTTCTTTTGAGTTTGCTTGATTAGTTGAACTCTATGTCTTACGGCAATATGATGTACTGCAACCTTAGGATCTAACCCCAGCATTTCCTTGTAAGACCATGCATACACGTCTCTGTATTTCTAAAGCAAATAAATGTACTCAGATTCTTCTTTTTGATTGAGGAGGGTGCTTACAAATACTAGTATCAGGTTTTCTTAGGTCCCAAGTTCAATTGTTTCAAATCATTCACAGTAGCATGTTTCCTCCTTCAAATATAGGTGGGGCTGGTTCAGGTTCATCTGTTGTGATAGAATTTTCAGACTCAAATTTTGAGTCGGATCCTTCTTTGGAAGTTATGTAATTGACATAAACTTCTTCCTTATCTTCATTACTCTTTGGGGATGGGTAAATTTTTTGATGATTTCGTCTTCTTCTTGATTTTTGAGGTTTCCAACTTGGATTAGAAATTTTAATTACAAGTCAAGAAAATGCAGATTGTTGTTGGGATGACTTCTAAGGAGCTTGTGCATTCTTATTAATTTGTGTAGAAGAAGAACGATCCTCACTTAACCTTTGAAAGACAGAAACTTTACCTTTTTACGTCGACCACTATGTAGGGTTCACCTTTTAACCTTTTAAACACCGAAACTCTGGCATCCTCATTTTCAATTCGATCGAACATTGAAGGTCTCAATTGTTTTGATTTCTCTTCTGCAACTTCATAAATTTGAATTATGATGGGGTTTAAGGAAACCTTTTTTACCTTAAATTTTCTCAGTGGATTTGGATCTTATCCCAAACCATACCGGGGTTGAGACATTAGGGCTCCATTAGAATCAGAAGGGATACGCTTACCCGTAAGGACAACATCAAGATCATCTAATTTTCGAGAATCTCCTTTCCCAAATCCAACATTTTCAAATAACCTTTTTACTTTAGGATTGTAACATCATTCGAAAGTCTCTTTTGATTCAACGGCTCGTTTAGTACCCGACACGTCTTGTTTGAACGAGCTAAAAATACAGAGTTTTGATATGTTTGGAATAGATATCGAAACTTTTGATGTAGAAATATGATTTTTCAGGACTGCCATGAGTTGATGGGGCAGAAGCAATCTTGGAATACTAGGTATTGGAAAAGTTAACTCTTTTTTCAATCCTTTAACGCCGATTGATTCTGTTTGAGGTTTTTTTGCCTCTAGAGAATCCTTAATATGTAAATTTTGATTTACCATTGATAAGCTGTTGAGATTGAGCAACACCAGACGTATCATGATCGTTTGCATCTCCTTTAATTTTGAATCCAGACATGGTCAACACTCTAGAATTACACTATTCATCTTCCATGTAAAATTGTTATCAGCGAAATGAGATACTTCTTTAAGGAATGGTTTGGACTCAGCTACCATAAATTTGACTTCTCTATTTCGACTATATTTGAAGCATTGGTGCCAAGTCGATGGTACTATTCCAGCTTCATGCAACCAAACACATCCAATGAGTAACTCGTATGATGTTTTAGTATTAATAACATGGAAGAAAGCTGAGAAAATTAACTCTCCTATCTATTAATTCAAACGGATCATAAGAGAAAGGAGTACCCGTGTTAAGAAATTATTAGAACCCTAACTTTGCATGGAAACATTAACAAAAATGTAACACGAAATAAAGCCACACATAGAAAAGATATTTTTTGAAGAAATGCAGAAGAAAAAACTTTGTAGAAATGTTTCAATAAAAATTATAACTACTTAATTGAAGCCTGTATATTTATTTTTTTATTAAAGACGAAAATTAAGGTCATGCTTTAGATATAATTGACAACAAAGCAGATGAAGAAATGTGAATCCTAGTTATAATTTTGGAAAAACATGGTAAAAAATTTCTATCAGTTTCCACATACTTTTCATAAATTTTATTTTGTTTCTCAAACGTTTCTTAGAATCATTAAAGTGTTGTCTAAAATGGAAATTCTAGTTTTTTAGATGTTCCCATGTCACTATTTTAGAAACTATGAAGGAATATGACATGAAAAATTGTTGAACTTTTGTGTCTCAATCATATTCAAAATTCATATATGTCATCTAAAATTATTGTAATTTGCAAGTAATTTAGAAAACTTTTGCTTTTTAAGAGAGTGACAAAGATCATTGACCTTCTCTTTATTCTGAAGTAAAGGTGGATTAAAATTAATGAGACCAAATATATCTAATTAAGCAAAAGGAGCCTAATTGTTATGGAAAATAGTCAACACAATGCTTCCGGCACCATCATCTCCGAGGAACAAGTCATAGCATTTGATGAAATTGGGCATTATTTTGGGTAAAGACTCAAGAGTAAAGGATTCAATCATCATAGCCTTGAAAATCTTGGCAGCAGAAACACTGTCATGGAAATCCCTAGAGATATCTTGATTTCTAACTGAGAAACCAACCCAACGAACACCACCTGACCTCGGCTAGACCCAAATCCAAACCTCCACTTTGGTTGCTCCAAGTTTCACTCCACGAAGGAGACTATGGTGGTGGTATATGCAATCCATGAAGGAAGGAGAAAATCAATGAAGACACCAAAAATCAACAAGCTCTCAAACTCTAAAGAAGCCGGACTCTCTCTCGTTTTTCTCTTGTATAATATACACACACAAAAATGGCTAGGGTAAGCTCATATGAGTAGGGTTAGGTTAAACTTTTAGCTGGACTAATAACAAAGCTAAACGGGCTAAGATTCAATGTCATCCAAGAGGTAATATAAATAAGCGAGATAGAGCCTTTGGACTTAGTTGTTGATAGTTATTTCACTCATCGATTGAGGCATATGAAATAAATTTTCACGTTTAACATCATAATTTGGGATTTATTGGGTATCAAAATTCAACAAAACTCTACCTTAATGCCCAATAAATCTGCAAGCAATCGTAATACATCGTGTTACTTGCATAATCAAGATAACCAATAGAATTGGAATCACATACCTTACCTCGTGTTTCAAACACAAAATAGATAACACACATGGTTTATGCACTGACGAGGGCTAAGGTTATAAACAAAATACTCAAGTTGAAGTAGATAATCACGGTGAACAATAAAAAACAAATAATCATACAATGAAGATATTATATATGGAATAACACAGATCTTTTCAAAATCCCTTCACACAGAATAACAGATTAACACTAAGTTAATCAACAATGGGCCAACGCAAATACAACAAATGTATAAATAATGCTATGAAAAGATCTCACTACACTTAATCATATCCCATTTCATGTTCTCACGCCTCAAGAACATATATCTCCTCTGATCGCCCACCATGTTCACTAGGCTAATCGCTAAACTCATGTGTAACTGGTAAGCTGAAATAGATCCTAAGTCCACGAGATAATTCCTTATTACCACATCGTTTCTTCCAACCTACGTTGATAATGGGTCTCCACCTAACTAAAGTAATACAAGTGCCTCATCATACTTCACCTGATTAGGATCTCTTTACAAATAAATGACTCTATCATTTAATCACCTCTCCATTCGTGATACCAATGTCACACTCCGCATCCTTGGTATAAACCACAATGTACCCCAAGCATCTATACTCCACCTTACCAAAAGACACTCAACACACTGTTAATGCATCCCACCCCACTATGCATGCAAACAATTATACCAAGTAATAAGATCACTTCAATCATGCACTACACACACAAACAAATTGAAAATGTAACATATCAGTATAACATAATTAAGCAATCACACTTATCCAGAAAGGATTACACATAGATACACATGCAATGATTAGATTTACTCTGAGTAAACCTCACACAGGTCATTACTCGACCCAATGACAACATTAACCTCACATCTCTCCTTATCTTTCCTTTTATGATCATTCTTAGAATAATCTATTTCACCATGTCCAAATTTACCACAGTTAAAATATATCTTATTTCTCACACTTGCTTTAAACCTACATATGTCATTAATACCAAATAATGACCACAAGCAAAGTAAAGACATAATTTACACTAAATAATTAAACAAACTTTCCTAAGGTCACATGCAATTCTAACAGTGTAGAAGAGATTGACAACAAATTCATAAGGAATTTAAGGGAAATAATTAACAAGTAATTTCTCGATCTAGCAACAAATAATTGTTACCCCTTCACAGTAACCCCAAACCTAACGTCATCCCACACGATGACTTCTAATGCCAAAAATAAATTATTACCCTACACAATAATTTTAGCTGAAATAATAAAAGACAGAGAACATGATACCGAGCGGACCACTTCTAAATGTCCATAAATATCGAGAGATGGGAATTCACTGCTTTATGACCATCACTATTCACTCTAAAGCTTCCAACAACAGGGGCAACACAAAAACAGCACCAAATTTTTCAAGGAAAAAATTGTCTAACTTTCACTGCATTACTCAAAACTAAAATCTGACAACACCACAAGGTCTGTCCTATCATCAGATACATTGTGCCTTTTTATGTCAACGTCAAAATCCGGATCAACCTCTGTCACGCGAGTCATTGGAGTGCCACGTGCCACCGTTGACCATTACGCACAATACCTCCTACTCCGTCTTCACCTGTACAGTTCGCTGGTGGTCTTGATTTCTCCTCCAGATCAGTCGTTCAAATGAAAAATGCATTTACAGATTTAATAGAAATGAAACAAAATCTCTTATTTTTGTCCAGCTTTCTGCCTGATTTTCTAGCTTCGTTTCAGCCCATTTTTATCCAATTCTTTTACAAATTTCTCAATCCCTTGAGAAATCTTGATGTCAATATTAAAAAACATCTAAATGAACTCTACCTGACCTCGGTTCATCCCAAAATCAAACCTCTACTTTGGTTGCTCCATGTTTCACTCCAAAAACAGACTATGTGGTGGTATATACAATCCGCGAAGGAAGGAAAAATCAAGGAAGACACCAAAAATCACCAAGCTCTCAAACTCCAAGAAAGCTAGCCCTTCTCTCTCTCTCTCTCTCTCTCTCTCTCTCTCTCTTTCTCGTTTTCTCTCTTGTATAATACACACATCCAAAAAGGCTAGGATAAGCTCATATAAGTTGGGTTAGGTTGGGCTTTTAGTTAGACCAATAACTAGGCTAAATGGTTCAGAATTCAAAGTCATCCAAGAGGTAATATAAATAGGCCGTAGAGCCTTTGAAATTGGTTGTTGATAATTATTTTACTCATCGGTCGAGGCTTATGAAATACACCCCTCATTTAACATCATAACCTGGGATTCATTGGGTATCAAAATCCAACAAACACCAACTTTGATCTCTTAGGGAAATATAATGACACTCGTGATTTTCTTGAATGAGTGCAAAAAATAAAAAAAAATAAAAAAGATGTTTAGTTAGCTATCTTTCAAGAGAGAAGCTTAAAATTATGCAGAAGATAGAATATGAAGAGGATATTTATAGACCATTATGAGGTAACAATTATGCTCTTTGATGAGTGTGTTTAACTCATGCATTTTATACCATATTTTAACTTGATGATTTGTTAGATCTTATGAGTTTTAGAATGTTTTGATGTGTGTGTTAATGTTGTTTTATAGGATTAGGTTAATAGGATGAAAAATAGCAAAAATGAAATTTTAATACACAAATGGGGCTGGCACAAGTGCCTACAACCTGCAGAAGAAACAGGAACCTAGCACCAAGGCCCCAGCCAGAACACACACCGCATTTACTTGTGGTTTGTTTTGTGTTCTGGTCCACGTTAAAGTTTGATTCTACCAAAACTCATCCCTCCCTTGGAAAAGACATAAATACATCTAGAGTGGCATTTTTGAAAGGAAGAACTCAAGAATTAGAGAGAAAAATCATCGACGAAAACAAGAAATCAAGGGCTTGAATAGTGATTTAGGCAAGAAGATTATCTTGGTGGAAGATTCACCAACCTCTCTACATATTAATTCAAAATCCAGTGATGTACTCAATTATTATTCCTTTTTTCATCAAACATTATGAGCAACTAAACTTTTTATTATGACGAACAACGTAGTTTATTGAGACCCTTTGATTCAATTTTCAAGAATTTAGTTCTTTAAATTTCATGCGTCGATTTTATTCATGGATTTTAATGCTTGAATTCTTTGGCTAATTATTCATGGATAGTGTGAATTCATAACGAATCGAGAGGTGAGTTATAGATTTAGACCACGTAGTAACATTCGAGAACTAGTACAAAAGCATTGAGATACCTTTTTCTAGTTAATGTAGTCGTTATATGGATTTTTAGAATTTGAATGCGTTTAATTAATGTGTATCCTGATTCATATAGAGATGTGGAATTGACTTAGTTAAATGGGATCGATGTGAATTCGAGAGAGATAAATGGAACACGCTAGAAGAATTTGACCGAGCACTATTTTATGTTTTGAATCTTGATTAAAGAGTTAAAGGTAATCAATAAATGAAATTGTGTGCCCTAATATCCCTTTTATATTTTAAAAACCTAATTTGAATTTTTTGTTCATTTGGATACATTTAATTTGTTAGAAGTAATTAGATCAGCAATCACAATTTTTTTTTTGGTCAAATAAAAGTAGAAAAGTAAATTAGGAATAAATAATAGTTCTTTTTAGTTTTAGTTTATTTTATTTTTTTACTTTTATTTGATTAGTTTATTTTTCTTATTTACGGATAAAAGGTATTCATTATATGCTCTGTTCCTTAGTTGATGCACTTGAATAGTTTGCCCTAAAAATAGAATGTACCTTCAAACAAAGGCTTAATGAACAAAAACAAAAATAGAAACATTAGATGGCAGAAGAGAAAAACATTCCGATATCACCAATTGGACAAGGAGGGCTATAGTAGACTTGCCAACTCAATATTCTTGACTCCCTTAAAAGTTCCCGATAGCTTCAGTATTGTATATCCAGATTTTAGGCAAAATAACTTTCAGATAAGGGCTGATTAGATCCACTACACCAGCAACACCCTTCAATTCTACGAGTTATCTCATGAAAACCTGAACACACGTATCTCAAGATTTTTTCGAAATTACAAGAACTTTCAAGCTCCAATGGTTAATGAGGATGCTATCAATCTACAATTATTTTCTTATACATTGAGAGATACAATTTTGGAGTGGTTGGATGCTGAGCCTCATGGAAGTATCACTACTTGGAAGGACTTTATGAGAAAAATTTTCAATAAATGTTTCCCTCCTGTAAAAGTAGCAAAAATCCGAATGGAAATCCAAACATTCAAGGAACATGATGGAGAGAGTTAACATTTTAAGGAGTCAATGAAAAGTGTTCAAATCATGGAATAAGCAAGGATAATCAGGCACAGTATTTCTACATCAGACTTTCACTATTGGCTAAATGTGAAGTGGATTCTTTAACAAAAAAGTCCATAAATTGGCTTGCAACTACACATTCCATGTTTTCATCCAAAAGAGTAGTACCAAAGAAAATAGTAGAAATTCTTAAGCTAGACAACACGGAATCTACTAATGCATATATAGCTGCTTCGATAAACAAGTGGAATTATCAGTTAAGCTCAAACGCATGGAGCAAATGTAGTGATGGTCAGTTCGACATGTGAGAATTGTGAACCAATCATGTTACAAAAAAATTGCTTATTTATGTGTTTTACGGCAAAATAAGTAAAATATATTTAGAATGGTTTCCGTAGTTTCAATCCATATGGAAAAACATATAATCCAAGACGAAGACAACATTTGAACTTCAGATGGTCTAATAATCAACAACAATGGAGTAGTTCAGATAATCCTCAACAAAAGCGAAGACCAAGTTTTAGCGAAAATTTTCAACAATATATGTAGAAAATTGATTAAGTATTCCAGCAAATTGTTACTAATTTTCAAAATTAGCAAGTATCTATCAAGAAGTTGGAAACACGGAATGATCAAATAGCTCAACAACTTGCAGAATGTCTACCAGGAACATTGCCAAGCAATACAGTAACAACTCCTAAGAAACAGGTGATAACAATAAGAGTAGTGGTACCAAGCCCACACAAGCTTTATGATGCGAACCCGGTTACCAAGGTTGCTATCGAGCCTACAGGAATTGACACTGGATCCTAAGAACGTCCGAATACAACCAAAGTTTAGGATTTAACTTCTAAACGATGAACCAAGCAACTGAAGGTATATTAAACCAACGACCTCTTGATCACAAAGTCTCGAAATCTCACCTGGATTGTGGACTTGAACCAATAAAATTATGAACCAAAAAACCCAGCAAGAATGATGTTTAAAAGACCCCTTGATTACATAACCCAAAGATCCAACCCGATATTTTTGAACGCCACAAGAAATCACTTTCTTGATAAGTTCAATTTGCCCATTGAAGAACAAGATAATTGAAGCGAAAAGCTTCGAGAGAATTTTATTCAATAATTCATATGAAAAGTTTGGTGAATTACAATGAAAAAATAGACCTATTTATACTAAAAACCTAACAAGTAATTTGAGAATGAATAAAACTCTAAAAATATAAAAGTTACCAAAATTAAGAATTTTAGGCAAAATAAAACTCCTAAGAATATAGAAGTTACCAAAAATTAAGAATCCTAACTAAAATAAAAGTCTCACAAGAATAGGAAATTTTTGCCCCCACTGGATCACATCATCCCCTCTCTCTTCAAATGGATTCGACCTCGAATCCAGACCTAAGTTATAGCCCCTAACTCCAATCAATGCAAAAACATGAAATAGTCCATCTCTTCTCGAATGCAATTTGGACCTCTTTTGAACTTGAACCCCCCGCCTTCGGTTGTAAACCCAATCACCTTCACCTGGATCAAAGTGTGTTCTCCTCAACTGCTTGATCTTGCAAGTTTTGAATGCTCCAATCGCAACTCCATCTAATGAATATCCAAGCATTCTCCTTGGTTTACTTGGCCCACGCACTTGTAACAATATTACTACCAATGTACCAACTTTGCCTTTTCGATCATCTACTTCACTCAGCCCTCTGCATATGAAATCCTTCCAATGCCTTTGAAACTCCTTTGTCTCCTCGAGAATCACAAATTCAATCTCCAGTATATATGATATTTCCAAAGCAAGACATTGTTGTCTAATTTTATCCACAAGATGATGTCCAAACTGAGGCTCATTTCCCGGGTTGGGCGGTATTCCAATAGAATTGATTTCTGGAATCAATTCTTCGTCAACCTGCGAAACAGAATTATTCAAAACAAGGAGGGAAATGTTAGTTTTCTCCAACGCCTCCTCAATTTTAACCTCCTCTTCACGTAAGCTCACTTCCAACTCCTTTTTTAATTTCAGAATACCCTAATCCATTTTCCACTTGTAGCTCCACTTCTATTTTAGTCACTTCGCCCTTATCACTCTCGATTTCCTTTTCATCTTCCTGTGACTCTTCTCCTTTTTCTCACAATCAATCACCTTACTAATTTCTCCTTTACTCTCTTGCCCCTCCAAGTGATTAATTTGAGAATTAACCTTATCATGAACCCCGATACTTCTGATTTAAAATCCCGACTCGCCAACTCAATTGATGTATTACGCACATGCTTCGCACTAGGTGTTTCCTTTTCCCTTCTTTCAAACCTAACACATTTATTCCTCAATCCCCATATCTCATCAATGTCACCACCATATCCATATGCATCACAATTTATCATCCTAAGCTCCCGTCTCCTCACATTGAACCCCTCAACACATTGATCTCTATGAATTTTTTTCAATTTTGCATTAATCCTATCCATCTTATTCCCCATATTCTCAAGCATCTTCTCAAATCTCCGAATAAAATTTTTCGACATTTTTTTTACACTTTTTTTTCAACTCTTTTTTTACTCTTTTCTTTGACCGTTTTTTTTTTTTGCAACTTTTTTTTTTTGACTCACTAGATAGGAAAGCAGATTACAAACCTGGCAAAACAAATAGAAGTCATTTTGGATACCAAATCAGCCCAAAAACAACTTTTGAAATTTTAGCAAAATCTAAACGGATCAAAGACTCAACAAAATTGAAAAAATACAAGAGCACAAGAACAATGAAAAACGAGGAAAACAAAAGGCTCAACAAAAATTAAAAAAAATAGATATAACCTTGATCTTGGAGTCTGTGCTTTAATCCCACATGATGTGAACTCGCGTAGCAACGAATACTACGGAACCCACAGGATATTGAACCAGATCTCAAGAAAGCCAAAAACAAGGTTTTGGACTTAACCCACAATATGGAACCAAGCAACCCAACAAGAACGGCGCTGTGAAGGACCTCTTAATTACACAACACGATGAATCTCACCCAATTTTGTAGATCTATTCTAATAATTGCGAACCAAACAACCAATACAGTCACATGGACATTCCAACCTTTTGATTACAAATAATTATAGAATCACAACCCCGTTTTTGCATCCTCAATCCACGCATCTTCATCACTATCACTACAATATTCATATGCATCAAAAATTTCTTTCCTAGGCTCCCATCTCCTCACATTGAACCCCTCAACACATTGATCCCTATGATTTTTTTTTCCAATTTTCCATCAATCCTATCCATCTTATTCCCCATATTGTAAAGCATCTTCTCAAATCTCCGAATAAAATTTTCTAACATTTTTTTACACCTTTTTTTTTTACTCTTTTGTTTTTTTACTCCTTTTCTTTCTTTGACCTTTTTTTTGCAACTTTTTTTTTTTTACTCACTAGATAGGAAAGACGATTACAAACCGGCAAAACAAACAAAAGTTGTTTTGGATACCAAATCAGCCCAAAAATAACTTTTGAAATTTTAACAGAATCTAAACGGATCAAAGACACAACAAAATTGAAAAATTACAAGAACACAACAATGAAAAATGCGAAAAACAAAAGCAAAAACAAAAGACTCAACAAAAATTAAAAAATGGATATAACTTTGATCTTGGATTCTGTGCTTTGATACCAAATGATGCAAATTCACGTAGCAACGAACACTACAAAACCCATAGGATATTGAACCGGATCCCAAGGAAGCCAAAAACACTGTTTTGGACTCAACCCACAATATTGGAACCAACCAACCCAATAAGAACAGCGCTGTGAATGACCTCTTGATTACGCAACATGATGAATCTCACCCAATTTTGTGGATCTAACCTAATAATTGCGAACCAAACAACCAATACAGTCACATAGACATGCCGACCTTTTGATTACAAATAATTATAGAATCATAACCCCGTTTTTGAACGGCACAAGATTCTTGATAAGTTCGATTTGTCCCATCCAGAACAATAATTTTGAAACTTCAAACCTCGAGAGAGAAATCTCTATTTTTCATTAATAATCCATTGTTTTGTAATACAATGAAAAATAAATAACCTATTTGTAAGAAAACCTAGAAAATAGTTTGAAAAGGAATAAAAATATAAAAATATAAAAGTTACCAAAATTAAGAATTCTAGACAAAATAAAACTCCTAAGAATATAGAAATTACAAAAAATTAAGAATCCTAACTAAAATAAAAGTCTCACAAGAATAGGAAATTTTTGCCCCCATTGGATCTCTTCAGCTTATGTGCCTTCTATTCATTTTCCTTAGAAACTCCAGATAAACAAGCAAGATAAGAAGTTTGAATATTCTTAAGAAGCTCCACATCCACATCTTGTTCATTGATGCGATATTACAAACTCCATTCAAAGTTTTTGCAAGAGATGCTAACCAAGAAAAGAAAGCTTTCAGAGTTTGAAATTATGGTACTAACAGAGAAAAGTAGTGCAAAACAACAAAACAAATTTTCTTCCAAGTTGAAAGATTTTGGGAGTTTTACTTGCCAATTTCAGTTGAAAATTTTTGTTCCACTAATGCTCTATATGACACAAGTGCCAGTATAAATTTAATGTAATAGTCTGTTTACAGAAAATTAGGATTAGGTAAAGTCAAATCAACATGTATAACACTACAGTTTTCTGATAGAACAATTTCATGTTTATGAGGCAAAGTTGAGGATGTGCTCATAAAAGCAAGAAGTTCAATATTCTCAATAGATTTCATCGTGTTGGACGTAGAAGAAGATCGAGATATTCCAGTTATATTGGCCGACCATTCTTAGCAATGGGTCGAACTGTGATTGACATGGAGAATGGTAAGTTGATATTGAGGGTGAGGGACAAGCAAGAGATATTCAACATTTACAACTCATTTGAGCAACCACACAACATTAATTATTGTTATATAATTGATGAAGAAGAGCAGCATAAGCTTGTTTGAGCCACTGATGCAGGAGGATCCGAGTCAAGTGATGCTGATTTGTCAGATAGCACGATGATGGCGCTGAGATACCATGAGATAGCGGATCGGCGCAAAGATGGAAAGTGAATCACCATTATTTCCTTAATTGGGAGAATTTGACACGTTTTTGGTAATTTGGCCATAACTTTGGCTACGGTTATCGGAATCGCTATTATGACCCTAATTCGGAAAGCTCTCTTCGGCGTGCACGTCGTGGCCACCGAGCTATGCTCGATGGACATCAATTTCGAGCCCAAAATTCACTATTTTCCTTTTCAAAATTCAATTTTAAGTTATTTTTTATTATTTATGGTAATATTTCATTTCCTTTTTTCCATATGTTAGAAAACTCGAATTGAGCCAAATTTTTGGCAATATTTTATTTTGGTATAATTTTGGGATTTTGCCATTTTTGGTAATTTTCCCATAATTTCGTATTTCGCAGCTATTTAACCCGGCTTGTGGGTTAGTTTTCATCATTCTGCATTATTAATAATATTGCGTTGAATTCAGAGTATTTTCTCTTTTTTTTGGGCGTTTTCTGTCGTTCTTTTCTTGCGAATCATCTGCTACAACAAGTCAATAGGATAATCACTATCCTACCCGGCATCAACCACCGTAGTTAATCATGAACTAAACTCGAGCTGAAGACTATAAATTCAAAACTAACGGGAGATAACCCACACTTCCTAACCTTAAATTTTTTCTTGCATTGTTGCATTGCATGTAGTATATGGGATTGCATATGCACGTTTTCTAAGCTTTTTTTTTTTTTTTTAAATCTTCTATAATATCAATTTTCCGTAATAATTATCAAATTAAGTTTGGGGTATTATCCCTTCACGATCATCACACAAATTTGAGAAGCCCACATAAAATAAACAATTCATCACATCTTGCATATGTAATGTGGTGGAAAAGGGTAAAAATGAAATTTTAATATACAAATGGGAGGTCCAAGCACCACAATACGGCGCCATCTGAAGAGCCAAAGAAGAAAACAAAAGAGCAAGCTACCTAGCACATAGGCACCTTCAATAGGTCAAAAAAACAGGAAGCTGGCACCAGAAAACACATCGAAGCACTGTGCCATGTTCAGTTGGGGTTTATTTTATGTTCTGATCCATTTTAAAAATCCAATTTAACTAAAACTCATCCAGAACTTGAAAAGGGATTTAAATATATCTAGAGGGGCACTTTTAAATGAAGAACTCGAGAATTGGAGGGAAAGAGTAATCATCGACAAAAAACAAGAAATCAAGGTTTTGAAGTTGTGATTTGGGCAAGAAGATTATCTTGGTTAAGATTCATTAAGTTCTCAATGTCTTAATTCAAAACCTGGTAAGGGACTCAATTATTATTCTTTATTTTTCTTTAAATATTAAGGGTAGCTAACTTTTTATATGACGAACAATACAGTTTATTAAGACCATTTAATTCAATTTTCAATATTCAAGTTCTTTAAATTTCATGAATTGATTTTATTTATGTATTTTAATGCGTGAATTCTTTGACCAATTATTCATTGACCTTGCAATTTATAACGAGTCCAAATGTAAGTTATAGATTTAGACCATGTAGTAAAATTCACGAACTAGTATAAAGGCATTGAGATACATTTTCTAGTTAATACGGTCCTTACATGAATTCTTAGAACTTAAATATATTTAACTAAGGTGTATACTGATTCACACAGAGATATGGAATTTACTTAGATAATTATGATAAATTTGAACTCGAGAAAGGTAAATTGAATGCGTTAGAAGAACTCAATGGAACACTATATTATGTTTTGAATCTTGATTAAAGAATTAAAGGTAATCAATAAATAAAATTGTGTACCCTAATATCCCTTTCATATTTTAAAAACCAAATTTGATTTTCTTGTGAATTTAGATAGATTCCATTTTGTTAGAAATAGTTAGATCAACAACTACAAAATTATTGTTTGTTTTCGTCAGATAAAAGTGGAAATAGTAAACTAAGAATAAATAGTAGTCCTAGGAACGATTATCCGAACTCAAATATCTATTATATTACTTATTCAATATTGTACACTTGCGATAAGAAAAACGCAACACCCTTCAATCCTTAATTTCTTCATTCAACGCACTCCACTTCATTAAATTTTTATATGGTCAATTATTTGGAATATCGTAATGTTAACAAAGGATAATGTGAGACTCAAACCATAGTTGTATGCTTCCAGAATTTTATCATATTGAGAAGTCGTGTTTTGTAAAACTGCAACTCTATTAAATTGACACTTTCAATCGGATGGAGACACATGGCTAAACCATGTCTGTTGGATTGAATCTGGAACCTTCCATTATTAACGTGCCATTTCACTTAGCACACCCATTACTCAATAACGCGTTTGACTCTTGGTTTGAGTGAGAGAGAGAAAACCCTCGTCTGGTTAGGATTTGTTCTGCTCGATTCTTTGGCTCTAATCTCTGATTTGAGGCCTTAAACGTGAAAGTCTTAGTGATTTAGTTAGATATTCTGAGTGATTTTCTATAATGTCTTGTGTCCTCTTGAGTTGTGGTGTTTTGAGAGGGATGCAGTGAAGTTTCTTTGTGATTCTTCGAAGGTGTTGAGTCGATCTTGAGAGATAAGTATCCTTGCTTCATCTCGATGTATTTGTTGAACATTTGTAACCCTTCGTTGCCATTTTTTACTATTATAGTGCAACTGAGCGTAATCCAACTTGTTGGATGCTTAACAGGGGATGTAGGCGTTAGATGTGGTCGCCGAACCTCCGGGGCTTAGGTCGAAAGAAATCCTGTATTGATTCTTTAATTTTCTACACTGTTTACTTTTGGCCGACTTTGATTATCTTGCTTCTCGATTTAATATTGTGTGACCTTTGCCTTACAGTTGTATCAGAGCCACACTGAGGAGCACGATACCTGGATCTTGGAGAAAAAGGTGGATCTTCGACAAATCTTGAATTTTTGGAACTGCTGAAAAGAAAATTGGAACTACTCCGAGTTATTAAACTCATTGGGTGAGATCTTTTCAATTTACTGCATATTGCACTTGAGAAATTTGTGTTTCTTGAACTTTCCCGGATTTTTCAGTACATCGTTGAAACCCCCTTGAGACTAATCTTTGTCCAGTGGCTCCTGTGAGTCCTCTGGAATCTGAGATAAATCAAGTACGAGTGTATAACTTGGGAGAATCTTGTTGGAGGGATCTGTGAAACCTTATAATCTAATCTCATTAATTGTTTTCTATTGATTGATCCATCCTACTCTCTCTGTTGATATTTTTTAAGATTACTGAAATTCTGTATTACTTTGTGATTTACTGTGATTTCAAATTTAGCAACTTGGGGTTCCTGTTTCAACTGTTCTGAATTCTTGTTAAATCCTGTTTGTAATAACCTGCATGCATTATGGCTACTGCAAAATTTGAAGTGAGTCAATTTGATGGTAAAATTGATTTTGATATGTGGAGTCAAAAAAATGAAAGTCATTTTGATGCAAATGAAATGTGCTAAGGCATTAGATAATTCATGGCCTGAGGGTTTAGCACCAAATAAGAAATCTAAACTAGAGGAAATTGCATGGAGCACTATATTCTTATACCTATCTGATAATGTGATCAGAGAAGTGGGTGAAACCACCACTGCCTTTGATCTTTGGGAAAAACTCAAGGCAAAATATGAAACTAAAACTACTCCAAATAAGTGTTTCCTTTTAAAGCAATTCTTTTCTTTTAAAATGAATCCTGCAGTTGACTTAGAAGAAAATTTGAGTAGATTTACAAAACTTACCCAAGACTTGGCCAATTGTGATGAAAAACTTTCAAAAGATCAATTGGCTGTAGTCTTGTTGAACTCCGTAAGTGATAAGTATAAGGACATTAAAGTTGCACTTGAATATGGGAGAGATGAACTTACACTTGATGTTATAACTAATGCTTTGAGGAATAAAGCATTAGAGATCAAGGCTGAGTCAGGTAACAGTCACACTGACACTAGCTTTTTGACAAAAGGAAAAACCTTTTCAAAACTTTAAGTTTTCAAAAACTAACAAAAATTGGACTGACAAGAGTAAGACAAAAAATAATGCAAAAGCTAAAAAATGTTATTATTGTGGCAAACTTTGTCATTTTGCAAAGGATTGTTTCAAAAGAAAAATGTTTTATGGAAGTAATGCCTTGGCCTATGATAGAACTAAAACTGAAAATGGTTTTGTTTTGGTAAGTACTGAAAAATGTCAACGTGATGAATGAATACTTGACTCAGGCTGTTCCTTTCACATGTGCCCCCAACAAAAATTGTTTTATAAATCTTGAGAAAATTAAAGGGGGGCAGGTTATAATGGGCAATAACTTTGCCTGCAAAGTAATTGGAATCGGGACTGTCAAATTGTTATTGGAAAATGGTAATGTTTTGTTCCTTGAAGACACAAGACGTGTCCCGGATTTGAAAAGGAACTTAGTGTCCCTAGGAATGTTAGATGATAAGGAGTTTAACACAATCGTGGGTCAAGGACATATAAAAATTCTTAGGGGGAATGACTTGGTCACTTCAGCCCCTAAGAAACATGGTCTCTACTACTTAAATGCTAAACCCTTAATTGGATTCAATATCTCTGTCATGTCTGAAAACTTTACTTTGGGTAAATTGTGGCATCAGAGACTTGGTCATATTGGTAAAAAGGGATTAAATCTCTTACATTCAAAAGGTGTATTTGGAAATCATAATCTTGGTGATTTTGGTACTTGTGAGCATTGTATTTTTGGAAAACAAGTTAAACTTCCTTTTCCAACTGAAATTCATAAATCCAAACAAAGACTTGAATATTTAATGCTGATTTGTGGGGTCCTGCCTCTGTCTCCACATTGACTGGTTTCAAGTATTTTTTGCTTATAGTTGATGACGTTTCAAGGAAAGTCTGGGTACACTTACTGAAATCAAAAGATGAGACATTTTTTGTTTTCAAGGACTGAAAAACTCAAGTTGAAAATCAGATTGATTTTAAAATAAAATATTTGGGAACTGATAATGGTTTGGAATTTTACAATTATGAATTTGACAATCTCTGTAAAGAATATGGCATCATAAGACACAAAATTGTTCCTCACACACCACAGCAAAATGGAATGGCTGAAAGAATGAATAGAACCATATTGAATAAAGGTAGATGTATGCTTTTAAGTTCTGGTCTTCCTAAAATGTTTTGGGGTGAAGCAGTTAAAACTGCTGCCTACTTGATTAATAGGAGTCCATCCAGTGCTTTAAACTCTGCTATTCCTGAATCTGTGTGGTCAAATAGCCCTCTAAATTACACTTATCTAAAAGTATTTGGATGTGTTGCTTATGCTCATCAAAATATTGGAAAATTAGAACCAAGATCATTAAAGTGTGTATTCTTGGGTTATGATGACAATGTGAAAGGGTACAGACTATGGGTTAAATCAGAGAAAGGTTACAGGGTAATAATAAGAAAGGATGTTATCTTTAATGAGTCATTGATGCCATGTCTTCAAGGAAAAGAGAAAAATCTAACTGAAAAAATTGTTCAAATTGAGGTGGAGTCCCCCTGTAGTAATGAGAATGCCTATGGGTCTACTACAAGGGATAATGAAAATGAAGAACATGTTACAAAATCAGAAACTGAAATTGATCAAACTGAAGAGACTGATTTTGCAACTCTTCCCCTTGATGAGTATCAACTCACAGGAGATAGGGAGAGGAGACAAATCAGACCCTCTTCCAGATTTGATACTGACACCTTTGTTTCTTTATTTTCTTACCAAGATATGTCTGAAAATGAGCCAAATTCTTTTGAAGAAGCCATTAAATGTAAAGAAAGTAGAAATTGGAAACTGACAATGGAAGATGAGATGTCTTCATTACTTAAAAATAAAACATGGATTTTAATTGACAAACCCAAAGGTCAAAAATTGATTAACTGCAAGTGGATCTATAAAGTAAAACCAGGGAAAGGTGACAGTAAAAATGTTAGATACAAAGCCAGACTTATAGCAAAGGGTTTCATACAAAAAGAGGGTGTGGATTACACTGAAATTTTTTCTCCTATTGCTAAGTATGTCACCATTAGATGCTTGCTTGCTATTGTTACTTTATTCAAATGGGAACTTGATCAACTTGATGTTAAGACTACTTTTTTGTATGGAGAATTAGATGAAACTATATATATGAAACAACCTATTGGTTTTGAAAAGGGTGATCCTAAAAATACTGTTTGTTTGCTAAAGAAATCTTTGTATTGCCTAAAACAAGCACCTAGGCAATGGTATAAGAGGTTTGACACATTTGTCCTAAAACTTGGTTTCAGAAGAAGCCAATATGACACTTGTCTATACTGCAAAGGTAATAGAGTTGAAAACTCATTATATCTTGTCCTTTATGTGAATGATATGCTGTTAGCTAGTTCAGATAAATCAGAAATTGATGATATCAAATCAAAGTTAAAATCAGAATTTGATATGAAAGACCTAGGTGATGCAAAAAGAATTTTAGGCATGCAGATATTGAGGAACAAAGATAAAAAAATATTGTTTCTAAATCAATGTGATTATGTGTCAAAAGTTTTGAAAAAATCTAATATGTTTGATTGTAAGCCTGTGACACTTCCTCTTGCAAATCATTTTAAACCGTCTTCTGAATTTTGTCCTAAATCTGAAGAAGAATATGCTAGAATGTCAAAAATCTTATATGCTAATATAATTGGTTCTGTAATGTACTTGATGATATGCACCGGACCTGATCTTGCATATAGTATTAGCATTTTAAGTAGATTCATGAGTAATCCTGGAGAAGAACATTGGCATGCTTTGAAGTGGTTATTGAGGTACCTCAAGGGGTCATCAAACTTAGGATTAGTGTTTAAATCAGATAAAAATGGGATATGTTTGAAAGGCGATACTAACTCTTACTTTGCTGGAAATAGAGATAATAGAAAGTCAACCTCACCCTATTTTTATACACTATGTGGTACTACCATTAACTGGAAATCTCAACTTCAGAAAATAGTAGCTTTGTCCTCTACTGAGGCAGAATACATAGCAGCAACTGATGCTGTTAAGGAGGGGATTTGGTTAAATGTTTTACTGACAGAAATGGTTTTAATGATAATCTTACTATGCTATTTTCTGATAATCAGAGTATCATTCACCTAAGCAAAAATCATATGTTTCATGACAGATCAAAACATATTGATGTTAAGTATCATTTTATAAAAGATATAATTTCAAAAGGTGAAATTAAGATCGATAAAGTTTCTACTCAGTTTAATTCATCAGATATGGGTACAAAAGTAATTCCATTAAACAAATTCTTAAACTGTTTGAAACTTTTATTGTTGATTCTTTGTGATTTTTTATTTTTTTTTGTACAGGTACATAGAGCAAATGAAGATGAGTTAAGGATTTGCTCCTGGCTGCACTATAGTTCCAAAAATTATGGTAGGAAGGTGGAGAATGTGAGACTCGAACCATAGTTGTATGCTTCCAGAATTTTATCATATTGAGAAGTCGTGTTTTGTGAAGCTACAACTCTATTAAATTGACACTTTCAACAGGATGGAGACACGTGGCTAAATCACGGCTGTTGGATTGAATTTGGAACCTTCCATTATTAACGTGCTGTTTCACTTGGCACGTCCATTACTCCATAACGCGTTTGACTCTTAGTTTGAGTGAGAGAGAGAAAACCCTCATCTGGTTACGGTTTGTTCTGCTCGATTCTTTGGCTCAAATCTCTGATTTGAGGCCTTAAACGTGAAAGTCTTAGTGATTTAGTTAGATATTCTGAGTGATTGTCTATAATGTCTTGTGTCCTCTTGAGTTGTGATGTTTTGAGAGGGATGCAGTGAAGTTTCTTTGTGATTCTTCGAAGGTGTTGAGTCGATCTTGAGAGATAAGTATCTTTGCTTCATCTCGGTGTATTTGTTGAACATTTGTAACCCTTTGTTGCCATTTTTGGCTATTATAGTGCAACCGAGCGTAATCCAACTTATTGGATGCTCAACGGGGGATGTAGGCGTTAGATGTGGTCGCCGAACCTCCGGGGCTTAGGCCGAAAGAAATCCTGTGTTGATTCTTTAATTTTCTTCACTGTTTACTTTTGGCCGACTTCGATTATCTTGCTTCTCGATTTAATATTGTGTGACCTTTGCCTTGCAGATAAATGCTGCAGTCTTTCCCGATTATCTTTTTCTACTGGATAATGATTAATCATTATTTAGTATTCATTGTTGAACTTTCTTATCCCATGGAAACTGGACTTCTCTTATAATGAAGAAGTTATTTTCCTGTTTGATATTTGTACAGGTATGAGAGTAAACACGTTAAAATCTTGCTGCTGTCGAATCTGATTTAAGTGGTGCTACTTAACATGCCGTAAATTTATGAAGATTACGAACAAAGATGATAAACACTGTTTTTGAGATATATCTGAGTTGGGATGAGTAGAATCCAGTTCAACAGTATCAGTCTTAAATTAGGTTTTTATACAATACATTCTGTTTAAATTCATGTTTATTTTATTGAATATCGGTTGCATGGCATTTTATATTATTATTGGTGTTTGACTAATCCAATCAAAATTTCAAGTAGGAAGACGTTTTTATATTTCCATTATCTTACCAGTTTAAATATTTAATTCGGTTTTACTTTGCCAAGGTTTGCTATTGCAATACACAAATAAGAATGAATCAACACAAAACCATCTCATAATAAATACTCCTCAATAAATGGCGATATATAATTAAGAAAAATTTGAAATATTAGATCCGCCTTAATTCCCCCGCTCCACCAACACCTCCTATTCATCTTTTCCATATATTTTCTCCATAGCTCATAATTCCTTTCGCCTCTATTTGGACTCAAGCTCACTTGAAAACAGTTGGAGATGTCAAAGGAGGATTTGAAGGTACAAAAGCAAGGATACAAAGTTGTATAATTGGTGAAAAGTTTTCTTGAAGATGTAAAATCTACTTTTATAGAAAAGTCGAAGAAGTGTGAATTTTAGATTTACTAATAGGTCAAAGACGACGTATAGCCAAAAAAAAACCACCAAAATATATGACTGTAAAATTTTAACATTTCTATCAATCGCTTAACACTAAGCATTCATCATTTATTCTGGGACGGCCAAGTAGATATCACGAATGCAGTCTTATGTCTATGGATGAAATGACAGGAATTTAAATTAATCATGAGATTTTAAATTTTTATTCCTATTTCAATGTGGATGTGGAGCACAGTCACAATTCTTTCACGAATAGATAAAAATTGCTAAAATTAATATTGACAAAATCCAAAAATTATTTGAGATTTTCTTTCCAATATGTGGGGTGAGGGCAGATCTCCAATCCTTTGAAGATAGTGAAAAATAAATAAATAAATTACTAAAGTCATAATTGACAAAGTCTAAAGTTTGTTCGAAATTTTTTTTCTATATATATATATATATATATATATATATATATATTGTCAAACTCTTTATTGACAAAGTCTAACATTCATTTTGGTTTCACAAGCCAATCATTTCAGGTGTTTTATCCAAGTCAATACAGATCACTTTGAAAATAAATAACTTTTATTAATTAAAGAAAATAATTTGAGTATATAAACTGGATATGTCATAATCTAAAATATGATATGATCAACCTATCTATCCTACACTAGGAAGGAAAATAAATCTCCTTCTCTAAATCCTCCTTTGAATGTCTCCTCTTCTAGATCTTAGCAATGCCCTCTACTGACCTTGCTGGGACTATGTGGATAAATTATGTCCCCACCAGGCCTATGACTTGATGCCCGACCTTGAGCAAGACTAGAGTATAGGCCTAGCACTGTTTTCTTTCCAAGTGTTAGGTTTTAATTTGTATTGACTATTCTTTAGCCAAAAGGAATATTATAAAAATGTTGTAAAAGTCAATAAGTCTTTTGGATGTTGTATATATGAAATAAGAGTCTTTGGGTTCAAGTATGGAACATGGAGAAAGAGTTGCCAGAATTATGCTAGTCTGTTGCTAAACTAATGCTCGAGTGACAAAAATAGAATCATTGTCACTCGAACAACACACCTATCGCTCGCTTGGCACTAGCATGGTCCTCGAACAACGGTTTTTTTTCGAGATACCCTATTTCATAATTTTCAAGAGTTCTGTCTAATTTATACTACCTCAATACCTCTATACTATGAATACACAAACAACACTTCGTGAAAATCGTGGTTGATCATTATTTTCTACCTTCATATCATTTTTTTGGAGATCAAACAACAATTCCACATCTTGAGATCAGACAACGAATCTTGTGTGATTTACTGTTTTATTTACTACTGTGAAAATTTAATATAGGATAAAATTGACTTGATTGATTAAACATCTAGAATAATTAAAAGGAAACTTGTTGCTTTTAAATTGGTAGTTTTAATTTCACATTATTTACCTATTCACCCCCTTTAAATGATTTTAAGGTCGAACAAGAAAATTTAAAGTGACAGCCCAAATTCGATTCCTAACCCTAGTTTTCTATATGAGTATTTCATTATCTGTTTCGTCATATTTTGATCGCAATAACAACACCTATTGGAAAATTAGGGGGGTGTTTGATAGGCATTTTTATGTAAAAATACATTTTAGAATAGTAAATTGATGTGAAATGTGTGGTTGAAAAATAAGGAAAATTTTTTGATTTACGTGCACTATTATTTTAATAAAGAATGTGTGGTTGAAAAGAAAAGAGAGAAAAATACATTTTCAAAAAAATGCCTACCAAACGGGACCTAGAATGAGAGCATTATTGAAATCGATGGATGAGCGTAGTGAATGATTGGACTGCCCCTTCTAGCACCGTTAATAGGGTTGTCACCCTTACTCCTATAGCTAATTGGTCGAAGACTAATTTAGATGAGTGTAATTGAAATGGTAAGGCTTTACATGCTTTATTTATAATTGTGTCACCGAAAGAATTTAGGCACATGTCCATGTGTGAGATTGTGAAAGGGTTTTGGGATACTTTATAGGCCACACATGAGGGAACTCAATTTGTGAAGAATTCTAACTTAAAGATGTTGACCACTAGGTTTGAAGAGATTAGGATGAAGGATGATGAGACCTTCGATTACTTCTATGCGAGCTTGAAGAATTAGTTGGATCTTTTCAAACTTATGAACTCAGCATATCTCAACCTAAGAAGAACACGTCTATAGCTTTGAACACTGTTAGGGAAAAAGAGTACGACTCTACTGATACAAAGACCATTAATGCTGAGGAATGGCTTATTCACTAAGAAATTTTGAAAAAAATTAAAAAAAAAATAAGAAAACCCCTTAAGAGAGACATAGAGGTGCTCTGAGTGAATCTAGAAAGAGATCTTAGTCTATGAAATGTCATAAGTGTCAAGGTTTTAGCCACTATAGGAGTGAGTGCCCTAGCCATAAGAAAAATCTAGGTAAAATGATGAATGTAACTATCATTGATGATGATTATAGCTCGAATAATCAAAGTAAGATGTCTACTCATTACAAGTAGGAAGTTTATGGCTTTCAGTACAAGGATTAGGAGTGAATCTAATAAGGATGGTGAGAATGTAGAGGAAATAGATAGTGGTCAACACTTTGAGGAAGATTTTGCAGATTAGGAAAATGTTTTGGGGCTTATCATCAATTATTTGATGAGAATTTTAAGATTAAGAAAATGAATAAATTTGTGCTTAAGAAGGTTAATGTGCTTGAGGTAGAAAGATAGAGACTTATATATGACATTCAGGAGTCAACCAAAAGCCTTAGTGAATTAAGATTAGTCAAGGAGAAATTAGAGGCTGAAGTTAAAACCCTGACAAGCGACCTTAAAAAATCCAATACTCAACTCCGTTCCTTCTTGAATGCATCTCTGAAACTAAACAGTCTTTTAGGGTTGAAAAAGCCCGCTCGGAACAGGGGAGGTCTAGAATATAAGGAAACCGATCATAATAGAGCTAGTACTTTCAAAACCATTTTTGTTCCTACCATCAACTAGCCTAAGAATGTTCCTCATTTTGAACTCAAAAACAAGGGTAAGCAGCATAGGACCTACCAACCTAGGATTAGGCATTAGTAATCACATAATTTTGGACCTAGGTATATCCCTACTTGTTCCAACTGTTGTGAATTAGGACATATAAAGCCTATGTGTCATAAATTCTTAAATAGAAATAGAAATTAGAATTTCATTAGAAATAGAAATCTGGAACCAATCAGGTGAGTAAATTGATCAAGTTATTGATTCAGTTGACTAAGAATAAGTCTTTCACTAACAAATTTGGATTAAGAAGAGTGATCTCTATGATCAAGGAGATGTTTTGATTGATGATGCTAGTTGTGTTGCTCTTCAATAGAAGAGTAGCTTTATGCCTCTGTTAGTTGGTATTGTTGGTGCATGCTTGTGTTTATTCATGATAACATGCATCTCACTTTTTTTGCATTAGCTCGTGCATTTTTTGTTTTGTGTTTTATATATTTTTTTTTTATTTGTGTGTTTGGTGCATTCATGTTTTATCAACTGAAAAAAAAAATGAGTTTTTTTTTTTGGACAATAAAGCATGATATATGAGTTATTTGAACATTTGTACTGTAATCAAGTATGAGTTTAACTAATGTGCTTTATCACATTTTTCATTACTTGTTTAGGTTTTTATGCAAATTTAGTATAGGTTTTTTCATTACCATCTTCATTGCATACACTATGATATTGTGAGTGGAACTTGACCATGTGTGTGAGATTTGGGATGGCATATATATATTAGTAAGGTGACTTTGAACATGACTTGACCTTATTCGAGTAAAACTAATCTTAAGTATTTCCTTAAAGAAAAAGTTCTATATCTTATACACTTCTTCTTAGCTTGTTTGACTCGAAAAATTAAGTTTGAAAGATTTCTCATAACCTGGTGCATATGGTAATTTGACTTGGGTTAACTGGCCTAAAACTCATTACAAAAGTCATCTTAGTCACTTAATAGATAAGAGATTGCACATACGATAAGAAAAAAATTAATAGAAAAACTAATGACGTTCAAAATTTTAAAAACAATACTTAAATACTTAAATTCAGGGAAGAAGAATAATATACATAAAAATGAGCTTTTTCTATGTCCTCTAGTATGCTATTATTGGTTTGACTTTTATAAGAAAAGGAATAAATTTATTGACTGTGATGTTGAGCATGTCATTTCTCTCAAAATTAGGTTTGGAGTTCTACTTATAAATGATTGGTGGCACTTTACACACAGGGGTCATTATACAATTAACTCAATTTTGACTTGAACTAATTGTGTGAGAAAGTTTACTGCTTATTGATTATGCTTGTGCATGCTATCGACTGTATCTTCAAGTTATTATACTGTGGTTGGTTTTTGATCATGATAAAGAAAAAAGGGGAAAAAAAGGATAATTGTATTTGATATAGTTCCCTTCGTCATGTGTGACAGGTGATGGCACTACATAATAGCTTTTCTTTGAATGGCTTTTGGCATTTTAGGGAGAGTTTACAGTGAGGGAGAGATGATGGCCTTTCTTATCATTTTGAATGCAAGCTTTTTTAATTTTTATGTTTTATGATATTAATATTTCAGTAGGTGTTTTGATTAATATTAGTATTACTTCTCAATCTAGCTAGAATATTTATGATAGTCTTTCAATTGTTATATTTCCTGTTTCACGTGCTTTTATACTTTGTATTTGAGTTGTTGATTTCAGAAAATAGGTTTAACAAGAAATACAAGAGACAAACATTTGATTAGTTTTGTTTTTACTTCCTTGACTTGTATTGTCATAGAATGTCAAAGGGGGAGTTTGTCAGGTTTAAATTTGTATTGGCTATTCTTTAGATAAAATAATTATTATAAAAAAGTTGTAAAAGTCAATGTGTCTTTCAGGATGTTGTATAGAAAAATTAGGAGTCTTTAAGTTCAAGTATGGAACATGTTGGGATAGAGTGTGAAAACAAATTACAATGGAAGATATTGCAGGGACTATGAGGACAAAAGATTGGAGTTGGAGGTGGGGATTGGTGGAGGATAGGGTTGGGGAAGAAGATGAACAGTTACCTAGTTCTTTATTATTTTTTATTTAACTAAATTTATTTTAATAGATAGTTACTTATTTATCCCTTTTAAAATATAAAATATATAATCAAACTTAATTTTTGGGTCAACTGACGGAAATATGGATGGAAACTGTCCAAAAGGACTTCTGTCGCAACATTTTGAAAGCTTTGGGTGACGGTTACAACAAATTAAAAGTTTGAAGAAAGTCAGCTTATATTTTAAAGGTTTGGGGCCTCTACTACAATTATCCCTTATTATGGACTTAAAAGAAAAATTCATTAAGACACTTTTCTTTAATCTTCCACTCTCTTCTCTCTTCCTTCAATTATAAGGTTATTTACTCATTTTTTGTTGCATACAAATTGGTTGAAACAAGAGAATAATAACATGAGATAACAAGATCCTGGTATCTTTGCATCGTTTTGGTGCAACATTTTGCATAAACACAAAAATCTACCTTCAGTGATTTTACTTGAAACATTTTTTATATGTAAAAGGAGAAAGGAATGAAGTTCTTTTCATCAGATTTCTAGAAGAACTTTATAAAATGGCAACCGTATATGCCGTCACAGAATTGTGCATAAAGTAGTAGAGATGCTCCCAACACTGAGGGCAAATTCAAATGCTTTGAATGCAACCTTCCATTTATTCTGAAAACAAAATCATAAAAATCTATCAACAGATATACAATATATTTAAACAAAATTGAAAAAAAAAATAAAAAATATATTAGTCTCCTTCTTTGTTATATTGTTAAGTAACGTTTTATGTGACTTTCTCCTATCTATCTTTTATTTATTATGAAATGTTTACAATTTCATAGTGACTTTGCTTTCAATCATTCATTAAAAAAAAATATTGAGAGAAATAAAGGCATAAAAAAATTGCATTTTTTCAATCAAGAATCCTTGTATTGTGCAGGAGAAATATCCTAAACTAGTGCATATGACATTACACAAAGAGAGAGTGCATGATCAACATATGTGCACACCTAAGGTGCATATATTCCTTGTGCAACTATTACTAGGTCATAAATAATGTGAAAACTATGTGTTTCAATGGTTAAGATTAATGAAAAAGACAGAGACAAAAAGTGATGAGCATATGATCTGACAAATATTTGAGAACAAAGCACAAAAGTTATTGAGTCAGTTAATTCTTGGATTTATTCTTGAATAATGTTAAAAGTTGATAATTACAAGAAAAGGGGAGATATTTAATCTTCATTTCCTTATTATAAACTATTGGAGTTTAGGTTTCCAATTAAAATAGGGCATTTCCTTTTGAGGATATATTAATCTGACTCTATTAATTTATCTGTAATTAATTGACTTTGCAAAGCATATTCTAATGACTTTATCGTCGCTTTGATGCATTTCCAAATCATGAATAGTAACGCGTTTGTTTATGAAAATTAGAATGTAAACGAATTGAAAAATAGCACAATAAACAAGTTTAAGTTGTTTCCACGAAAGTAAGAGATTTAATACTAAAATATTGAGGATGATGAAAATAATTAAGTATATAGTTATATATAGATACAAATATAGTAAACGCGTCGTTTATGAAAACTAAATTGAGAACTAAGTAAAAAAACAAAAAAAACTATTGTATGTCGTTTTCTTGTCAAAGTAACTAAATTAATACTAAAATATACTTGAGAACAAGGAAAATAATATTGCCAAAATTTTCTTGAGAACCAGAAAAAAATAATATTCCTCAAAAGGTTCGTGAACATTCTTAAAGACGTCTAAGCATGTATGAGAATGTGCTCTCAAAGAAATTTTGTCAATTTTGGAACAACCCATCTTGTCCTATCTAATTTTAACCAGTTTAAACGGCTGGTGGTCACTAAACATTTAGTGAATTTCATGTTGGACATTAAATTTAATTTGCTTGAAGTTGGTCATTGAATTTATACTTCAATAAAATTGGGACATAAATCACAAGATACGTCTAAATGACATTTATAACTGGAAAATAGAGTTCAGCAACCAACATTAAATTCACTAAAAATCAACCACTTCTCGTGTTCTTACCTAGTTTTAGCCAACATAACAGAATTTCAATAGTTTTAACTTCATATAATTTAGCTGAGAACTTGTCAAACCTGCATTACAAAAACAAAAACCGAATACTAACCTTTGCAGATGTGGCCGGAACAATAGCATTTGATGTATTGGGGCTCGGACTCGGAGGATATGCAACACATGAATATGTTGGCCTAGAAGTATTGATAGAAGCAGCAGTTGCTGGAATCATTGTACCCGATTTGTGAAGTCTGGATTGTGGAGTCATTTGACCTTTTGGCTGCAAGAAACAAATATTTGTTAGGGTATTCATGCCAAAAAAAACTATGTTCCTTCAGCTCAATCCACCATATTATATACTTGCGCTACTGCAATAGGATTTTATTGTTCAATAACCAAGTAAAATATTCTTTATAAGGTAGTCTGCTATCTTATTTTGACAATATCGGAGCTGCACTTCTAAAAAACATTTCTGGTGAAAAGCTAAACACATTAAAAATGTGAAAAAATCAATTATTGTGATTAAATAGCAATGAAAATATATTATCTGCAACATTGCTTACTAAAAAAAAAAAAGAGTATTCTTTTCAATCTTTTCAGCGGTAATTACATGAAAATGCAAAGAAAAATTTCAAAAAGTTCAATAGATGGATAGTACAAGTTTACCGGACAACATATGTGAATTTAAATAATGGGGCAAAAATTAAAGGATTGTTATACTGAGTAAAAAAGGCTTTAACATTTTAGACAGTGAATCCACTTTGACAATTATTTCAAGTTTCAACCATAAACATCACACACACACACACACACACACACACATAGATAAGACAACAATTTGGAGATTTTTCCCTAATTCTGAAACTCTTCACTTTATGATAGTATTTTTATTTGAATGTTTTCTTCATGAAACTAGGTTACAAATAAGAGAATTTTGACGTGTTCACATTCATAAAAGACATCAACTAGGAGATACTTACGATTATTATAAGCTCTTGTAAGTCATGATTCATGTGATTTTTCTTCTATTCTTACAACTCATTTCAATGGACGGATGATAAAAGTTTCTCAGACATATCAGTAATAAATAAGTTCATTACCCGATTCTTTTTTATTCCTGCTGCTTTTGCCATAGCTGAATTTTTCTTGGATTCCAGCAACGTATAGTTGTCCAAGAACTGGACACGACCACGGTGATTGTGATCACAATTTTTGGACTTGTAACACTCCCGACACAGTGTAAAAGAGCCTAGAGGATTTTCAAAGCATTCGACACAAGAGAAAAATATTCCGGGTATAAATTGTCCACACCAGTCACAAAAAGGCCTTCCACTTTTAATTATGTAGTAAAGTGTCATCACCTCCCCGAAATCTAACGTGCCATTGTGGTCACGATCTAGCTCGTGAAAAAAGTAAGTATTGTACATACGCGAGTGGCCTTCCTGTCTCATGAATGCCAAGAACTCGTGCAGCTGGACACGTCCATCTCCATTCATGTCAAGTGATTTGAAGAATTCATATGCCAGGGCTTGAACTTCTGGAGAGCCAGCTCTGTAGTGTGCTCTTGCAATTTCACGCAATTCTTCCATCTTCGTCCACGATAGAACAGACTGCCAAGAACATGCTTATAAAAGAATATGTTGCCTTGTTTCTAGCACCAGTTGGTGTAAATTAATGATGATTAGAGATTAAAATAATGCACAAGAATGAGATATATGATATGAGAAATGTGTTGAATAAAACTAATTCCTCAATTATGACGCTATTACCTCATAATGTCAGACCAGTCAAGAAAGGAAACAAAAGAAATAGTAAATGTATTTAGCACTTCATAGGCAACTTCAATTTTTCAAATTATTCAGGTAAAAATTAAGTTTATAAGACGTTAAAAAAGAAAACATTCACTTGTTATACAAATGTCATCCAGCTCATTGAAAATTTACCAAATTGTAGCAACCCCTGCCTACACATGAAGAAAAAAATTTAGTTACAATGATGACAGTAAATCATTTTCTTCTTCTCCTTTTGTTTTTTTGTTTTTTTCTTGTTTTTTTTTTTGGTTGCCAATATTATTGGTAAACAATTGAGAATGAGCCACAACAAAAAATGATATTGTTGGAGCCCTCGGTCATGACTCCCTTAGATGGAGAAGAAAAAAGTTTACACTCATGAAAGATGTACATACTACTTCCATTACATAAGATTGTAAATTTTTCTTGTATTTAAGTCTTAACATTTGGAACACTATCCTTATCGAGTCATCAACTTCCTCACACTGGTTGGTTGAACCATTACTCGATGTTGGCAGTGGTGGCCCTGAATATAGACGAAGTAGGGGATCGCCTAAAGCCCCACTTTGATGAGGGCCCCAAATTATATAAAGTCAATTGGTTGGTTGAAGAAGAGTGGAAATTATATTTATGAAATTCTGTAAAATAGAATTATCATATGCAAACATAAGAAAGTCATAAAAATTGAAAATATAAAAATCTTTAAAATATATATATGCAACAAACTTATTACTTACATTTATTTATCACAAATATTGCTTTCCCTATTTATGATTAAGTTGACACTTTATCTTCCAAACATTCATTTTCTTTTCTTAACCAAACAAAAGGTCTATGTCTCTTCTAATTCCATATCTAACAATCACCCACCATTATTTTTTTCAAGCCAACAAGATATAAATTATCTTCCTTTGTATTAAAATTTAGAAGATTCAATGCAGTTTGGTTTGATCTAACTACCATTGTTACAATCTTACAGGTTTCTTTCTTTCTCTTTATCTTCGAAACATATACTACAGAGTACATATATTGTTATTATATTGTTTTGTTTTAATCTCATGATAATAATAATTTTAGATGTTTGCTGAAAATAATTTGAATTTAATAATTCTTTGTTCTTATTCATATAGATACTTCTTATTTTAAAGTTAATTTCTTATAAATTAATATAAAATTAGAAGATCGTTTGTATTTGATCATCATTTCATTATTTTGTTACACTATCTTTTGTAGTCACATTCTCTAATTTTATACAAAAATCCCTCAAATGTATATTCAATCTTATTTGAAATATTTGTAGTGAGAAAATAATCATACAAACAAATATACTCCTTTGCCATTGCATTGTAATTATGTTTGCCAAACTTTACTTGTAATTTGTATTACTGGTTGAAATTTGACATTTTGTTAATTTTCTCTTCAAATTTTGAGGCTTATTTGTCTGTGTTAGATTCTTTATAATTATATTAAGTCACTATTTGGTATCGATTAAAATCTAGATTTTAATCTAAGTGAAAATCAATAATTAATTTTAACCATATATTTTATGTACACTCATGAAAGATGTACATACTACTTCCATTACATAAGATTGTAAATTTTTCTTGTATTTAAGTCTTAACATTTGGAACACTATCCTTATCGAGTCATCAACTTCCTCACACTGGTTGGTTGAACCATTACTCGATGTTGGCAGTGGTGGCCCTGAATATAGACGAAGTAGGGGATCGCCTAAAGCCCCACTTTGATGAGGGTCCCAAATTATATAAAGTCAATTGGTTGGTTGAAGAAGAGTGGAAATTATATTTATGAAATTCTGTAAAATAGAATTATCATATGCAAACATAAGAAAGTCATAAAAATTGAAAATATAAAAATCTTTAAAATATATATATGCAACAAACTTATTACTTACATTTATTTATCACAAATATTGCTTTCCCTATTTATGATTAAGTTGACACTTTATCTTCCAAACATTCATTTTCTTTTCTTAACCAAACAAAAGGTCTCTGTCTCTTCTAATTCCATATCTAACAATCACCCACCATTATTTTTTTCAAGCCAACAAGATATAAATTATCTTCCTTTGTATTAAAATTTAGAAGATTCAATGCAGTTTGGTTTGATCTAACTACCATTGTTACAATCTTACAGGTTTCTTTCTTTCTCTTTATCTTCGAAACATATACTACAGAGTACATATATTGTTATTATATTGTTTTGTTTTAATCTCATGATAATAATAATTTTAGATGTTTGCTGAAAATAATTTGAATTTAATAATTCTTTGTTCTTATTCATATAGATACTTCTTATTTTAAAGTTAATTTCTTATAAATTAATATAAAATTAGAAGATCGTTTGTATTTGATCATCATTTCATTATTTTGTTACACTATCTTTTGTAGTCACATTCTCTAATTTTATACAAAAATCCCTCAAATGTATATTCAATCTTATTTGAAATATTTGTAGTGAGAAAATAATCATACAAACAAATATACTCCTTTGCCATTGCATTGTAATTATGTTTGCCAAACTTTACTTGTAATTTGTATTACTGGTTGAAATTTGACATTTTGTTAATTTTCTCTTCAAATTTTGAGGCTTATTTGTCTGTGTTAGATTCTTTATAATTATATTAAGTCACTATTTGGTATCGATTAAAATCTAGATTTTAATCTAAGTGAAAATCAATAATTAATTTTAACCATATATTTTATGGGTTCCACAATTTTAAATCCATATATTTTATCCACTTCTATCAAAATCTACTAAAAAATTGATTTTAGGGGTTGTTTGAGCCCCATTTTTTTCAAAAAAATGTATTTTGAGATAGTGTTATGATGGAGAATGTGGTTAAAAAATAAGGAAAAATTTTGAAGGTACATGTAATATTATTTTATTGAGAAATGTATTAAAGAATGTATTTTGATGAAAAAATTGGGTTCAAACAAGGGTTTAATCTTCATCAAACATGGGCTAAAACTCTATACTAGGAGATTCAAAATATATGGCCCCAATTTGAAATTGACATAAGGCCCCCAAAATATCAGGGCCGGCCGTGGATGTTGGTTGCCCTCTTTAACCCCTTGATTCGCTAACCAATCTGTCGCTGAAATTTATTCTCTAAAATTGTGGCTGGGAAACATATACTCAATTGGAAGCAGGTAAATAAAATTTCCAAGCTCAATTTGAAGATACATGAAGAACTATGCAGAAAGTCGTATGTATAGTCTGGATGTGCATCTTTCATATCTTTCAAATGTTAATTAGCTGTAGAGTTTTGTTTCTTGTGTCTGAATTTGTTTATCAATTGACTTTGACGAAGTAATGCCTAAATTTATATTATAGTTATAATTATCTACCTAAATAATTGGCAATTAGTCAGATCAGAGATAAAAGAAAATAAAACTATTGCTGGCTCGAGGCTTCCAGGCTGTTGTATTACGAATGTAATCCGTACAAAAGTATATATACAAAATATATGTTGGAAACACGATCTTACTATCAGTTTGAAAAATCTATAAATGATTTATAAATAGAAATATTAAGAGAGATGATAGTGGATCCCACAAGAAAATATATATGATATTAATATATTGTTAGTAAGTCGATAGTTATAACTATATTTCTTTTTGTTGGGAATTTGATAAGTGTATATTTGAATTGAAAAATATAGACATTTAATAGTTTTTAATCAATTATTTTATAGCCTATTTTATTTTATATTTCGTTTAGATTGGACGTGAAATTGAAAGATAGAAATGAAATCAATGTCAATGTACCCTTTGGTCCCAATGCCATTTCCATCAAATATACCACCATCATTGTCTCCCTCATCACCAAGATCAATGATGAAGGTTGTCAGGATAGAGGCGAATAGGTGTGCGACTACTGCTTGGGCACCGATAAGGATTTGGCAATGGACAGGATCAAACGAATTTGGTGATCAAGCGATATTAGAGAGAAATTATAAAGAGTGTTGGAAGCAAGTAGGTGAATTGATGAGAGAGAGAAAAGATAAATTATTATCTAGAGAGAGAATGATTTAATAATAATTATTTTTACCATTAAAAATTTGTATTATCGTCTAATTTTTGTGTAAGCATACCTTAAACTTGATTTTTGAAATGCAATCTTCAAAAACCTTCCTCCCTCTAATCTTAACCTATGCTCATGTTTTGTTCATTTGTTAAACGGCCTTTTAATTTGTTAGCTTACTTTGTCTTTTGTTGGCCTATCTTATGTTAGTTTGTTTCTTGGCCCATTTTACCTAGCCCTAAAACTATATATTAGTCCCCATTGGGAAGAATGTTGTGCGTTTGCAAGAGAGAGAAGAGGCCGTTGTGTATACCTCTGTGTACCGTTTGTTGTGACATAAATTGCTACCTTTTTCTTCTCCTTCTTTATAATATTGTATCCGCCATTTCTATCCTTTGTGGGTAATATTATTGGGCAACCATAGTGAAGGTTTGTTTGGGTTGAAAAATTATTGTGGAATTTGGTTTATAAATTGAACCCTATTTGTGCACGAAATCAGTCTTGGTGTAGTTTTGGCTTTACTTTTGTTACTGCATAATTATTTATTACCTAGTATTATTTTGTGCAATATTGATTATCGATGCTCCGCAACAGGGCCTGATTTAATGCTGGTTTGGTTTTAACGTATATAAGAATATTGTCTCAACGTATTCTTAAATGGATAAATATATATGTACAAACTTTGGTGTACAACATCTTTCGCTTACTCTCACATATGTGCGGGTTCCAGTTGTATTTTAAAAATGACGGCTTGTGATCCCCACCCTTTGTTGTGAATAGTGAGTAAATCATTTTGTAAAAAGTGTGAGTACATGTAGACTTGTCCTAAATAAATAAGGGATACCCAATCTTTCTTGTTTTTGGATCCCAACAACTATACTGTGTAAATCATTTTCTTAGTAGTTGGATGCTTCTTGTAAGTAACCTTCATTGGCAAATGGAAAGGTAATCAGTAGCTAAGTTTCCTTCCCTATATATGTGGGCTATAGTCGGCTTGATCAGGTTGGCAAAAATGATAATAAAGAAGCCAGCAATCATGCAACAGATTAAGCCTACAACAAGAGTTTTAAAACTAAATACAGATTGATGCCACAACATAGAAAGTGGAGAATATGCTGAGGGAGAAGTAATAAGAGATTACTCAGGAAAGTCATATTATTTTTCTATGATTATTTCTAGAAATCTAATAGCGTAGAGGCAGAAGTAAGGACTAAGGACCCTACTTTTAGGAGTTAGACATTGTACGCGACACTTTTAAGCCTGTTAACGATTCAATTGAATTCACAAGAAATAGCATCAATGATAATTACAACCACATAGATGCAAACCCCCTTACTGCTTTACAAATTGACAAGCCCCATCCTGAATCACCTTAATGAACTTATACATAACATGCACCGATGATAGATATCAGCTAGATGTTTGACCTATCACCAATGCTAATTTTGATCGACTATAACTATAATGAATTTATTTTTATTTTTATTTTTTTTGAAAAAGTGACAGTTCCTATATAATATGGACTAACCACCTAAAAAAACGTATTTTTTTCCTCAGATGTATACATATGATATAAGATAGGAAAGACACAGCCCTTTATTGCAAGTACTAATCAAAATAAAGTGCAAGCAAAACGATGTTAATGTCATTTACGAGAAAAAGTCCTCAAATGCAGAAAATACACAAAATATGCAGCAAGCCCATTAGACTAATACATGCAACTCAAAATGGCATATCCAATGTGATAAGCATATGCCCAACAAGAAATAAAGACTACATAAACTGACAAAATAAGTCTTACAGCTGATTATGATATGGCTTGACTCAGTGGATCAGTAGGCTCCAAATGTTTCTCAACTCAGCTACTATCGATTATGAAAAAATGTGACAAAATATATGAGTTTATAACTCAGTGAGTTGATAGTTTGCAAATAAATATACTGTTTTCATTTAAATATATTTATTAAAAAATTTTAGTTATTCTATTCCAACTCTAAACAATTCTAAAATCTAGTAGTTACTTCCAAGATTGAAACAAGATGGAATCATAAAATCTTTTATTCTTCATTCTAAATAAGCAACCGTAAAGTAAAACGAATATAAGTAATTCTGATATCAATGAAAACCTGTGTAAAATTTTTATATCATAATAATATAACTAAAATCTTTATTCTCTAAATTAAACAAGCTGTAATATTCTCAAAAGTTGCATAAAAAGGATACTTTGAACAACTGTGCACATATATTAATGAATCTCTAAGTACATGGCAATATAATAATAATCTGATAACTTATAGTTGTGAAATTTTAAAGTTCTGATCATACGAGCGCAAAACTACCCAATTACTATATTTTGATAACACACTATGCAAATACATTTGCATAAATGCAAAGAAAGTAAAATCAATATATCTGGTCATCACACACTATGAAACACATTCACAACCATGCAGATCGGATTAAATCACTATATCTGGTCATGCACTATATAAAAACATTCACACCAATACAGACTGATTTAAAATTTCATGGATACTTTCTTATGGTTCTAAAATTAACTTAACATGCACTGAAACATTTAATTTTGATATAATATGACAATGACCTGATTTAATTCAACAAAATTTAACTTCAAAAAGAACTGCTTATTTATAAAAATTCGTTTTACTATGAAAATCATGTTCTAATTCTATCCGAAAATAATTAATTACTTTTGCAATTTATAGGATTTACTATAAATAATATAATAAATAAATATTTCATATAAACTTTATGAACTTAATAAATTAAATAAGAGCTTATTTTTTGAAAAAATAAGTTTTTCAACACATAGAGTACAAGCTACGAGCTAGGCTAGATGATAGACTTTTCCAACATCCTCATCACTATCTAAAATACGATATAAATGCTCAAATTAACAACTAACCATATCAAGTAGCCCTAATATTTAAAACTTAATTTCATTGTAGTTGAGCAAATCCTTAGATTTCTTAGTCAATTTCAGCTATTTTTACTTTCTGAGCCATGAATGGTCTTTAGTTTATCACAATTACCTTTATCATAAAGTAGTTAGTCCATCTTCCATTCTAGTGATGACTAATGGTTGCAATTTTGTGAGGAGACTAAGAATGGAAGTTGGTTTGGTTGAAGGTTATTGAAAAAGGAATGTAGCTTTTAAGTGAAATATCTTAACTTCAAAAAGGGAGAAAGTTTATTTACTCTTGTGAGCTTTCTTGTGCTCAGAGGAGTTGTGTATCTAAAGCTTGTTTTTTGTATCTAAACTTGTCTCCTTTTTATAGACAAGTTTCTTTCTGTGATTACAAATTTTGATGGCTCCACCTTTTTCATTTCAAGTGTATTCTTTTAGTAAAAAATGGCTCCAGTTTTGTAAAATGTCTGTTTATGTTATTTTCTTAATTTTCCAATAGAGTTCATGTCTATTATTCAGAGACATGTCTAGATTTAAAATAATAATAATAATAATAATAATAATAATAATAATAATAATAATAATAATCCATTATACACACATATTACAAATAGATAAAGGAAGTGATTTTATAGAGGTAGATAAAAATAAGCATGTTAGAATCCTAACAAGAATTATATATGCTTTGATACCACTTCCTAGAAATAGAAGTCAAGATTATATGGCATAATATAAAGTAGTAATCACAAACAAGAAATTCAGTAGAAGAAAGAAGAATTTATTATAATATGGAGAAAGAATACAAAGATATTGTATTTACTATTGTGTAACTTGTTCTAATTGTAAAGAAAAGTCTATTATCTATAGGGGGCATGCCAAAACCCTGATACAAGTTAGAAAGATGGAAAGAGTATCAAAAAACACATGAAATACAGAAAACAATCTTGGGCCGAACAAGCGCGTGGCTCGAGCACAAGGCTTGTGGCAAGTGAGTGGCAAGTACGCCGCTCAATCACTAGGCGAGCGATGGGTGGGTAGCAACTCTCTATTGAAAATTTTGTCCTACCACTCAAACGATAACCTAGAGACAGATTCCATTGCAAGACAAAAATTGAGCTATTCAACAAGAACATCGACCGAACTCTCCAATGAACAAAATTACTTTTTTTTTAGACCAAGAAGTTGATAGTGAGATCTCGATTCAACTTATTGGTCTTATGATATATCTTAGTATCGATGATGATAATGCTTTGTGACAAGCATTTGTCGCAATAGGTTGTCTGGACCAAAACCCCATTAATAGATACGAACACATTCCAACCAATTCACAAAAAAAATAAAAATAAAAAAAAAATTTGTAGTTCACATCTTACACAAAACCCAACTAGGATAAATGAATCTAAGCACTACTCAACAGAATTACCTCCAGTACCAGAATTTGCTTGAATTATCAACATAAGCAACAAAATTACTAAATAAATAAACAATCACCAAACAGTGCAAAACCACATCCTGAAATAGAATCAACACACAAAATGCTTTTGTAGATGATTTTTCGCTAGACTTAACACCTTCAATCATACTTAAAGCATATGTAACTATATCGACTTTCCTGTACCTTTATGGAGGCATAATATCTCTCTTGAATCTGTCTCTAGCAATTGAATATGATTGCACCATTGATGTTGGTGACAAAGCGGCATTATCCATAACTTCTAAACTTGACTGGACTGTATTCTTCAACGCGGACCCAAAACCAAACTCCTATGGTACTTTACCAAATTGAATATCCACCAATGCACCAAATATCTATTGTTTGATCTTCAAAAATTCTGTACAACCTTGCAAAACATATAGCTGGGATTTTCGCTACCCCTCCAACACAACATGGGTATATTCACAAACCTTTAGGACTCTACCATTATAAATGAATGTGTACCTTTTTGAATCAAAAGTAGTCATGGAGATAAGATTTTACTTCAAATCGGGATTGTGTCTAACTGCACTTAACTATCTCATCCAACATCTTAAGTCTGACCATTCTAATACCAACTACCTTACAGGGTGCATTATAACGCATTACCACAATACCCTTCGAAAACTATTTTATATGTTGTAAATGAATCCTAATTGAGACACATGTGATAAGCGTAAGCTATATCAAGATGGCTTAGAACCAATAGTTCATTATCTAATGGATCTTTCCGTTCTAACACTTTATTCGAGAGTTATTAGTATGAGCATATCTACAGGGTTTCAAATGAATTAGCTTATTCGAAAAGGCCTTGTTCTTTGGAATCTACTTTGTCATTTAGACAGGAAAAAAAAGACTCTGACTCTTAAGAACCCAATAGGCCTTTTCCTTCGAATGTCGAATGGTAAAATTTCTCTTTGCCAATGAAAAGATGTGGGTTCGATTCCCATTATCCGTCGAAGATCAAGATAAAGTCATTTTTCCTTTAATATGATAAAAGATTGTGTATAGTTGGCCCATGAGTAGGTATATTTACCATCATGACATAAGTACGCAGTTATTATCATATCGGCTCCATAAATGATAAATCAAGAATGCAATTCCCGTCGGGTTTGGAGTTTTTGTGAGAAATAACCAAAAGTTCTCTACAACATCAACTTCACCTAAAATTTCGTTTGCCTTTCTTTTTCATTTGTAGCCAACTTTTCTTTGTGTTGCAACTTGCAGCAATCCTTCTTAATATATCACTTCTTCTTGCAGTAGTTAAAAATTTGATTACTGAAGTTAAACTTCAATCTACGCCTCTCATAACCACCATGGCCAACAAGACTTTCTCTTTGAGCCTCAAATTTAACAAGATGCTTCATTTTCTCATTTGAAAACAAAACATTATAAACTGCTTCATTGGTGAAAGTATCATGACTATATAATATTGTATTTCTAAACAACATATATGAAGTGGGAAACAAACACAAAAAATCAAATCCAAGTTCTTTCCATCATACTTAACCTTCAAGGCTTTTAAATCAACGACAATTTTAAAGACACAAGTGATTTTCTAAAGATGTACCTTCTTTCATATGATGAGAATACAAACACTGCTTCAGGTGCGATTTGTTAGTTAGACTCTTAGTCATACACAATTGCTTCAATTTCAACTATAACGTAGCTGTGATTTTTCCTTCAAAATGGTCTGAAGAAAATAATTCAAAAAATGAAGATGGATTTGTGATAGAACCTTTCGATCCTTACTTTATTTTTCCTCCATTGACCAATTTGAGATCTTGTCAAATTCCAACGAAGCGTCGTCCAAATTCATTTTAGCGAGCAATCTTCACCTTCCACAGCGAGAATCTAATGCTGCAATCCAAAGAGTGGAATATCATATTTCATAGTTGCCATCACAAGAATAGAACCACGAACAAATCAAGCATTAGGCTCTGATACCACTTGTTAGAATCCTAACAAAAATTACTAATGCTTTGATACCACTTGATAGGAATAGAAGGCGGGATTACATGGCATAATATGAAATAGCAATCACAATAAAAGAAGAACACGAGAAATTTGATAGAGGAAAGGAAACTTCACTATAATATAAAGAAAGAAGAAAACAAAGAGTATGAAGAAAACAATTTTAGGCCAGACAAGCACAGCGTCGAGCGATAGGTGCGGCGCTCGAGCACCCGCGGGTGGCAGCTTTCTGTTGAAAATTTCGATCCATTCCTCGAGCAGTAAACTAGTGACCAGCTAGCAGTAATGCGGCGGCTTTCCTCTTTGATCCATATTTTGACATCTTCAATTCCTAATTCAACAAATCCACAAATACCCAACAAAATTTGAATCAAACTTTAACAAAGCATGGTAAATTTTATTTTACTGTTCCATCATATTGTCAAGATTTAGAAGTCCTGTCTCCAAGATTGTCCTCCCAAATTTTGGATTCTGAAAGTTCAAATCCTTCTAATTTCCAATCAATATTTTGTACTTCCTTGTTAATTTTCTTTTCTTGTAGCGGTAGAATGTTGCAAGTGGTAGATACGCCGTTGCTAGTGAATATTGTATTTCTTGAATATCCTATTCAGAATATTTTTATTTTGTGAATTGTCTCGATAATTAATTGCATTGCTCGATCTTTGGCATTTTTTACTTGTTCTGCATAGGAGTGTGCTCTCCAATAGTTTAGCTGCATTTTTATAGGAACGATCATTTAAGTAAAATAGTCAAAAGTAATTTTTTAAGACCAATAAAATAAGTAGAAAAATCTTATTTCCCTGCCTTCAAAAATCACAAATCTCGTTAAACCCCAACTATTATTTTTATTTATCTAAAAAAAATTTAAAATAATTTCAGGCAAAAAAATCATCTATTTATAGACAATGACAATCCATATAAAATTGGCGCACGAGGCCCAGAATCGCTTAACCAGCCTTGAACACATGCCATTGGAAATAAATGCACAAATTTGATATAGTTTATATGCAGACTCCTCTTGTTCATTCAAAAATTCCATTCTGCATATTTATAACAATTTAAAAATTGACACGGGATGGAAACGTAAACGATAATAACTGGGTCTTGTTAATAACATAGGAACGAATGTTACTTGGATTTCGCTCAAACAGACATGAAACATACTGGAATCCACCAGATAATGAAAATAAATGCACAAATTTGATACATAGTTTATATGCAGACTCCTTTTTTTCATTTTAAAAAAAAAAAAATCTTCTTTGTATATTTATAATAACTTAATTTATGAAAATGGTGCACAACTGAGATCTGGCTTTTTTTTTATTTTTTTTTTTAATTCTTTCTCTGCACACGATCAAAATCTTTCAAATATTGGAAATGTAGCAAAATGCACATTAAAGCAATGGATTCAAATAATAATAATAATAATAATATGATAATGATAACCCCCGAGCACATCCGAGTTGGTGGAACAATTGCATTGGTGGGCTCACAAACTTAGCGTGGAGAGTTCGATTCCTGAAAGGCAGCATCTTGAAAGAGGGATTTATCTTGAAGGCAAGGTACTAAAAGACAGTGACGAGAGCTCTCTTAGGGGAAGGAGTATAAGCCATGCAGGAACTTGGGAGCCAACAAGGGCACAACTCGCGATTAACTTCCTCAAGCTAATGAGGGGCCGGAGGCTTGAAGTCCAGGAATTAGTCTGACGAAATTGGGAGAACTGGGTATCAAAAAAAAAAAAATGATAGTGATAATTCCTTGTAACTTCTCTTACAGCGCTGGGGATGGATTAAGACTGTTTCTATCCAAAATTACCCTACAAACAATGATGAATTAATTATTCTTTTCAGTAAGTCAATGATGTGATAGGTACAAGATTTTCTTAAATATGAGTATTAATTTTAGAAAGTTGAAATGTATGCATATTTCTAAAATAAGTCATGCATGTATTCAATAGTTGGATATAAGACAACTCTATAAATTCAACAATCAATTTTAGTTTGACTAAACTAAGCATTGATTAAGCAAGAAATTTGGCGTGGATAAGTGAAGAAACGTGCATAAATTTGAACTGATAAAACAAAAAATTTGAATGACAAATTTAAGTTGGAGAAAAGATATTTTTTTTTTAATTTTTAATTGTGGTAAAGTTATATTTGTAAAATAATTGTGGTCTTTTCACAAAAGAACATGTTTTAATTAGTCTGTTTTTAATATAGAGTGATCAAACATTAAAAAAAAAAAAAAATTAAATTGGCAATGGAAAATTTACAAATACTCCTTGCATTAACAGTATATACAATTTAAACATCATATGATATAAACCTACATTTTACATAATATATTTTTGTTAATGGCAATAAAAATAATAATTTTACTTTCGGGAAAAACTAGATATATTTATAAATTTGTCGTTATAATAACTAAACAAATCAAAATATCAAAAAATAAATAAATAAATAAAATCATACCTTGTATATTAAATTAACACTTTACAAATTATTTTATATGTAATATGTCGCGTGTAAATCTATCCTAAGAAAGAAAATTTCTAGTATTTTCAGATAATCAACAACCCTTCCACAATTTAATTTACATGTGGAATATATAATTGGGACCAGCTATTTAATTGGAACTCATACATGAACAAATAATTTTTAAAATGTTTATAAACTGTTTAAATTATATAAATAAAAATAAGCGGTGAATAAGTACTCATTAGTCCCTCGAAATGTATAGATAAAAGTGAATTGTGCATTTCTAATGAATTTATAAACCTCAACTAAACATTGTCCTTTTGAAGAAGTATGACATGTGAAAATGAAGATTATGTTATTTATAATTAGAGGTGTTTTAATAGTAAAAGACGTATTGGCAATCGCTAAATACTTGATTGAACTAAAACTTGAAATGGGTACACCGGACGAGAACTGCTAGTTTTCAAATACGAGATATCAATCCTAATCATTATAGATGTATTTGCCCAATTGACACATTTGAGAAAATCAATGTTCTTGCCTCGATGACATTAACTAATAGGTTCAATTAAATGGGATCAAAACCTGAAATTTAATTGAACTTACATAAATGTCATATATATTGCTAGTTAGACTTAAATTGTTATTTAATATTAAAAAGGCTCGAGAAGAAATATCTTCTAATAGTAACTCATCCTAATTGGAGCCTAATTTCAGTACGTCGCTTCAATTTGCACCACTGGGAAATAAGGCAATTGATTAAGCCCCGGCCCCTATTAAATTATATTTCAATAAATTTCATTTTTTTCTCTCCTATTTTTAAATACACAATCTTCCATAAAATAATATTTACACGTAAATCGAAAAAAAAATTATTCTTTTTCAACCATTCATTTTTCAAAAAAATACTATTCCACCCATTTTTATTTTCCAAAAATGGGGGTCAAACGGGGGCTAAATATGTAAAGATTGTTTATGACATTCAATAAATTTACACTTAATGTACATTTCGTTGTCAATATTTTTTCATAAAAAATATATTTTTATCCGTCTAAATTTTTACTTTGTATTGTTTGATTGATATTTTTTAATGAAAAACAATTTTCTAGATCCTACTTTAGGTCATATGACTATATTTTCCTTAAAATCAAGAAAAATATTTTTTTTAGGGAAAGAATGATTTTATTTTCCAGGAAATTTACTCTCTCATTTATTCACTCTCTCTCTCTCTCTCTCATCTACCCACCAATAAAAAACAGACAAATATAATATTTTTTAGATTGAAAATTAAATCAATCAAACACATTTAATTAATAATTTTCATACAAACGAGTTCCAGACAATTAAATTATTTAAAATTTATTTTCTTTTCATGTAAATTTCATACTTACAATCAAATCCACCAAATTCCTTATAAAAGTCACTACTCCACGAGTGCTTCAACTCTTCAAACAAAGGACCAAGTACACAGTCATCCGATAGATACACACAATATTCAATTTATACTATTAGATACATATAGCTCTTTTATTTAAATATAATACTCATTGCTTTCAACTGACTTTTGATTGTCCAAAGGCCTCCACTAGACAAGCCTAACTTGGCCCTTAAACTTGCATTCTTTTCCAGGTCAATCTCAACAACACCAATATTCAAAGATTCTCACGGATTTGGTTGTTGGCAATTTAACAAACAAGTATTCTCATGTAAATAAAAATAAAAACTAATACGGCTATCGTCGAAGATTTTGATTGATTTTAAAAAATTATAAATCCTAATAAATTTCGTAAATTTCATAAAATTCTCATCAAATATGATGAAATTTCAAAATATTTGGTTATATTTATTTTTAAGATTGAAATCTATCCAAATCTTTTAAAATCACTCTGTTAATAAAAATTTATAAATCTACTAGTTATTGAAAATACCTAAATATTAAAAAATTGAATTAAAATTCATTAAAATCTCAAATGGGGATATATAAATGTTAATGAATTAAAATTCATTAAGATCTCAGTGGAGGACACATAAATTTAGAAAAAAAAAATTAAATTCGTCACAATTTCAATTGAAGACATCCCCTAAATATCTTACGTGATCTAGATGCATAGAGCATGCAGTATTCAAGGAAAATTAACATTCAAACCAGCTTGAAACTAAGAGCCTGTTTGAGAGCGATTTTTTCTCTCAAAAAATTAATTTTTTGACCGTTATTTCACTATTTCAACCATTATATTTGACATCTTCTCTCACAGGTGGACCTCACTTTTCTTCTAACGGTCAAAAAATCAATTCTCAAAATCACTCCCCAACAGGCTCTAACTTTTTTTTAATATAAACAGAAACCATTGGCACAATTTGATCATGCATCAAATCTCAAAATGCTGATTACAAAATTTATGACTATTCAGTTTCAATTTTAAAGGAATATATCTTCAAAATATATAGGCAATAACTTAGCATTCATATAGGCAGTAATTTTTGAGCTTTATGCATATGAAATAATAGCCCATGAAAATTATCGCTAGAAGCCTATAAAAATGCTTGCAAATCTGAAATGAAATATTTTACATATCAGAATCAGAATTGCGAAAAAAAACTTGTAAACACAATGTGCCACACGACGAATATTAGAACAATGAACAAGACTAAGCTGCAAAATTCAGTACTAGACGCGACTAAAACAGTAGCATAACAGTTACACGGGCAGACGCCTCATAAACACTATATCACAATGAAAACACCACAGCAAGCTAGTCTTCCACTAGAACCGCAAGGGGAGAAAGGATCCTTGGCCACTTCTGGTTAACTTAGTGCGTGTTTGATACATAATACCGTATCTGAATCAGACTGGATAGTAAAATTAACCATATTTTTACTTCTATTTTATCCTTAATACTGTCCAGCACTATTCAATTTTACCCACCAAAACATGTGCTGTATGGCAAACAAAGTTATTCCTTTCATAACCAGTTAAGAGATTAGATTTTAGCAATGCAACTTAAATTACGGCCGGTATTAGGATTTAGAACTGGAAATCATCCAACAAGGAACCTACATTTTTTGTACAACAATTTTTCCAATTCTAATTCTGTTATATACATAGCTAAAAACAAGATTTTATACAGTCATGCAAATTTAATTGCAACTTCTCACATTCTTCGCTTCGACTTGCTGGCATTAGGGTCTCTTCAGAAGCATGGCAAAGGATTCCATCCTGCAGACTCGCGGCTGAGCAACATTTTTATGCATATTTATTTAGTCTATGTCAGCTGGAAAAGGAATCCCGCATACTTAATCACACAACGTCTGCACGAGGAAACTTCGTCAGCAAATGACAGTTTACATCCTAACATTTTTTTTCTGGAAATTTGTGAAACACGAAAAGTTTATTTAATGAGAAAATATCCCATTAAAGTTGTCATTCTTTTGCATTCCTGCCATGCTTACCTCTCACGACAACAAAAGAAAAGGACTGAATAGATGGTAACAATTTCATGTCAGCAAGAAAATAAATGAAAGCTGTTGATCATTTACTTAAACAACATTCATGGTCAAGTAACAAAACTCCAAGACACGGTGTGTATACTACTCTCCTCCTCTGATGTTTCTTTTTATTCACAAGAAAGGGGGAAAAATAAGAAAAGGGCAGTCTCAGGATGAAGTAGTGTCAACTTCTATAAAGCTGCTAAAAGAGAGAGGCGCATCATCACACAACTCACAACTTCTAATATCATGATTATCTTTAGTAGGTTAAGAGCACTTATGTATCATCCACACACATGCAAGTACATACACATATAATAGGGTTCATGTCCATAAATGTAATGTTCTAGGCGATTCCCAAAATAATATAACGTCAATAGTTAAATGAGGCAAGAGAAAGAACTTAATACTGGCTGCAGCTTTAGTGATCTCAGTTATACAACAGGGTAGCAAATGATAAAAGCACATGACCCTAAGTTATCTGCAAGGGAGGACAAACATTTTCATAATAAAAAAAGTTCTATAAAGCCGGAAAGTCAAGACCGCAAAATAAGATTGGACACACATGCGACACTGTCTGATAATAGATTGAACGGATATGTGTGGCAATCTATGTAATCTTCATACAACAAAATATGTCAAGCCATATAGGAGATAAATTTGATACAAGAATAAAATTCTTTCTCTAGATTTCACTGCAATTAATATCTGTCATGATAATTAAGCAGGATCTAATAAACAAATAGAACGAGGAGAAAGGATGTCAGAAGAGACTACTGCCCATAAAAAGTCGATCTATTAGCTCTAGTTCGCCAGATATTCAACAATCTTGCAAATTTTTATGGTGCCTTACTATAATATAAAATGGAATGATTGACTATCATAAAACTGTTTGTATAGATAAACAGTCATGTGAAAGTATCATCTAGGGAGAAATCTTATTGCATTGATATACCAAGTCCAGAACATTGGGAAGCATAATCTAAATGATAGCCAAAGCACTTGAGAAAATTTTCCAACAATAATTTTGTCGCAAGAAAAAATTAAACCAGTAAAATCAGCTAGGTCCCATTAGAAATTAAAAAAAAAATACAGAAAGGAAGTAACAATGTCCAAAGAAAACAGTAAAGAAAGCCAATAAAATAAACTAAAGAATGCATATTGACCGGCTCAAATCTATGGCATATGTACAAGTTATACACATTTGTATAACTTAAAATCCGAGGGGTTAACAATCAAACTATAGAAAGATGAATTTACCTTATCACATTGATGGTCCAATAAACGGCCCAAGCCTCATATTCAAAATTGAGCCAACACAACAAGACTAGTTAGTTACAGATAGCAAGCTTCCCCGTCCATTCATCAGCAGTAGCAACCCCATAATCAAGACTAATCTCCTTCATAGGAGGAATATTCTCCGTAGCAAATAGCATAAGGTGAGGGAAAGATACATTATTGTGATCATACAGCACAGGCTGTACCATAACATTGGGAAGTGAACTCTGGCTCATGTAACATGCTACATTCCTCATTCTCGATACATCCATGGCAAAATCCAAAGGAGGAATTGGTGGATAAGATGGTCGAACATAGTCAGAAAATATCTGTGATAAATCCCCCCACTCAGCCCATCTGTCACCAAAACGACTTGGATAAATCAAACTATCACCATTCATTGTGAAAATCTGGGCTTGCTCACGCGTTAAAACAACTCCTGCATACTCGCAAATAAAAGAGCCAGCTTGGATCAAGTCCAATGACCTCACTCCCCATTGTGTCTCCCTAGACCTAAACACTTCAAAACGATTCTTAATCCCCTTTTGGCTCACACGATTACGGCAACTAGGAGGGCAACTACAATGAGGCCCACACTCAAAAATCAATGGTTTTCCCCTCACCAGAATCCCATTCGAATCATAGGCGAACTCACCACCATTTTTCTTAAAACAAAAGCAATTATCCAAACACCCCCGCGTACATTCACATCCCGTCCCATTCCCATAATTATACACATACGATGGAAAAATGGTTGTAATAAGATATTCATGATAAACTGGTCCAATATCTTCATCAATGTCATTAAAGAAAAATACAGGCACATTCTCCTTTTTTCTAGATAAATCAAGTGTTACATAACCTTTAGGACGCACTTCGAGTGGCCGAACCCTAAGATTCCTCGCAAACTTCATTAGGCTACTTCCCATTTCTACCTGATTTTCAATCCTAACAAGCTTGAACTTGTAAACCCCAAACCCTGACTTCCCGACATCAAACCAAGTGTCAGTTATCCTGTATAATCCATCATAAACATAAACCTTACCACTAGCACTACCTTCATACTTAAAACCACGAATGACTCTTACCTCCAAGCCATAATACATGCTCCTCTCCATGGCCAAGTTACCACTTTCCAGCTTTTGGTGCATTGCCTGTCGGTTATGTTTGTCTTGTCCACCATGCCCAGTATAAATTATTACATCCCCTGAATCCTCATCATCCTCATAACCCCCAGAAACAATAATGCTGGTGGCTATGGGTTCTCTGTTCGAGCTTTGACTGGCCGGGACATAATCAATCCCGGCTTGAGGATGACCGTGCAATCCGACAACAACCAACTCCATCCTGAAAAAGAACACATCGCCAATTGCAATACCAGGGATATCACCCAAAATCCTCTTATCACGATTCAACCACAAACCCGCATCCCTCATTAGTGCTGCCGCCTTCAAATCTCCCCTTGTCCTCTTCTGAGGAACCAGAATATCACGGTGTTTATCATCCTCTGAGGTAGAAAATACACGTAGGGAGTCAAAGAGCATCCTGGACCTCCGGATTAGGTCCCGGAAGTAACGATGGTCATCAGCTTTAAGATCCGTAACCCGGACTAGCTCAGATGAGCGCTGAGGGTACTTGCGGGTTCCCCGAGGCGAAATTACAACAGCCGAAAGCTGGGCGTCGTTGTTGGAAACTTGGACGATAGCCCCGTAATTGGGATCGGACTCAGGGAGAACAGAGACCTGCCCGTGCCTCTGAACGCCCTGGGCAAAAGATGAACGGAAGAGCTCGGAAATGCGGCGAAATTCAGAGCACAAATCGGGTTCAGACGAAGAAGAAGGAAACGGAGTTGTCGGTGATGGGGTGGAGAGATGGAGGTCAGACAGTGAATTGGCGGTGCTTAGCGGCGGAGGCAGAGGCGGCGGTGGTTCATCTATGAGTTCAAGTTTTGGCTCGATTTTGGGTGTAATTAAGGTGGAGGTTGAAGGAGGGGATCTGGGATCAGGATATAGATTGAGGTCCAGAAATGGGATTGTAGAATTCATCTGTAATTTGCAACAATTTTGTTGTTTAAGGGTTTGTTGCAGAGGTTCGAGAAACGGAGGAGGAAGAGAGTGACTGACAGAGAAGGTTATGTAATAAAGATTTTATGTAATGTTATATGCAAGAAAAATCTAAAAATGGCGAAACGAAGGACTACAGTTTGAGATGTGGTGGTTTGACGAATTGACAAAAGTGCCCTTTGAACACTTTGATTATATCGCTCCTAGCGAATGTTTGGCAAAGTTTATAATTATTTATAAGTCGATAGAATTTTTTTACAGAAGTTTTATTCACTTATTATCTACTTATTTGAAAGACCCATAAGTTATATTATAATAAAAATGTTGCCACTTATGTAGTTCGAGAATGTAAAACAAATTACCAATATTTTCTTTACATACAAGGAGTGATAGAAGGAAGAAAAGAAATAGCCCACAGGGCACATCTCGAAGTGGTAAAAGGGGAGGGTGGAGATATTCAACATTGCTTGAGGCTGCCGCGTCAAGGGTTCGAATCCTGAAATATGGATTTGGCTCTTGGGTAAGTGCAAGTGTATAAGCAGCCTTCCACCATGTACCCTTTGAGGTATAACCTGCGATTTACCTCCTTCACGATACTCCAGGATAGGGACGGTAGGGGACCCTTAAGTTGGGGTTCAACCTTTAAGAAAAGAAATATATATCTAATATGGAAGAAAATCAAAACAAGAAATGGTTTTTAACCTATTTTTTGAGTGTCCTCGACTAAAATTTTGAACGATTTTAAAAGATAATAAATTCTAATAAATTTCATAGATTTTAAATAGATTTTCATAAAAATCTCATTAAAAATGTAAAATTTCAAAATAGTATGTTTATGTATTTTTAAATTTGAAATCCATCTAACTGTTTCAAATTCCATTAATTAATGAAATCCTTGCAAATTCATTACTTATTGAGTATACTTAAATTTTAAATAATTTCGATGAAATTAATTAAAATATCATTTGAGGACATATATATTTTATTGAATTCACTATAATCTCAATTGAGGATATTTGAATTTAAAAGGGCTTTTAAAATTCATCAAATCAAGTTGAGGACACCCCATTTTGTAAATAGTGTTTTTTTTTTTTTTTTTTTTGTAAGAATTCGTGGTTCAAATGTAAATAGAGGTTTCAGATTCACATACAAATTATTTTATTGTAAAGATGTAATTGAAAATGAATTTAAATAAAAATTATTTTTAAATAATGAGGCTCAAACATTTATGTATTGCTATATAGGTAGTACAAAAACTAAAAAGATTTTCGATTTAAGTAACATTGAGTTTTAACATTTAGACATTCAGATACAAAATTATTTTTCAACACATTTTATGAAAATCTATGAGTCTTCTATTTCCTTAAAATAAAAACAAATAATGTATTAATCACTACTATAAAAAAATATATATAAATCCTGAAAAGGAAATGTAAGTTTTGTTGAATATATGTATCTATGTGTACACATATATATATGTACACACACACATTTTATATATATATACATTTTTTAAAATAATCTCTTCCACACAAGCACTAAATTTTGTATTGTTATACTATTTCCATTTAACATTTCAATCTATGCCGATGTTTATCATGTTCATAATATTTGAATGAAATGATAATCATAAATATATTCGCATCATGATTTTTATTTGTCAAACCACATGTTTAATTGCAATAAAGGTCTTTAACCTTCATTCGTTGAATATATGTCCTTAAATTTATTTGACACATTATTATCATTAACTTTCAATTATTAAGCACATCTTATCACTAAGGATAGTTTTATGTTCAAATATTAAATTAAAGTGCTTTGAAATGATATTTTGTTGAACTCTTGTATTTGTAATTTTTTTTTTTATTTACATATGAGGGAAAAAAATGTTTTTTATATCCTCCTAATTCATTTTTTGGACAGAAACAATCGTAATTCATAAGGACAAATGGCTAATTATTGGAATGTATAGGATAAATATCTAAAGAAAACAAATTATTTAACTTTTGATCAACATTTATTCTAATTCGTTTACCATACTCTTTTCTGCGTATAATTAAGATTATTTGCTCTCATTTTTAAAAACAATAATTATCTAGGAATGACAATAGGACAAGTATGGGACATGGCAACCATTCCCATCCATTATCTCGTCGAATATATTTGTTAACTTATCACACCCCATACCGATTAAAGTAGCAGGAGGGGGGACAAGTCTCAATCTTTTTTTTTTCTCAATTTTTTTCTATTATTTTTTAATATCTTTAGTTAGTGAATATTATTATTATTATTATTATTATTATTATTATTATTATTATTATTATTATTATTATTATTATTTAATTTGTTAAGAATAACTCACGATCTCTTTAAAAATAATGATAAATCTTTTCTTTTTGTTTGATAAAAAGCTTATATTTGACATTAACATGTATTTTCAGTTTTTGTGTTTTAAGTCATAGTTGTATTAAACTTTTAGCTCTCATCTTTGAGTTGACGTCGTAGTTGGCAACACGAAAAGAATTTCAGCGTCAACTCAAATAAAATTCTATATAACATAAATTGGAAAAATTTACTCTTCCCTCTTGGACAAATAAATATAAAAAATAATATGAATTGTGCCAAATTACATCGCTGTTATTTAATGGTTAATAGAAGCAAACATAATAAAATTAAAGTGTCAACGCTATAAATGTTACTCAATTTAATTTAAGATGTTGAAAGTTATAAATGATTTGTTCAATTTGTTATGGAAGTAGTTCATTTTCATGTTTAGGTTGCTACCAAATTAATATTGATATGAATTTTTCCGTTTTCGTTTTATACATAAATATGCTTATGTCGTTGTAATGTTAACCATACAAAACAATCATCGTTTCAATGAGATGACAATCGTTATGATTTAGAAAACAATTAAAATCTATGTTGTTGCATTACGTATATTTTTAAATGTTATTTGTATAATCATTTAAATGTGTCTAGCAACATTACAAGTCTTATTTGTGCATAGAATGAACATAACAAAATTAGAGCCTTTTCAGTCGTGACTATTACGTCAAAATGTCGTTATGAGTCAAAACACTTGTAAAAGAATAACAAGTGAAGGAAACACGAGATTAAGATAGTGGAAAATCTTGTAATTCTAAACCTCTTCTAATTGTAGAACAATGTCAACATGTCTTTTTTTGTATCGTTAAGTAGACTTTATTCTGTCACCTAATAGCTTTCTATATAGAGTTGTATGGTATGCTTGATAATACATAGGGGAAAAGATTGTTTTTTTTGCCTCCAAAATTAGTATTTCGTACAAACGTTATATTATTGTCATTGGAACATAAGTTGGTGAAATTGTGACTCGTTGCCTTGATTAATCAGGGAATAAGGACAGAGGCGGGCCAAAAGTCCATGTCCAGACAAGAACGGGACGGGATGGGAACGGGACAAGAAAAATGATTCCTTTCCCGATTATTATTTATATAGTATACTATAATTAATTAGATATACAAATTATTATTTGTATTTATAATTGTATTTTTAATAAGTATGATCTGCAACTAGCACTCATATTAAGAATTGAATATCTACAAATCGTGAAGCTTTGTTTCAATCTTTTAATAATAGAATAAAATTAATTAATTAATTAATTTAAAAAATAAACAAGTTGTAGGTTGAGGTTTAATTTGATCTTTAACTTTTGATCATCATTTATTTTAGATCGTTTGTCATATTCTTTTCTAGTATATAATCAAGATTATTCCTCTTATTTCTTAAAAAGATTATTAAGTAAGATTCTATAACTTTTGTTTAGCCAATTACCACAATTATTTTTATCTACTTAAAGAAAATCAAAATTATTGAAGATATGCTACTTTAGGAATAAACATTTTGCTAGTTGCCAACTTTCAAATTGGTTATAATTTATGTATGAGCATTGCAAGACTTTTCAACACTTGCTAATATCACGGAATCAAAATGTAAAAGGTCGTGTGATATTATTATTTCGATTCATTTAATGTTTATGGATGAATATTTGAATGGCAAATTTAATGTTCATAGTTGTATTACACTTTTGGCTCCTTTCATTTTGGCTTATTTTCAAAATTATTTATTTATTTATTTATTATTATTATTATTATTATTATTATTATTATTATTATTATTATTATTATTTAACTATTATACTATTTCAATGTACAATTTTAGTGTAAAAGCAAAGGTTGGCTTTATGGAATTAGTGTAGGTTGGAAACATAATGTTGATGTGTTTTGTGATTGTTTTTCCTTTTTTTTCTTTCCTTTTTTTTTTCTTTCCTCTTGTGTTTAGTTTTTTTTTTTTTTTTTGCATGTTGATTGTTGTTGTTTTAATACAGTTACTACATAATTTTGTTTTGCGAGGCAAAGCTAATAATGGTACTCTCATTATACAGTCGTCGATGAGAGAATGACATCCCTCCAAAAATATTGTATTATTTTTATATTTAATTATCAAAGTGGGGAACGAGAATATTTTCCTAATTGATGTCAAATCTAATTTTAGTTGAGTTGACGTCGGAGTTGGGGACACCAAAAGGACTCCTAGTGTCAACTCAAATAAAATTCTATACAATATCAATTGGAAAAATTGACTCATCCAACTTGGATAATCAAATATAAATATATATTGAATTTCCAGAAATTACATACCTGCTATTTTATGGTTAATAAAAGCGAAAACCTAACGAAATTAAAGTGTCTATGCTACCTAAGTAATTTTAAGATGTTGTTGTACGTTATAAATGATTTGTTGAGTTTAATCATGAAGATTGTTCGTTTCATATTTAGGTTGAAGCCGAATTAATAACGACACTTATGGTGTTTTATGTTAACTATAACAACATACTCGTCGTTCCAGTTAAATGTCAATCATTATGATTTAGAACACAATATAAAATCTATTTTGTTTAATTGCATATATTGGGCGACGTTAGTTGTATGTTTAAATGTGTCTAGAAACATTTCAAACATGATTTGCGTACATATACATTAACATAATGAAATCTATGTCATTCTAGTTAGAAATATTTCGTCAACATGCCATTGTGGGTTAAAACGCTTGTCAAAGCATAAACAACCGACGCATACACTTAGAAATATTGAAGAAGACTTAGCATATGTTTGACGCCATTGCTCTCCCCCGATTTAATTTTTGTAGTAGTAAAAGCATTAATGGCCAACAGAAGAAGCAACTGAGTTACCCAACACAAATTTGAAAAATCCATCCATTTACCACTAAATACCATATTTGCCCTCTTATTTGCCCTTCAATCTTTCTCACCAATTTCGATTGGTAACCAAGCATCTATCTAAAGGGAAAATTGGAAAGATACATACCATAAAACTAATAAACAACTCTTTCTTGTCGATATGAATACATCATACTGTAGATGTGGGTCCATTACACTGCTGTAAAAAATAAATTTGGTAGAATAAAGGGTGTCAAATAGCGCTTAGAAAATTAGTTTAATCCTATTTGATTCTTGAAAATTAAACATATGATTCATTATAAATCTCGTACACTCATTCACTCAAGTTATAAAATGTGAACTATTAAATCATGACAAATCAATGTTTCTCAATCTCAATAGATAGTAAAATTATATTAGGAAGTTATCAAACATTAATAATCTAATTGGTGTGCAATACCAAGGAAAAGCACCTATCCGGAGGAAGAAAAAGAAGAGGTGCAGGGGTTCAAACGATTTTACCATCCTGACAATAATGAATTGGATGACATGCTTTCGAGTGCTGTGATGAGAGGTTCCTTAGCCTAACATATTAAGATTGTAATGACATCAGTGCCGTCTTAGTTATAACGATAACATCAACACTACTATTATGGGTCCAAATACTTGTCAAAAATATATCGACCAACACACACAACATATAATTTAAGCTTTTGACATAATTATAAGTTCTTCAATACTTATATTAGTTACGCATTTTTAAGTGATTGTGAAATAACTAAAGAACAGAATCATAATTTTACCAACCTTTTTTATATATAGCTCTCAACGTTGAATAATACCATAACTTCTCGTATGCAATCCACGTACCTAAAACTTTTAGAAAGAACCCAAAATGGGTTAAAAAATAGAATCACCCTCTTTAATTGTTGAATGATTTTCAAATGATTCTTTATATAATTCATTGGCTAGGAATAATTTGTCCTTCTGTATTCTGATTCATTATATTGTTGTAATGCAAACTAACCCCAAATAAGCGTGTCATAGTTAAAATTTTATTTGTCTAAATTTAAGTTGTTTTTAAACGTTGAAAGTTCAAAATCTGAATAAGATGATGATAACAATGTTCTTGCCATTAAACTAACACTGAGAACAGTAACGTATTGGTTATTGGGCTTATCACTAGTAAATTACTGTTGCTGCATTATAAATGTTAGGAATAAACTCCTTGTATAGACCCATTTGCACAGGGTCTGTACAGGGCCTCTCACATGGAGGTGGACTCCACATGTGGACCCCATGAGTCTCTACAGACTCTGTGCAAATGAGTCTGTACGAATAACATTTCTATGTAAATTCTTTTAGAAATCCAAATTGTGGGGCCAAAAAAAAAAGATCAAAATGATGTCATTATCTTCCCAAATTTAAGAGTGAGAGAGTGGAGGTGAGGAAATAAAGAACGTAACATGTGAAAGTAAGAAATAACGATTGAGATTGTTGGATTGAAAAATTGACTTATTATAATTTTATTTTATTTTTATTATGAAGTTTTGTAATTTTATTTCCATTCCTAATTGTAGGAATGGTGGACGGGTGTACTCGTTCTTATATTTTTATTTTTTGAGTAAATATTTGGGTGTTGGACCGATGATCTTCGATAGTTTGTTCAAGTATAAGCAAAAAAATGATGAAAAAATAATTTTTAAACAAAATTTCGATTGATATTAAATAACTAGAAAATATCGTGGGGCTCAAATTTTTCAATTCAAATTGTCATCCCTAAATATGAGGTGAATACGTTGCACATAATATGGTTTGAAGGTGTATAGAAAATTAAAAAAGAAATTCTTGAGATATGAAGAATGACAAGGGAAGGAAACATGAGATTAATTTGGGGAAAATTCTCGTAATTCTAAACCTGTTCTAATTTTTGCACATTGTCAATATTCCTTATTTTTTATTATCAAGGAGACTTTATTTTGTCACCGAATAGCTTTTCTATGTATCGAGTTGTATGGAATCTTTGGTAATACAAAGGAGAAAAAATCCCATCCCCAAAATTAGTATTTATGCACACGTGGTATTAGAGTCATCGGAATACAAACTGGTAAAATCGCGACTTGTGACCCTAATTAATCAAGGAATAGGGGCAAGGACAAGGCAAAATTCCCTACCCCTATGGGACAAGGACTTGAACGAGGACAAGAAAATAATGCTTATCTCGATTATTTTTTATATAGTTTATTATAATTAATTAAATATAATAGATATTTGTATTTATCATTGTATTTTTCATAAAATGCATACTAATGTGTTAAAACATTGAGAGGTCCCTCTCCCCCTTTTTTGCCCTGGCTTTAAGCCTCGGCATTTAGTTTTTCTGTAAAACATTGTATATAAGACCACGAATCCACTTCAACTACCTGTTATTGAACAATCATGCTATACGAACATCAAGTTTGATATCAGGGATGACCGCATACACACACATGGGGGGTTGTGCATATTTTACTTATGAGGGATCCATGTATCCATGTGAATGAGTGGTCATCGATGCAGTTATCCTCGCAGATCATTTAGCTTTATTCATTATTGAATGTAAAGTACATTATTTAATCATTAGTTGGGTCCACAACTACACTTCTTTTAACATATTTTCTTAAAGGATTCGACATGTATTTCCTTCTTCATTCATTTATAGTTTGAGTCTGAAAACTACACTCATTCAAAATTGAATATCTACAAATCATGTAGTTATCTTTTAATCTTTTTTTTTTTTTTTTTAGTGTTATTTTCTAAATGTGACACAATAAAATAAAAAGTATGAATTAATTTTAAAAATGAAAAACATGAAAAACGGGGAAGGGTTCCCTGTCCGATGCACCTTAAGAAATAACCCTCCTAGTCCTTCGCTGTTTCGTTGCTATTCTTAAATCCAAATAGTCCTATTTCCTTCATCCCTTAAACCAGTTTTAATTCTGCATTTATTGGGTAATAATATTCACACCATAATTTTTATTTCTTGCACCACTTTTTATTTGCACTTAAAGTTCTTAATTTTTACTCATTACAACACTTGTTCCCTGATAATTTTATGTTCTTATACTCAAACTTCCATTAGTTAATACATTTTATATTTGATATCAGTTTTATGCATAAAAATAATTTATTTATCATACTTTTAAAAGATAAATAAATAAAAAGCATAAAAAA
>NC_036240.1:11907668-11911675 GCF_002742605.1 Olea europaea var. sylvestris | reverse complement strand
TTATATTATAAGTTATCTTGATTTTGCATATCACGAGAGAGAAATTGCTTAAAGGAGCTGAAGTTTTATATGTATATTATTTTCTCCATGAAATGCCACTCGCTTGAGTATGTTTGGTGCATCATCTTAGGCTGAATAAGATTAATTTAATCTTATCTAATATTTAATACAAGGATTAAATTTATTGTAGGTGTTTATCCTCCTTTAGTCAACTGGACAAATTTAAGACACTTTACGAGGTGGGCTTAGACCAGATTAATTCACGGTGTTATGAATTAGAAAATATGAGTTGAATTGAAATACATAGGTTTGAGCTGAAAAACGAAATGCATAAATTTATTTATAATTACCTTTTTCTTTTTTTTTCTTTTTTTTTTTTTTTTTTTTTTTTTTTTGGTAAAAAAAAAAAAAAGAGTTGGCAAAATGTAGGAAATAAGAATAAGAAGTAATGACGTGGATTGAGAATTTTATTTTTGTTCATTTACATATATACGTTGAGAATTTTTATGTAAGCAACATTTAAGAGCTTGTACTACTTTTACTATTTATTTTTTTAGAATTTTATTTTTTCAAAAAATTCTTTTTAGATTTTTTTATAACTTTATATTTTATTATTTTCAAAATATAAAATTTTATTTGTTATATTCTATATATTTGAATTTTTTTTTCATTGAATTTTATTCTATTTTCATTGTTTTTAATTTTTTAGAATTTTCTATACTTTTTTTTAAAATTTTTAATTTTTATTTCATAATTTTTAATTTTTATTTCATTTAATTTACATGCTTATTTTTCACATTTTGAGGGTTTTCACTAACACTCAAAACGTCAAAATATGTTTTGAATTTTATGTTACAAATTTAGTTTATTTTTGAAAATGCATTTTCAAAAATGTCATAGTAAACAAGTTTTTTATATTTTGTAAAATTGAAAATAGTTTGAAAACAACAAACCAAACACACACTAACATGGTGTATTCAATTGAGACTTTTGAAAATTTTGATAGACCTTTTTAAGTGATGACTTTTATGAATTTCGTGGATCTTCTTTAGATTTCTATAAATTAGTAGGAGTCTTTCATAGATTTCTATGGATTTTCATTTAAAAATTTTTATAAACTTTTATGGAATTTAAAAGACTTTTATTTGAAATAGAATTCACGTAGATCTGATGTAAAATTATCATAGACGGAGTGTTAGTTTCCACAATTCCCCTTTTCCTTCTCCTTTTTTTTCCCATAAAATAAAAAATAAAAAATTAAAACCTTAATTAAAGTTTTAATTTAATGCACCATAACTTTTAGAGACTTTTCAAAAGTCTATAAAAATATCAATTAAATATACCGTTACTTTTAGAAAATCTCAAAAGACTCAATTGAATATCTCTAAACTTTTTAAATTTCAAAAAGTTTTTAAAAGTCTTAATTGAATACACCCTTCTAACTTCCTCTTAAAAAAAATAAAATAAAATTGGTTGTTATTTTTTTTACAAAAAAATGTATTAACTTCAATGTATGTTCTTGTAGATCTCTGGTTGCTTTGTTTATATAAAGACTTGGCTAATTCTCTGTGATATAAGAAAGAAAATTAATGTCGAAACTATGTTTATGACGGAGTTGTTGACCGGATATGGTTAATTTCAAAATGATATTTGAATAAAGTTATCTTAATTAATCACAGTAAGATACATTTTGTTATATCAAAGTTAAAAAATAAAAATGTTGCTTATTTAAAAACGAACCATAAAAATTGTGGAATCATTTTCAATTGTTTACTTATGTAATGAATTTTTTTTTTTTTTCATTTTTTCTTATTCTGATAGTTTTAAAATTTTGCAAATTCTTCACGGCTATAATTTATGGTGTGAATGTGATGATCTTACTCTTTCTTCGATTAATTAATTGAGGGACTTGTTCTTTTTCACAGTGAAAAGTTTTAAGTATACTTGATATAGAATGTTTACAGACGTGAAAATGGACACTAATTGTTTTTCAGCTTTTTTTAAGTCAACATATGCTTTGATTTCTAACGTTGACAAGAGGGACCAGAGCCGGACCTGATGGGAGGCCCAAGAGGCCTCCGCCTCAGGCCCAGAATTTTAGGGGGCCCATTTTTTACTTTACACCCCTTTTTTTTAACCCACTATGCCCATGTGTTCAAAAGAAACGAATAAATACTTTAATGAAAAGAGAAGGAAGGAACATCAAAAAATTTACTTGTTGTTTTATTGTTGATTTAAGTTAACAAATTTAATTCCATAAACTTCTAATTTTTTATTTTATTTTTTAAAAAAAGGGATTGTTTGCTAGGACTTAGGGCTTAGGGTCCAAATTCCGAAGTTTGCCTCAGGCCCCGCGAAGCACAGGTACGACCCTGGAGGGACATGAAAATCTTTCGTATCAAATATTCATTTTTGCTTGTGTTCGGTTTGCTTCAATAAGAAAACTTTTGTACTAAATTTTAGCTGAAGAAATATAAGATCTTTTTGCAGGGAAAGAGTGTGGTTACAATCGACAGGTTTGGCCAAAAAATAATTTATTTTAATTCACTGTTTTTGTGTTTATTTTTGAAAGACTCGAACCTTTTATGTGCATTCTAGTTAGGGATGACAATTGGACTCATCGACTCGAAAAAAGCTCGATCTAACTAGGCTCGAGGCTCGGAGGCAACGAGCAAAAGCTCGGGCTGAACATTATTTTTGAGAGTTGGCTAGAGTAGGGCCGGCCCATATTATTTAAAAAAAAAAAGAGAGAGAGAGAGAGAGAGAGAGAGAGAGGAAGTTTAGCTGCCAAACTGGAAGCAAGAGGTATATATAAAAATAAAAAACCCAAAAATCGAGCTCGGCTCGATAAAGCCCAAGCTGAAAGTTCGGGTCGAGCCTTAATTTTCTGGCCGAGCAAAACAAAGCCCGCCTTAAAAAGCTCGAGCCAAACCCGAACAAAAAATTTTGTCTCGCGAGCCGACTCGACCCGATTCGTTGGCATCCTAGTCATATGATTTGTTAGTTGTCAGGTTGTATATTTAGTAAGAATTTTGTTAGAGAAACAGGGGGCTGATAGCCCCTTGCCGAACCCCAATCGCCCCACCCTCGACACCACCGGACCCCCTACCTATGGGGCCTATTAACCCCCTGTTTTTCTAACAAAATCCATTTTGTAAATACGTTGTGGAAAAGCGAACTCTATTTTTATATTGATATCTCAATTTTTCTTTCCTTGGAATTTAACAATGAAAAATTTATTAAGTGATGTCACCGATCACAATCAACATTGGAAAGCGTGGTTTACAATGAGTCCATTTGAAAGAAAAATGAACTATAAAACTATAGTACGGTGGCTCGTGGACCCCCTATTTCCCCCATGAGGAATATAATGACACGGGCCTCGAGTGACATTATTTTGTTCCAGCATTTTATGAAAAGAGTTTACAGAAGATCTCCAATCTTTGCACCATGTCCAACTTGTATTCTCAACATTTTATTTATTTATTTATTTATTTTTATATCTCATTCTTATCATAAATTTTCCACTAAATAGCACGTTTGGTCCAGATGATATTCAATCTAGCGTAATCAACATTTCTTACCATAAATAACTTTTTGTGAAACAAAACTTAGCATATATTTATATTTTACATTCTACAAGAATTTACAACTTTACTAACATCAGTTTGTCAAAATTAACAATATTTTTACAATTATGAAATTATATAAGTCCCTTGGTTAGTAAAATAGGCACTTTCTCATTATCAACACATCAAAAACACTACATTCCCTCCTTAGCTCCATCTCTATGTTATAATCCATTTCTTGTTACGTTTGTACTATATGTACACAATAGTTTATATTATGTTATAAATTAGCTCCATCTCGATGTTATAAATCCATTTCTTGTTACGTTTGTACTATATGTACTATATGTTATAAATTAGTTTCAATTTCAAATTGGATTCAAGGGGATCAAAACAATCAATTGTAATTAATAATGAAAAAAGAAAAGGCTGCATTTT
>NC_036240.1:11876493-11907620 GCF_002742605.1 Olea europaea var. sylvestris | reverse complement strand
CCCCCCCCCCCCCCCCCCTTTTTTTTTGAAGAATCATATAATCAAACATCGTGGTTTAAGTTACTAGAATTTCATGTGTTAAAATTATGGAAAAAAAAATGTCTTGCAAATTGCTAAAAAATGATTCATATGGGTTTTTTGTTTATAATTTTGTAGATAAGATGTTTTACTCCTATCGAGCCCTGTATAACGATATATTTGTCATTTTTTTGTCAGTTTGTTTCACTGGGGAGTTAGTGTTAAAATTGGGTTGTGATCTGAATTATTGTTGAGTATTTGACTTGAAAATACTGTTGAATGAGTATTAGAAATTGGTAGTAGACTTGAAGATGTACCGAATGAATCCAATGTGAATTTGACTCATATTTCATCTCAAATTTTCCATTATTGGTTTTACCCATTACATTATAAATTTTGGAATAAAATCATTGTTATTTTTTTATAATTCAAAATAATTATAGTAATTACATCATCTTCAAAAATATTTGATAATACATTAATTATTATAAAAGTAAAAGAAAAAATATATTACAATATGACTTGTAGCAACAACAGCAACAACGACAACAATAACAATTACAATACAAAAGAAATTTAAAATTTAGTAATTGTATACTTGCACAACAATAAATTACTTTTGTTTCTCAAATGCTGAAATGCTATTTTGAAAACATCCAACAATTTTAAAACAGATGTTTACCATACACTTGTCTTATTATTTTAAGTGATTATATAAATAGCACATCTACAACTAATCTTTTGAAAGTACGGTAATACCAAATCAAGTTCAAACGTAATTTTCTTATTTTATCAAATATAATTGTCTGAACGTGATTGAGTGGGATTTGTTGGGTTAAATATCTAAATTGACACTAAACTTGTCCAAATGATTCTAAATTAACACTACTAAGCGCCATTGAATTTTTTTCCAATATTTTCAATTTTTATTGAAATATAAAAGTTTTCCCATTTTTCGCTTAGATATATATTCATCATAGACATTAGTTATAAAGAAAAACACTCATTTATGTTATATAAAAAGGTATTTAATGTGAACAAAACAATATTTACCTTTCATTGTTATTATAAGCGTAGGTTGCATTGAAGTAGACGAAAATAATCACAGAAGTATTTAAAATAAATACTTGTTTGCACGTTTTTCATAAGTTTCAACGACCAAAGTGTCTTCCAATCGAACATACCATTTATTCAAACTGGAGTATGAGGACCTTTAATGTGATTAGTCAAGATATTTATTTTAAGTCTAATAAATGTATATATTGTTATGGAGATTTACAAGCGAAAATAAGAGAAACGAAATAATATTAAATAATTATCAAAACTCCATTTTCCAAATATTACATAATTCCTACTCATGAAAACAGAAATGTCTACTACCAATCAAATATATTAAATCAATTAATCCTACCTGGAATTTTTATTTCCATTTTCATGTTTAAATATTAAATAAACAATAGAAAATTAATGGCAATTAGAGACTTTGTAAATTATCACATTACATTGTTTTTCTCGCTTTTTATGCATAATCACAATATATTCATTTAACACAAAAAGATTTATCCAACTCATCAAGAAAGAATGGGCCCTTCTTCTGAGGACAAAATGAGTCAAACAATAATTATACCAACGTAAAGTTAAAAGTATCCTGCCAAAGAGATTTGAATTTTAGAATGCAAAAATGGCATAAGTTACTTGGACCAGTCTGACCTTTAATTGTAAAGGAACAAGAAAGCCCTAATTATTTGGGAAGGATAATTTCAAGTTTTGATATAATATTTAAGAGTTTTGCTAGAAGTACGTAATTTGGTATATTGAAGGATGTAGACCCTCTCACATGAGGGTGCGATCCACGTGAATATATACCCTCTCACATGAGGGTGGGATTCACATGAATAAAATATTTACGTATATTTTATTCACGTGGATCCCTCTCTCATGTGAGAGGGTGTATACCATTCAGTACACCAAATTATGTATCGTTAGCTTTATTCAATATTTAAGGGATAATTGCAACAGAGGCCCCAAATTTGTAAAACATTAGTAGACTTTTCTCAAACTTTTGATTTGTTGCAATTTTCACCTCAAACATTTCGAAACATTGCAGCAAAGGCCTTTTTGGATGATTTTCATCCACAATTTCGTTTGTTGATCAAAAATTTAACTTTGACCACATTTTTAATATTTTTGAAAAGGTAAAATAATAATTTTCTATTTAAAAATAAAATTAGGAAAAACCAAAAATAAAATAAAAAATAAAACAAAAGAAAAAAATTTGGCTTCTACCCCCAACCCCCACCTCAACCTCAAATCTTCAGCCATCAACTATGGAACTGAACTTTCAGCCACCGTGGCCTCCAAATTTTTGTACCACCACCATCTCGTCATCAACCTCTAACATTCCCACACAAATAGCAGCCCCAAATTGCATTAAAATCGAACTAATTTTTGTCCAAAAATCGCTTCTCATGCACGATTTTCTTACAAATTCGACCAAATCCATAGATGTCCATGTTCATTGCACCTCACAGGTCGCTCAAGCTCATCAAGACACGTCCATACATGTTCCCATAACAACAAACAACAAAAAAATAGAAATTCATAGCAGTTTTTTCAAGACAACGAACTCATGGTCGACAAACTCATTTTTCGACTATTGTGATGGTCCCCATGATCACGGACCATCCTCTCATCTAGATGCACCTATTCCAATAGTGAGTCATCAACAATTTGGGCGCTAAGTGGATGAACAGATTTGGACAATTCATATGCAAGGCAGCCTGGTTTGTCCTTCAATTGAGGGTTCTACACTGCCTCAATAATTAAATTCGACCTTAATATCTTCATTTCAAATTAGAAATATACTGGCAATTATGATGGGTGGATGGTGGTGGCTGATGCCAGGTGGTTGGTTGAGGTGGCGGCGGCGGAACTTGGGTTGCTGAGGTTGGGGGTGGGTGTAGAAGATGATTGTTTTCTTTTGTTTTATTTATTTATTAATTTAACAAATGTAATTATTTAATGTGATAAATAGAAAGTTACTCTTTTGCCCATTTACAAAATATTAAAATGTGGTCATAACTAAATTTTTTGATCAACTAATGGAATTGTGGATGGAAACCATTCAAAAGGGCCTCTGCTACAATGTTTTGACAGGTTTTGAGTGGCAGTTGCAACAAATCGAAGGTTTAGAGAAAATTTGCTAATGTTTTGAAGTTTTGGAACTTCTGCTGCAATTATCCCAATATTTAAAGGGTAATTATATTACCACCACAAAATTTATTAAGTGTTCTACATTACAATCACGCCATAATTAAAATAAATTTTTAATAAATACACCACAATAATTTACAAATATACTCCTAATTCAATAAAAATTAAAAATGAAATAAAAAAAGGTGGTCTTGTGGTGTACTCATGAACTACCTTTATCTTAATTGTGTTTTAAGGAAGGGAAAGGTAAAGGAAAATAAGAAAATATTTGATGATGATTTGATTCGAACAATGAGTTGGGTATTTGGGCAACAATAATTATGTAAGACTATTCTTGCTAAAAGTCGGTTGTGAAACTTTGAGGTTTTTAAACTGTGATTTAGTGCCTTTCGAAGCCTAGAATGGCATCCAATTGAAAGGGAATTTTGTAAACTAGAATTCCTTCATATTAAATGGGCAGATTTGGTGCACTAGACGGTCAGACGATATTCATATTTTGAGACTTTAGTGCCTCTTAGCTGTTGCTTCATAAGGGTGATGATCCCTAGAGAGTACTACTAATCAAGTTGGATGTTGGTTAGAAAGATATTCAAGAGTTCTGCTTGCTGTACACATTCACAGAATCACAGGACTTGCATAGAATACTAACAATCCATTGGGGAGGTGGGAGGATTTTTTTTTTTAAATAATCACCCACCCTCCAAGCAAGGGCATGTGAGTGCCCTGTACCTGCCCTGTGAACACAAGGCCTGTACATGAGGCAAAATTCTATATTCAAATGTGGTTGCACTCCTTTCTTGGGAAGAAAACGAAAATCTTGAAATGGTACAACTGTGAAATGACTTTTGCACTTGCAATTTGTCTTCAAAGGTAAAAGCCCTTCCACCTGAAAACTACATCTTTCTTGAGAAAAACCCAAAATTAAACTCACAATTTAACCCACAATGTCCTTTTCCTTTTATTCCTAATTAAACCCACATCCATGTTTGTTCCAGAAAAGAATAGAATCCATTCTTGGCACAAGCTGAGATCACACAGTTTGTTAATATCAAAAGAAAGATAATTCAATGCGGCTGCAGATATTCTCGAGGCAAATTTTTTTCCAAATGCCACATGACGATGCAAGAGAAAATTAAGTTTGAAAAAATACAAAGAATTAAGAAGGCAAAAGACTCGCAACTATATGGAGAAAAAAAAAAAAAAAAAAATTTGGTGGAACAAAAATTTATTTCATTAAATGTATATTAAAAATCCTAATTATCTTTAAATTCGCAATAATATTATCGATAAATAAAATTTAGAATATTAAAATCTGAAATTTGTGTTGAACTTGACAATAAATAAAACATCATTTTTTTCGAAAGTCTCACAGCCTAGTTGTACGTGTCTTTTACCTATCTCTTTTATGAAAAGAAGATATAAACTAGAGAAATTCATCGAGACTTTCAAACTTATAATTCTAATAAAATTTTAACTAATAAAATAAATAGAAATAGAGAAACCTTAACGGTATTAAAACTCTCCAGTGAATGAAGATGGTACTGTATACAGATTTTTTAATTTTTTTTTCTTCATTACTTTAGATCCAATCATATGTCACTCTCCGTATCAATACTTCATTTTCTCTAAAAATGATCATTGTCTGCTCCTCCTATTGCTGAATATGGAATTCCAACTTCTTAAGTTGAATAAGGCATTTTATTTTTTACATAAATGGGAGGAAATTTCATATTTCAGAAATAGCAAAAAATTGTGAAATTAAAACAAAAAGGAAAGAAACATTTAAAAAATCTACGTTATATGTTTGAAACATTATTTGTTTTTATTTGTGTTTTACTTCGATTTAAAATTGTGTTTTTTTTATTCTTAATGTATAAAATTAATGTAAAATAATGTGAAGCAACTGAGAATAGCAGCAAATAAATAAATAATAAAAATGCTAAACTCATACTCGCCTAATAAAATTATAATTAATAACAACACTATAAGATGCTAAACTCATACTCGCCTGAGCTGAGAGGTGTTTGATAGACATTTTTATGTAAAAATGTATTTTAGAATAGTGAATTGATGTAAAATATGTGGGTAAAAAATAATGAATAGTTTTTTATTTACGTGTAATATTATTTTTATAAAGAATGTGTGGTTGAAAAGAAGATAGAAAAAAATGCATTTTAAAGAAAATGGCTACCAAACGGGCCTCTCAAGAAATTGAGATTAATTATCTTGTAATTATTAGTAAACCCATTGATTAATCTTTAATTTTTATTTTTTCCACGCCTCATCGAACAATAATTTACTCAATCTTGCTAATGAATGCAAGATTTCAAAATGTGTTCACTTTATCAAGACAACCAAATTGGCGCATACAATTTTCGCATCATAAAGAACTTGGACATGATAACGCAAGTGACTTTTCAAAGAAAGGGTATTATAGGAAATTGAAGATTTTTATTTTATTTTATTTTTTGGCATTGGCTCACAACAATGAACAAAATGATTTTACTTTTAACAAATAACCGTTATTCTTCTTTATTCATCGTCACCCTATTTAATTAAATGTTATATATTTTTTGATTTATACTTTAGTAAGTAATTTAAAAGTAATAACAAATTACGCTTTATTATGAAGAAGAATTTAGGGGGCGTTTTTTTTCCCATTTTCATGAGAATGACAATGAAAAATATAATTGTTATGACCTCCACACAAGAGATAGAAATTTAAATTTGATGGTTTGATGTAATGATGAATAACGGTCATAATGTTAATCAAAATTTTGCCTTCTTTTTATAAGTATAAACAGTAGAATTGAAAGAAAAGGTTGAGATTTGAAATTCCTATATCTAGAATATAGACGTAACTTTGCAGTCTCTTTTCAAATTAACATTTATGCTTCTTGTAAAGATTGAGAATTTTTCTTAATTTAGAGATTCATCAAATAATCTCAAGATCCTCATAATATATATTCTCCATTATTTTGACCATCTTTTTAGGTTCACATACACTTATATTTTATTAAATTTTCTTCAATTTTCTCTCCTTTGTATATATATTTAATTGTCACAAGATTAAGAATATGCGAATAACTCAATCCTTGAACGAATTTCAAGTTCAACAAACGAGCATTTAACTAATAAGATTACCAAAAATAAATAAAGGAAAAAATTCAGTCAAATTCAAAGTGCACAAATAGTGACAGAAATACAAAAAGGCACATACATCTTATGTGATTAAATGCTAAAAGAATATGAAAATCAGAAATTAAAGGGATATTATATCAATCAGAATTGCTCTATTTTTCTTTTATTCTTTCTGAATTTAAAGATAATAGTAATATTAATATTAAAAATATATACAAATATCAACTGTAATTTTTAGAGCAAAAAATAAGATTACTGCAGTAAAATACAAATAAAATAATGTTGTTTATCGGTTCTAATACATTCTTTTTCGGTCCCACTACAAATAAAATAATTTTGTTTCTCTGTCCTATTTATACACTTTTTTCGGTCTAAAAATCCTTTTTGATTTGGGCATATGTTCAGATTCAATTTCCCCGTGTTTTCTTCTAAAAACAATAAAAGAATGAGTGTTATTCTCAATATAAATCCTATAGTATCATTACTTATAACTTTGTGGTCTTTTAACTATACTAGTCATAGTGCGTTAAACGTTATTTTGAGATACTTTATAGATGCTATAAAAATAGTATTGTAAGATGTGAGAATATAAAAAATAATTAATACAAATTGTTTAAGTGCAATGAACTTTTGAGTCGGATGAAATAAAAATCAGTATATGAAAACAATTTAAATAGTTGAGAAAATTAATTAGAATAGTCACTTCATTTATCCTTTTGATCTGAACTTAACATTCGTCATATTCATTTAATATGCATTGACTATATCAATTGAAATTATTTATTATAGGTACAAATTATATTCCCCAAAGTAAGGTAATGAATATGTCAAATGTACATTCATCATAACTAAGTAGTTGAAAAAATAATTAATGATAATATTGTTTTTCAAATGATTAATAAATGAAATAAACAGTGAAAAATAAAAAGTAAGGTAATATTGAAATAATTAAATACATATTGAAAAAAAAGTAAGGTATTATTGAAATAATTTAATCATAGTAAGGATATAATCATCAAAATTTTTTTTTTCACTTGATGTGATATTTTCACTGGATTTTAGTTGTATCAAGCTTTATAAATACATTTACTTTTTTTGTAGTTTGGAACACAAGTTCCACATAATATCTTTTCTTAGCAATTCTTCCAATGACACTTTTACTGATCTACATCTACAATATATTAAAAGTGTAAATTGAAGAGAAACTTTTGAATACCAATTTTACCCTTATATATTAAAGTATATGTCAATTTTAACCTTATATATTTAATATAATATCATTGAATATAATTTAACTTCATTTAATAACCATTTAAGTGTAATGCTCATCATTTTATATTGGAGTACTTACAATTTTACATTAATCAAATTAAGTTTAATACTTAAAATCAAAGCTCAAATATATAGATGTATTTTTATTATAATTACATAATATACATATTAAAGGTTGCATTAAGATAATGGCAGATTAATTACCATATAAAATAATATTTATTATAGTTTTAATATAATTATATATATAGATGAGCTTTGATTTTAAGTGATTACACTTAATTTAATTAATATAAAATTATGAATACTCCAATATGAAAAATGAACTCAATACTTAAAAGAAGATTACATGGAGTTAAATTGTCATTAATCTATTATTAATGCCACCTTTAATATATTATAATATTATTTCATATGTGCATGTATAGATATTATATTATTTATTATTTATATAAGTGAGCTTTACTTAAAATCAACGTTCATCTTATTATATTATAATTACTATATATATAAAGATAAAATGTGGAGATAGATGATAATGTTCAATTTGCCATTTTGTCCTTATATAACATTGTCAACATTTTCATTCAAAGATTATAATATAATAGATAATATAATTATTTAAATACAAAGGACAATAAATAAAAAAGAAAAAATGGCTCAAATATGATCGACAGTTAGGAGGGAAAGAATCAAATATAGAAGAAATTATCTATTAGTCTTAAAAGCCTTACTAATTACTCATAATAACAGGAGTTGGTTACCCTTTCCATATTTGTATCCATCCTACTAAAAACAAGCTTCATATCTCAATCACACTTCTTTTTTTTGCACTGAAACCAAAATTTTAAGCATTAATAAAAAATTAACATTATGTGTTCTGAAAAATAATTATATAGTATTCAATACTTTATTATTATTACATGTTGGTTTTTGTATAAGCAAAAAAAGTTGTTGGTAATTCAATTACTTATTAGATATAAATCTATAAAGAAAAGAAAAATATCTTTATCTTGACACATTTAAAGGGAGAATTTTTATTCCTTCATTTGTATTAATCCCATTTGAAAAAACAAAAATAAAACTTTTGTTTTAAAATTTTTCACTTCTATATCTATTTTGAATGTAAATTTGGTTTTTAATCTAGAATAAATATGCTATGGATTAATATGACGAGCATAATTAGTACATTATTTTTTTGCTTCTAAAATTGTTTAGATAAAATATTTTTTTTTTGTTTTTACTTTTTAAAATAAAATATTTATGTTACAGACAAAATGAGTAATTTTTTTATTTTAAAAATCATTTATGGACGTTATAAATAAATATTTTAAACTTAGTCACTTCTTTGTATTCTTTGTATCCATTGTAACTGTTGAAAGTAGGGGGTCTAATCAATATTAATCAATGTCTAGCATAGATAAATAAGTAGACAAAAATTACATTTCAATTTATTCAACATTTTCACATTATATATATTAATAATTTTAATTTTTCGTTTAGCACTATCAATTATCTTACTTTAAAAATATTACGCATATAATTTATTCCATACATAATATGTACAACACACGTACTTACTACTAGTAAAATAAAAAGTGTAAAACATGTGATTGTATTGAAATTGAATAGAAAGCAAGAGTAAATAAGAAATATTAAGTTGTGAAAATGATATTTAATACTAGATCTGCCTTGTATGATGGGTACAACTATACAAGGTATAAGTGCTTACATTAAATAGATGATTTGTCATAAACTTAGTTATACATTGTATGCTGAATTGACATTTAAAAAAATAATAAAGGATTTGATATTAGAAAACATGTTTCGATAAAAATGATAAGAGCATTGTTAAGTCCAAATCATAATTGAATTTTTCAAAATTAGTATCTTACAATTTCCTTAGTCAAAATCACGTTTTAATTGAATTGTATTAGGAGTTTATCAAGTTGTAATCAAAGTCAAAATAGGAGCTAATGAGTCCTAATTATAGCAAAAGAATAGATGTCCAAAAAGATCATATTTGATCTTTGGAATGCAATTAGAAGTCTAAAAAGTATTAAAAAGCCACATAAATTATGCTCTAAATTCTTAGTTGCAACTTGCAATTCACATAGAAAGCGTTGAAATTTGGACAAAGCTCTGCTAGAATAATTGTAAGTCATTGAGTCGTTTTTCAAAGTATTTTAAATCACCTCAATCGAATATCGGGAGAGAGTTATAATAAACATGCTGACAATTACCCAGCTATTGCTCACCTGTCACTGGCTTGGAGCTCGAGCGACCAGTCGACGATTAGAAATCTGTTTGACTTCAAACACTTGATTTTCCAATCCTTTTTATTTATATATACATCATACCCTATGAACGTTCCAAAGGGTGTTGAATCATAATTATTCTATAGAGATCAGTCCTTTAAAGATCCAAAACATTCCTTGATTTCTAGATTCAACCACAATTGATTATTTGATCCATAAATTCAAGCAAACATTGTTTTGTTGATCGAGCCATATACTTCTACATCCAACCATAGATTAAAACATGGAAGATCGTTGATCAAACATCAAAACCTACCTTTACCAATTAGCCTTCAGAGTTACTGGAGCTTTGGAAGAGGCACTAAAAGTTCCGATGTTGGGAAATGATGTTCCATTCAAAAAAAGAGGAATTCTTCATTTAATCCATCTGAGATAAATTGATACCAGGGATCAGGATTTGTTGCAAAAGCACAAATTCAGGAGAACTAAGGCGAGGTACCAAGAGACGGGATCTAATGTTAGGAGCACGAAGTCCAGGAGGGCTAAGGTATAAACCTGGAGTCAGAATTTGTTTTGAAGGAGAACACCTCCAGTAGGATCAAGGAAGATCGTAGGATTTGGGGATAAAGGAAGTTTAGGCTTTAATGAAAAAAATTCTCAGATTGCTTCCTCTTTAAAAGTTAAGTTTATGCCTACCTTGAAGCTTGAGGTTCAAAACTTGCAACCTAGAATTGCTCTTAGGTTCACCCCTACGTGTTATCATTGCGATAAGGTAGGACAAATAAAAACTAAATGTCTCGATCTCTTGAATAAGAACAAGGATTAAGGATGTAGGTGACCGATGATTGAAATCATTTGTACAACATAGATTTCCTCCACCTAATGTTCAAAATATAAACCTAGGATTGATCCTAAATTTGCTCCCAAATGTCATATTTGTGTGTATTAGGTGACATTAGACCTAATTATTGTAAGTCCTTGATTAGGTACAACAATCAAGATCTTACTACTCACGTTAGTTTCTTAACTGATCAAGTGAGTCACTTGACTAAATTGACTCAAATTACATCTTTTTCTTCAAGAAGAGTGAACTCACAAATCTAAATGATGTTGATAATTACGATATTCTTCATGCTGCTCTTCATGGTAAGAACACTTATGTACCTCATTGATTAGGCGCTTATGTGTATACATTTGTATTTTTCATGATATATATCTATATATTCATGCATGCACATCTATTCATTGTATAAGCGGAGTTTCATTTTGCATTATTCTTTATTTAGAAAATTTGAAAAAGGAAAAAGAATTTTTTAAATTTTTTATTGGAAATGTTATTTTGCTAACAAGTACTGGTTAGGTTCATGGTTGATAAATTAAATTTCCATTAACTTGTTTGGAAATCTTGGTATAGATTATTCGTATATTTTATACACTTCACACACTAAACTTTTGTAAGTAGGTCTTGACCGAATGTTTAAGATTTGAGATGACAGTAATTTGTGTTGTAAATTGACTTTGAATATGGAATGACCTTTAATTATATTGAACTAAAAGTCTAGATATTCTCCTTAAAAAAAAGATAGCTAAAATTCAAAATTTTTGAAATATATATAGAAGCGAGATTCTTCTTATACTTTTCTTCGAAGTTCATTTAACTCGAATAATTAAGTTCGAGGGATTTCTCATAACCTGATGCCCTATGGTCAATTGATTTGAAGCCATCGACCCAAAACTCGTTACAGGGATCATCTTAGTCGTTTAATAGAGAAGAAATTGCACATAAGATATAAATAAATGAGAAAACAAAAATATATATGTGCTTATTGATGGGGGAGAAAGAAAAGTTATACATTGAAAAATTAATATGAACATTTTATCTTAAAAGCCCTAGTAAGATTGGATTTTTGCATGTCTTTCTCATTCATTTAAGGTTTTGAGACTTACAATAGTTTAGTGGCACTTATCACATGTGTATCTTATATAATTTACTCAATTTAGATTTATAATAAGTTATGTGAGCAAAGTTTACTTTTTTATGAACTATGCATGTATAAGTAAGCAAGTAACTGTTCAAGGTGAAAATTCATGAAAAAATAGTTGGTCTCAAAATTGAATTTTTGTAATTCTTCTATCACATGTTTTTGCATATATTTTTGCATCATCATACATGTGTATATTTTTTACTCATTCTTCTTTGTGTTTTGCAAGATTATGACTTGTCCTTCTTTTATTATTCATGACAAAAAGAGGGAGAGGTGTATATATTTCAAGGAGTTGATTATATGAGTTAGGGGAAGAATATTAAGAAATTGAATTTTTTTTTTAATTTGATTGATAGATGACTTATAGGCAGTTATTAGATATATTTGCTGGAAATTTTATTATTGATTTGTTTTGTTTTGTCTATATTGATATAAAATTTTATAGTTTATTTCTAACTTTATAATTCACATGATGTTGCATGCTTCGGTGTTACACGTCTTTTATTATGTGTTTTATTTAGCTTAGTTATATGATTTTGATTTTGATAGTTTTCTCTAGTTTTTCACGTGGTATTGTGGTTTTCATGTGTTTCAAGGAACCGGTCGACATAATATTGAAGAAAATATAGTGAAGTTTACTTTTGGATAGTTTTTGACTTATTGACTTTGAAATAAATATAATTTTGTCACGAAATGGAAAATGGAGAGATTGATAAGTCCAAATTATAATCGAAAATTTCTAAATTTGTAATTGACCATTTTCTTAATCAAAATCATTTCCTAATTGATTTGTATTAGGAGTTTATAAAGTTGTAATCAATGTCAAAATAGGATTTATTGAGTCCTAATTATAGCAAAAGAATAAGGGTTAGCCATATGGTTCTTGAAGGAGTTTAAGATATTTAAGGAGATCACATATGATCATTAGAATGCAATTAGAAGTCTAAAAACTCTCAAACAGCCCCAAAAGTTACTCTCCAAATTCTTAGTAGCAAATTGCAATACATTTTTCATATAGAAAGCATTGGAATTTGGACAAGGCTATTACTAGAAAATTGTAGGAAATTGAGTTAGTTTTTCAACATATTTTATATCACTTAAATCAAATATTGAGAGAGAAAGTTATGATACAAATGCTGACAACTACTCAACCACCACTTGCTTGTCGCAGGATAGGCGCTTGAGTGATCAATCGACGTTCAAAAATATGTTTTACTTCTAACATTTGGTTTTTTAGTCCCTTTTCATCCCAAACACTTTCCCCTACATATATTCTACCTTATGAAAGAGTGTTGAATTATAATTATTTCATTGGGATCAATAATTTGAATATCCAAAACATTCATTGATTTCTAGATTAAACCACTATTGATTATTTGGTCCATAAATTCAACCAACATTGTTTTGTTAATTGAGCCATATACTTCTACATCCAACCACAAATCAAAAGACAGAAGATCGTTGATCAAACACCAAAACCAGCCTTTGCCAACTAGCCTTTAGAGTTACTAGAGTTTTGGGATGAGGCGTTAGGAGTTTCGACGCTACAGAATGAGGTTCCATTGGAAGAACGATGAATTCTTCATTTAATCCATCAGAGATAAATCGATACTAAGGATCGAGAGCTATTGTAGAAGCACAAATTCAAGAGGATTGAGGTAAGTTACCAAGAGTCGCAATCTGGCATCATGATCATGTAGTTCAGGATAACTAAGGTATAAACCGGGAGTCGGAAGCTCTATGGGGTAGAGGGTCTGGTCCATACTATAAGTTTGCTTCGATTTATAGTGGACTATTGACTGGAAAAGTTCCTAGAGTTTTTATCCGGTTGGGATTTCTCCATGATCATCTTTGGTGTTCTTTACTGCATTAATCATAGGGTAATTAAACTTGATTAAGTAATCACCTAGAAACAATTAAAAGTGAATTGTTGCTTGTTAATTCATTATTTCCTCACGTCTTAATAAATAAATAAATCGGCTAATTAGAACTTTCAAGCATCATAAAGTTCAATTTTCCATTTAGCTATGTGATGAGAAAAATTAGCCCTATCAACTAACACTGGAGCACCTTAATTTGGTACCTGTTCTCTAGGTTCACTCAACCATTGGACTTAAGATTGTATATCCATTTTACTCTAAGGACTATTAGCATTTTACATCCTCATTCCATTAGAGTATGTGTTCCAACCACCAACTGATAAAGAAAATATTTGAGGATTAGTCTATTGCTCAAAGTTGCAATATAGGACATCTCCAATCTTAGCACTAAATCATCATTTTTCACCAAATTTCACCATTTCCACCAAATATACCACTACAATCCAACACAAAATCTTGCACTATTTCGCACCAAATATGATAAAAGTTCATTTTGCCCTCGTGAATGACCAATTGATATCAAGGGTATTTGTGTCATTTTACATTAGACATAAATTTTAATTCATCATCATCATCATCATCATCATCATCATCATCATCATCATCATCATTATTATTATTTAATCGTGTAATCAATAATTGAACATTTGTGGGATTAAAATGTGAATTCTGATAATTAAATTACAATACTAGGTCGACTTCACCGTATCATAATTTCGAAATTCGAAATGTACTAAATTGTTTTCAATAACATGATTTAATATTTTCTTAGTTGTGATATTTTTATTAATTGTACTACATTTTAAAAATATATTAAATAATTTAATAATTTCGTAAACGAAACATAATTATGTATGTAGTAATTTATGTAGTAGTAAATCAATTAAATAAATAATTTTTCAACTATATAAATTATTAAGAATAAAAGAAATGAAGAAAATGATTAAACACCGTTCATTTTGTGTAACTTTTGGTGTAATGAGTTGAAAATGATTTTTAATTTGGTGTAAGATTTAGACCAAATCTGGTTCAAAATAATGCGAATTTCGCACACCACATATAAATTGCCAGCTAATTTAAGGAAAACATAAGTATTGTCGTTTTATAAATTAAGTTTTTATAATTCATTTTGTCATCAAACACACCAATTCATAAATTTTCACTTAGGATATCTCCAGTGGTGAACCAAATTGGTGTGAAAGGTGAAAAATTCACTCCAATGGTAAACTAGAACGCACACCAATTTGGTGCAATAAAAAGTGTTAAACCAAATTTGATCCCATTTGTCCATATTTCGAGAAAGATTCCTATTTGCCATTCATTTTATATTATACTTCATTTATCTCATAAAGATGTAAGATATACTTACTTTCATTTTTCATATATTCCTAATTATGGGTCAGTTTCCTAATTGAAAGTATAGTTGATTTTTTAATTTTCTAATAAGCTCACATTTAATATGTCTTATTATTAACAAATATGAATCACCCTTATTTAAACCATTATTTAATATAGGAATATATTAGAAAAAATGTAAGTAAAATTTATATTTCCAACTATATTAGCATCATTTCTTTAAAATGATGCTCAAAGAAATGATGCTCAAATACTTAATTGCATTTTTGCATTATTATTTTTTGCTTAATAAAAGTATAATGGACAAACGAATTGTTTTACTCTATATTAAAGAAAATTTTAGAGAGAAATCATAGTTAGAAACAATTTATATTAATTTGAGAGTAAGAATGCAATAAAAAAGTTTGAGAAATAAATACGATAATGTGTAAATGTTATATTAGCCTTCAATATAATTAAAATATAGCCCAGTTATTAAAAGTTGTGTTGTGAATATATTTAACATTTTCTTTATATTTGTGAAAATGGGAAATAAATCTATCTTTATGGGCGAAGAAAAAACACATTTTAATTTTTGTTATATCCTTTTTATTATTTATTCATTTATATTTTTATTTATTTTAATTTGATTATAATTCTTAATAAACATTTTTTTTTGTAATTCTAATCAAGTAATAAATTATTAATAACGAATTCATTAAAAGAAAAATACTCAATTTAATTATATTTAACCTTTTTTGTGCATTAAATGTAAATTTTTTAATTGTGATACTAAGTGTAATGCATTTATTAAATTTTCTATTAAATATAATTTTAAATTTAGCCAATATTTCATTCCCCTTATTTCAAAATTCATTTTTTTTTTCAAAGTCATTTTCAACAAAACATTCTCCCAACAAAATAATCACTTTTTTTTTCATTTTTTTTTATCACACATTATCCAGAAGTGTACTATTACAAACTCATTTTTGTGAAACAGTGGGCATGAAACAAAGGCTTAATAAGCTTTAGCAAATTTTTAATTGATAGCTCCCCAAATAAATTGTCTTATTTGCAGTGTAGCCCGTAATATAATGGTAAAAACTTTGTAAATTTTTAATTCATAGTTCCCAATTAAATTTTATCGGTCAAAAAATGACTAAAAATTGGAGAATAAGTGATAAGTGGGTTTTTACACACTTATTTAGTCCACAAATATGACTTAATTTTAAGCAAAATGGTTGAATTGTGGCTTAATTTCATTGAATTTGTGAATTGTAGGGTATATTGATGGATATGGTGAAATTCACAAGAAAATACTCGAAAAAGGACCAAAATGAAGGAAAATGAAAGTTTAGGGACCAAGATGCAAATTGACAAAAGATGACCGGGAAGCATAAACAATGAAGTGAAAGAGTTAAAAGATCAATTTGGTGAGAACATGGAGTATTGGAAGAAGAAGAAATGAAAATAAAGGTTAAAAATGAGAAACTGGAGTTCAGGGACTAAATTGCAACTTTTGTAAAGTTTTTAATACTATGTAGTCGCATAGTATAAAAGTCCATGCAATCGCGTACCTATGTTCAGAGATCTTCAGGGCCAAAATCAATTGAACTATACAGTCGCATAGTGCAAATCCGGCGGGGAAAATCTGGTTTTCTTATTTGATTAAAATTCTTATGGAAACAACTCGAGGAACCTATATAAAAACCCTAGGGCCATAGATTTCGATAGAGAGAAGGCATTGGAAAGAAAAGAAACACCTCTTGGAGACAACGAAGGATTTCATTGAGACCAAAGGAATTTCACTTGATTTATTGATTCGGTGATGTTATTTCTTCCAAATATCATGTATTTTGTTACTTTTTCCATATTAGGCTAGGTTTTCATGTATTAGGAGATCGATGTACCATGTGATATGATTCTTTTAATTTCGAATTTGCAATTTGACATTAAATACGTATTTCAATGTTTGAATGGTTTATATACAATAATTTTCTTTCATAATTAAGTGCACATAATTATGTGGTGTTTGGTGGTTTATTTCATCCGTTCGAGAGAAGAGAAATAAATTCGACAAGGTATAAATCATCGTAAAGTCTGATAGGGATTAGAGATATACCCATATATTTTGCGTGAATCTTTAAATGTTCATAAAACCACATGCATTCTTATATATGCATTTGTCATGGAGATATAGGCCGGTGGAGTATAAAAATATGTTCAATACATCTCGCGAGAGAGTGTTAGATAGATTTAGGAGCATTGATTCGTCAATAATTCACTCGTGTTGTCATTTTATGAAATTAGGGTTAAGAGTGACTATTGCATGGGAATTCGTGATCCTAGTGCGTTTAATTTTTATTAAATATAACCAATTTGCGTTAAAAAACATTTGAATTGCATTTTAATTTGTTAAAACATCGTTTTGCATACTGAGTTCATTCCAATAATCAATTTTGCATAATTAGGATTTTCTTTCCAAATTAGAGTTTCCTTTAGGTAAAATTTTCACTTTGGATGATTTAGTTTCGGTTGAGGTTACGATAGATAAGATTAAACTAATCAATCTCTGTGGGACGATATTCGGACTCAATTGATCCACTTTATTACTTGTTATCGAACCGTACACTTGCGGTGATTTAAATCGAAAAAAAATATTTCATGAACAATAAGCTATCCCAGACAGGAGCTTTATTTTACTAAATCAAAATAATTAATTTGAGTCAAAACTTAACAAAAATTACATCTTGGGCATATATATGTGTTTGTAAATAACAACTCCTTTGACGTGGGAAGTTCTTATCAAGATAAAAATATAAAGACTTGTGTGAATGACAACTCTTTTAATGTAACAAGTTCTTATCACGATCAATCTATTTTGATGACGTGTAGAATTATACAATTAAAAGTGATCGAAAATTTCTTGGAAGTTCTTGATCTTATCTATTAATAAGTTGTAATAAAATTTTGTTTGAGGTCCATGTCATTATTTGTTGATACACAGTATTAGATACAAATTTAATTGCACTATGTTGTATTGTAATTGAGTTAGAAGTCCAAAGAATCCTTTATAAATAGCTTACAATAGATTTTGACAGCGGTTGAGAGTCAATCCAAGTATTGAGTTATTGGCATCTCATACTTTCATAAAATTTGATAAAACTTTAATAATAATATGATGTAATTTCGATTAATAAGCTTTAAACATGCTATGCCAAATACTTATTACGATTTTTATCAAGTGCTTGAAAGATAAGGACATTCAATTTAAGATAAGTAACATTAATGTATTACGTGTGACATGTCAACTTGTAAAGGCATGCAACATAAAGAGCATGGTTAAGCTAAAAAGAGAGTCAGGTATCTTATTTTATAAAACATATTTGGCTTAAGGATAAACTGCCTCTTTTAAGAAATATATAAAGATCTTAAAAACTGGTCAGAAAAAAACAGTTCAAACTTCCTTGGAAAAGAGAAAAGAAGAAAATATTGTTTTTATGTTATGAGTTGACCAAATTTACCTTAAAATTTATGAAATTATGAAAATATAAGATTTTCTCAATTACTATATATATATAAAAGATACATTAGATACAACCTCTTTGACTTGCAATTTTGATAAAACATTTAAACATCTTTTACACTCTGAATATAAATTGCTAAATAGTATTGTAGATTTACTGGTAAAAAAAAAAAAAAAACTCTAGAAAGTAATTTAGAATATATTAAAAATCAAAATATCAAAATACTAAAAAAAAAATTTAACAATATAGGAGAAACAGATACTAGTAGAAAAATTATATTTAGGTAAAACTAAAGAACCTAGTAAATTTAAGAAAATTAAGTGAATATATACTTAATGGATAAAGGAAAACAAATTGTAGTCATTAGTCGTAAATTAGTTGGCAATCCTTTACTAAGAACATTAAGAAGAAAAACGGAATCCGAAACATGACTAGAATCTCTAATAGATATAGAAGAACAGATAGAAATGTTTAGACATAATAAACTAAAATTAATAAAAGCTTTAGTCATATATAAAAAAGCAAAATTTATTTAGTAAATCTTTAATATATCAGCATTATGGAAAAAGATATGTTTCTTGTACACATGAAGACCAATTTATATCCCTGGATTTAATAGAAAAAGAATCTTATAAAGAAATTGTTAATAAAAATATTCAACAGACTCATTTAGGATTACTAATAATAGGAGTAAAAGGACTGCATAAAGAAAATTTAGGAGCTAAAGTATTAATATGTTTATATGATAGCAAATTCACAGATATAAAACATGGATTATTAGGAAGCATAGAATTAGATATGAATAATAAAGATGGAATAGTATATTTTACACCAAACTATTTAGTAAGAACAAAAAATTTCTATAAAGATATTAAAATAGGAATAAAAAGCAAATGATATCAAACAAAAAGAGATGAAGATAATTTATTAATTTGCACATGATGTATAAGAAGACTTAGTGAAAATAGTACTACTAATTATATATTAGAACATAATCAAATAATTACATTATTAGGACAAAAAGGTATAAAAGTTATCTCAACAAAGAAATTCTCTTCAGAAACAAATACAGGATTAGATTGAAATTTAAGAATATTTTTAGAAAAAATCAATATTAGTACCAGAATAATATTATGTACAAAAATAGTAATGAAACTTTAATTATTAGATTTGAAAACTATAATTATCAAGCAAAACAGACAAAGTATAATGAAGAAGAAAATGAAAGAGAATGTGGATATTTTGAAATAGAAGAGTATGACAGCGAAGATGATATTAATACTTTAGATAGAGACAGTGTTGAGGACGAAAGGGAGGATGACAAAAAAGAGTTTGAATATATAGATATGGAATATTATAGAAATCTTTAAACAATTAGAGAAATAGAAACTAGAATGTTAATAGAAAAAGATCGAGTGGACGTAGAAACCAAGATGGAATAAACTAACAAAAGAACTAATATGGAAACAGATCAAGAATTCGAAAAAAGAAAAGAACCCATGAATACAGAATATGAAATAGGAGGCAAATATTATTTTCCCCTGCAAGAGACTTTGAATGAACCGATAAAAAAATATAAAAGTTTAGGAAAAAGACAAAAATAAGAAGGATGTAGTTTACCATCAGCCAGTGATAGAGGATTAATTTTAGAATCAAATAATTATAAACCAAAAGACAGACCTAGTACTATAATTAAATGGGAAAATTTTGTAATTAGGACGTATAATAGTGTACGTATACAAATGAGTGTAGAAGAAACGTGGGCGTACTTATAAACTTATTTAGGAAAGACAGCTTTAGATGACAGCAAAAAGACTAAAACTAGGCGAAATTAGATTGAGAATGGCTAGAGGAGATAATCCTAGAAATTTTACATACTTTATTAGAGAATTTTTTATAGGCTTTGATCCTAGTAGAGATAATACCTATGAACAAAATAAAGCTTTAGAAGACTTAAAAAAAATTAAGTATTAGTAATATGAAATGTATACAACCATTTTTGTTAGATTTTGAATTATTAGCAAGCGCAGCAGGATTAGCATTAGATTATCCTATACTTGAAAGATTATATAGAAAAATACCACCACCGTAGAATGATAAGATTAGAAAAGATGTAGAGTAAAACCCAACAAAATAAATAACTATTAGTGCTACCATAAAATTCATAACTGATAAATTAAAAGAATATTGTATAGAGGAAGTAGCTAGAAAATAAATTAAAAAATTAAATTATTCTTTTTGCTCATATTTATATATACCACAGACATATAATTATAGAAGAAGAAAGAAAAATTGTATAAAAAAGATAAAAAAATATATAAATATAAAAATCAATATCAAAAGAAGTATAATATTGGACCAAGTAGGACATATTATACAAATAAAAGACCTAGTTACAATAGATATGTTAGAAAATAAAAAAACTAAAAAAGACTGTAAATGTTACGTTTGTGGAGACCTTAAACATTTTGCTAAAAAAAAGCCTAAATAAAAATAAAAATAAAGAAAATATAGCTAAATCTATGATAATAGAATAAATACAGTGCAACATTGTAAAATTATCAAATAATGAATCTTGTAGTTCAGTATATAGTATTTACATAGATGAAGAGTTAGATAATTTAGAAGTAATAATTAATTTTGAAGACAGTTTGACAGTTTAGAATAACTAGATTTTTCAATTTTAGATACAAAGATAATGAATATAGAACAAGAATGTATTCATGAATGGATTACAGGATAAAGATCAATGATGGATAAAATTCTTATTAAGTAGAAATGGAAGCTTAACAATTACTCTAGGTATCATAATTTTTGGAAAATATACTTCTATTATTAATACTGTAGAATCATCAGAGTTGCAAGCTAAGCAAGGTGGCCCCTTAGACCAGAATTTGAAGAAAATTTAAAATTTTTAGATAATTTATCGTTAGAAACTTTAAAAACTGATTTCATACCAGGAAACAAAGAAGTAATAATATTTAACAAGACATCTTCTAAGATATATAGTATAAATAAAATTTTAGAATTAACCGAAAAAATTCAAATAATAGGAGAAGACCCTATAAAATATTGGGATAAAAATAAAATAAAAGTTAAATTAGAAATTATAGACGAAAATATAAAATTAGAACAGTAGAAATAAAGCATCCAAATCAAGATATAGAAGATTTTAATACACGGATTATAGAGTTATTAAATTTAAAAGTAATAAAAACATCTAGTTGTCAAGACAGATCATCAGTCTTTATGGTTAGAAATCATAATTAAATAAAAAGAAAAAAAAGAATGGTTATAAATTATAAAAGATAAGCGATAATACTGTATTAGATGTATATAAGGTACCAGATAAAGATATACTAATAAATAAAATACAAAATAACAAGATATTTTTTAAATTTGATTGTAAATTTGGATTTTGGCAAATAAAAATGCCAAAAGATTCAATTCTTTGGACAACCTTTACTATTCCATTAGGACATTTTGAATGGTTAGCCATGCATTTTGGATTAAAAAATGCACTCTCTATTTTTCAAAGAAATATGGATAGTATATTTAATTCTCTTCCATTTGCTTGTGTATATATTAATGATATTTTAATACATAATAAAAATTATAAATAACATATGAAACATCTAGAGATAATTTTATAAAAAATGGTTTAATTATAAGTAAAGATAAAATAGAAATAAATAAGCAAAAATTTGAATTTTCAGGAATAATTTTAGAAAAATGAAAGATTCAACTACAACCACATATAGTACAGACAATTTTACAATTTTCAGATAAAATTGAAGAAATTAAGAAATTTTAGGCATTTCTAGGAATATTAAATTATGCTAGACATCTTATCAAAGATTTAGGAAGGAAAACAGGACCATTGTGTAGTAAATTATCTAATAAAGAACAAAAATGTTTTAATCAATCAGATATAGAACTCATTAAAAGCATAAAAAAAGAAGTTAAAAATTTATCACCATTAGAATTACCATTAGATGGTGAATATAAGATAATAGAAATCGATGGATTTGAATTAGGATGAGGGGAATTTTATATTTCAAACCAAATAAATATAGTGGTAAAAAGGAAGAAAAAATTTGTAGATATACTAGCGAAAAACATAAGATAAGAGGAAAATATTTAACTAGTTTAGATTATAAAATAATGGGCTATCATACACAGTACATAAAGCTTTAAATTATTCCTTAGTACTGAGTTTACAATAAGAACAGATTGTAAAGTTATAGTAAAATTTATCAAAACGATAAATTTTGATAAAATAAGACATAAAAGATGGTTAAAATTATATGAGATATTAAGTAATTATAAAATTATTATAGAACATATAGATGAAAACAATAATATTTCAGCAAATAATTTACGTAAGCAAGTTATTAATTTTATAACTCATTATCTTCATAATGCAGACGGATCAAAGGATGATGAAGTTTGAGAACATCACTCTAAGAGTGGCCCCTCAAAGATCTAATCTTCGATTTAGATGAAATAATTTAGAAAGACTGTCAGAAAGGGAGCATTGTCTACTGAACAATTTTTGGATGGCACGTGACTCTAAACAAAAATTAGACAACATTAATGCCTTAACTAACCATTTTAGACAGATTCACAATCAAGTAGAAAGTAGTAATTTTAGTTTTTTTTTTGCAGTAATTAAAGGTAGAAAGCCTGTATATATAATTATTGGCCAAAAATATTACAATAAGTAGAAAGATTTTCTGACCCATTGTTTAAATGATTTTATACACTCGAAGAAGTTTTGAATTCTTGCAGAGAAATGATAGAATTTAACTTTTTTATATCTGCAAGAGTTAGACAGACTATGCAAACCACTACTTCTCAAGCATCATCTTCATCAATACAACTTTGCGATAGTTGGGTAATTATGATCAAAGTTGTTAGAAATTTAAATTTTAGAAAGCATTCATTAGAAGAAAAACTACAAATCCTTGAAGATGAAATTTCTTCATCCCAACAGACTATTGGTAAATATCAAAATGAAATTCTTCAATTACAAGATAGTTTAAAAAGACTTAGATTTAAAGATACTCTTGAAAGATCTATTCCTCTAGACATTGCTTCTACAAGTAGAAATTATTCTGATAAAATAGAAATTAATTAAACTAACTGATTCTATAGCTGTAGGGAAAAAAAAAAAAAGACTTTATATGAATTAGAACAAAAAATTGGTGATTCTGCCACTATTGTTCGAAATTCTATAAAGAATTCGGTCGTACAAGAAATTATAGATTTTGCTCAAATTTTAAATTATTATGACGATGAAAACAAATACTTCCTTAAACATGGCCCTAAATATGAACCAGTCAAAAATTCAGCCTTTCTTATACATAATTATCCTGCAATTTCTTTTGATTATATAATTTTTTAAGAAGAACTTTTTTACCCAATTTTACAGTTTGGTATGATAGATATTATATATTTATATATACACCATCTCTTGTAAATGAAGATATTGTAATTCTGGCCTATCATCATATTTTAATATATGAAGAAGCCAAGGGATTCAGGCCCTCTTCAAAGACTAATATTAAAATAAAAATTAGACAGATTTATTATGAAAGACGGATATCAGAAACCAAGCAATGATGGAAGTCCAAAGTAATGATTTCAGACTAGTAGGACAGTGAAATAATGGAGTTATTTTCTGCCAAGAGCACCTCACTATAAGAATTAGAAGAGAAAAAATTTCAATACCAAATATTAGCAGAAGAATTTATATCTTATGGCGTTTCAAGAAGCTAATCGAGAATTTACAGAAAACCAATCAGATGGAAAAGAAGAAGAAGAATACATACTGGACGAAAAAGACAATGAAATGAATTCAGGCTAGAAGACGCCTACGTTGAAATAATGGACAGATAGATGCAATAATTGAATGAAGAAAAGACAAAGCAAAGAAAGATGAAAAAACGTAAAGTACTCAATTATCAAGCAAAGTCAACAAAAGAAAGAAGCTTGAAGATAGGTTGTCAGATTGGAAAAAAAAAAAAGTTGTCAATAATTTCATACAATCGTTTTAAAACCACACATCTGTAAAGTTGTACAATATCTATTACTTTCTCTTTAATTATAAATCGCATACTTGTAAGGTGACACAGTATCAACATAATAGACGTGATATACCAGCGTCTATAAATACTCATATACTCACAAAGAAACACACACCGAGATAAAACAAAAAAGCACACTTTCACACTTGTACTCAAAAGTCTCTCCATAATCCTTTTAAATTCAAAGACTTTGGAATTCAAGTAAGTCTTATTTACATTTTCTATTGTTTCTAATTTTGATCTACTTTATTTATTTTTGGGGTAAGGCCTAATGGAGGAAACACTAAGTAAGCAATTTATTTATTCAAAAAATTTATCTTTTTATCTTTTCTACATTATAACGCTCTTAACTCCTTTATTTTTAAAAAGATAAAGTAATTCTCTAAATTAAGTTGGCTGTTTTGTATCCTGATTTGGGGAGTTTGTTTAAACCTTTTTAAATATGATGAAAATCTTTTTAATTATAATCTTAAACCTTTCTTAGAAGGTCAAGAAAAAAGTTAAGAGAGAGTTAAAAAAAATGAAGAAACTAATTTACTGTACGATAAAGTACTTTAAAGTTATTACAAACACATTGATCTTTAGTTCTAATATTTTATGCAATTAGACAATTATACATAATCTACTTTGCTTTGTTGTTAAGTAGAAAGTTTTAAAAAATTTATTGATATTTGTTTAGAAAATAGAGATATAGGTAAAATAATTGTTATAAAAAGTCACATATTATCCACACTAGATAGAAATAGAGGTGATTTATCTTTATAGATCAAGAAGCGAATCATAGAGCGTTCTATTTCTTAGTGTCGAAGTTTCTTGATAAAAGATCTTGAAAATTGTAAGAAAATGCAAAAAGACATAAAAATTATAAGAGAAAATAAAGATAAAAATAGTAAGATTTCTTTTCTAAGAGAAAAAATTTCTTTTTAAGATTTTGTTATCTTAGTAGACTTTTTGTAGAGTTTTTCATCACTTTCTTCACTTAAAGGCTTGTTCCTACGAATTTAATTAAGTATAAAACTTTTTTACTAGAATTTATTTAGCATAATACTTTTTCCTTCTAAAATTTAATTAGCAAAACTTTCTCACCTTAATTAGTATCTACGTAAAGAAGTTTTCAAAATTTTTCTCACTTGTCATTTTTTTACAAGACTTTTTTTTTTTAAATTTTTATTTGTCATTTTCTTATAAGATTTTCTTACCACAAATTTTTCAAACATAATTTAATACACATAGAATTTTTATTACTGCAGAATTGACTTTTTCTTACAAAGATTTTGAATTCTTACAACGAAGACTTCGTCTACACTCACAGACAGATATATATATATATATATATATATATATAATCAACTAGAATTCCAAACATAATCTTTCTTAAATTCACTTATAAGTACAATTTTCAAAAAAGCATAATCTTACTTTTTAACTTGAGGTATTAATTAAAAGCACGATAAAAAATAAGTTTATCATATCAAGCATTTTCAAAAGTGCTCTTTATTTTAAAGAGCATCGTAAGGAATTTCCAAAAATAAAGAGTCAAAATTTTTACACAACTCGAATGACATTATTGATGTACATTCATTATTTTACTTTTCCCCATAAGCAATTATTGTTCATTATTCCCTCTTCTTTTTTTACTACTCCTTTTTCATTTTATCTCTTTCCTCTTTTTTATTTGTAGAAATCCAATAAATTAATATAAAATATACAATAACAAGAGAAGCATTGCACAGAGAACGAGTCAAATTCACTTTTTATTTTAATTTTTAAAGATAAAGAGTGCGTTGAGCACCTCAAAAAGAGGTTAGATTGTTTAAAATAGAAAAAAAAATGAGATAAATAAAAAACTTATTGGAGAGTTCGGGCCCATTTGATATAACTTTTGAAAAGTCAGAAATAATTTTTAAGATTCAAAAATTGCTTTTGAACACGTTTAGTTAATTTTATGAAAGTATTTCTTTTAATTAGATGAACATTTAAAGAAAGTTAATTTAATATGATTTCTTGTAATAGTACTTCAGAATAAAAAACTCTTTTGAAAATTAATTTTCAAATAAAAATTAAGATAACTATCTTTAAAAGTTCCTTTACATAAAGTGAAAACAAAAGTAAAAGTTAAAGTAAAAAAAAAAAAAAGGTTGAACCCCAATCTTAGGGGCCCCCATCGACCCTAAAAGTTAAAGTAAATGTCATATCAAATGGATCTTAAGTTTACTTTCACGAGAGTGCACCAAAACCTATAAAGACCTCTTATATTTCACCTACCACACACATGCATGGTCCCACCAAAACAACTTTGTAGTGGGCAAATGTGGCCCTAGACGTCAAGCATGCTTCCTCTATAGTTGGTTCGCTTACATTTTTGGAAAAATTGCATTATTGATCTCAAACTAATTGTTCTAGCAGCAAGTCGGCTTCCACAGTTCCATCCTATTATCGAAGGTGCTAGTTGGTCTCCAAAACTTTGAAAATAAGCAAGTTGGTCTTCAATCTCTAATTAAAGTTGGACAGTCAATTCTCAATAATTGAAATTGTCAAATGCCTTCTAAATAGTTATGTGGCACTCAAGTGTCACCCTTTCTTAAAGTTACATTTTGTTTTTCAATTTCAACTACGTGATAAGGGTCATTTAGCAACTTTAACAAGGTTTGGGTAGTTTTTACTGTTTAGTAATAAAAATGTAATTATAATAAAATATTGATGGTCCCTTTTTTGGCTACTATTTATAAATTATTTATAATCAATCAATCACTTTTTATTTACATATTTTGTGAGACTTATAAGTACTACTTAATTTTAATAAATCCTTTTTATATATTTATAATTTAAAATATTTATAAACAACTCTCATACATCTTGACTTTGGAGGACCAACTTACTATTTTAGCCTAGAATAATAACAAATGGTCCGATTGGAGCCATATTTTTCCTAGGTTGGATTTGAACCAAATACTTTAATTTGATTTCAAAGTTTGTGCCAACAAATCATCACTGTAGCAAGTGGTGATAAGGTGCATATCTGCGGACAGCAGACCCCTAGAAAGATTTCTATTGTATTTTAGTAATTCTCTGTCCTTAAAATTGGTCAAAGAAGCCCAGGTCCTATTATTTAAGATTTCATTTATTTTTAAATTTATTCTCAATAATACATTCTTTCAATAAAATAATTTTATAAGTAAATGTAAAATTTTTATCAACTTCTTAACCATATATTCTAAAAAAAAAAAAAAAAGACTATTACGAAATCTATTTTTCTCAAAAATAGGACTCAAACTGTCAAACATGAGCTAAGTTCTATTTATTCATACATTTGTGTGTGTGTGTGTGGGGTTACATTGTAGTAAGTTCTATTTATCACACAACCTTTTGGGTTTTACTCATAAAAACGCAAAATACAGAGTTTAAATTAGGGTATTGCCTCTTTCCCAAAACCCCTCTGCCAGAGGTTTTATAAGACCTCTCTCATGAGGTGGGTCCTCATTCAAAAAAATACCCCATTAATATTGGCCCACTCTTGTTGCATGAGAGGCCTTTAAGGAATGCGATAAATGAAGTCTGATAATGTACCACAATCCTTTAAATTAAAGGGGGCCAGTCCTGACCCTTAACACAGCCTAAAAGCACGGCCCACTAAATGGGCACCAAAGACAAAGGGAAAAGTGGGTCCAAAAATGGTACTTGGGCTGATCAGGGAAAATCTTCTTTCATCAACGTTTTCCAGATACAGCATTTTCTTTCCACGTGATCTGACTGGTCCACCTTTGATTCTGACCATACTTCGTACAAAACATCAACAGATGGTCTGACTTAAATCTTCTGCTTAAGTTTTAGTTCCCGTATAGGTACTCTTTTCTGACTTGCTACAGAGAAGATAATTTGAATACAATTATGGAGGCCTGGTGGCAGTCTCTCTGTGGCCAATGGGTCCCCCCATTGTTAAAAAAAAAGAAGTCCCAAAATATCCACCTCACCCCAAATGTGAGAAAAGTTACCAGGCTTGGTAAAGTAGCACGATCCATTTGAATAACAATTCTGTTACATGTGCAAATAAATTAACAAAACAACCATTCCTTGATTTGAATTCGACAACTATTGATTTAAACAGATGTAAGCCACACATGCATTTGTCAACATATTTGTATAGAATCATCTGTACAAATAGGTTAATTGTTTAAGGCCCAGCCAAAAAAATCACAATGTAATATACTAGTTTTAAGTCTCTGCTTTGCACGAGGTGTTGAAATTAATGTGTAACATCCATGTAGTTCTGTGTCCTAGAACTCCAAATTAATATCTATTCAAGTATTTTAATAAAAACTTTTGTAGCCCAGAATGTACTAAACAAATTATACTATGAATGTACCTCGTAAAATATAGGGATAATTCTAAGTGTACATAATTTAGTTTACCAAATGATTTACCTACTCTCACAAGCACGTGGACCTCGCGTAAATAAAATAATCCCAACTTGTGGTCTTCACACCCCTATTGTAAGTGTATATAAAGCATTATGTAAAAAAATTAAATACATCTAACATGGTTCAAAATACAGAAGGTAAAGTATGTGGAATAATTATAAATGTTCAAAATTTATTTATTTATTTATTTTTAGCACTTGCGATATACCTATAAGCTTTAAACTAAGTTATAACAAATTAAAAATTCCATAAACATTGCAATACAAAGCGAAAAATGTTGGAAAAATTTTAATTTTTTTATATGGGCTTACATATGCAATTAATTATGTATAAGATTATTTTAAAGTTAAGCTCAAAATTAAAGTAATCTAATAAAAAATTAAATTGTTGGGCTTATGAGGTCTAAATAAAATGTGGGCTGAATAATATGTGTACAGATCAAATTCCTTAAAAATTGTATTTTATGATGGATGATATATATAAATAAACTATATATAAAGTTATAGTTTCCAATTCTTATGTAACTTCTCATTCTTTGTGTCATTCCATCAATATAAGAATAAAAGAGAGAGCAAATTGAAGAGAAAGNGTTTCCAATTCTTATGTAACTTCTCATTCTTTGTGTCATTCCATCAATATAAGAATAAAAGAGAGAGCAAATTGAAGAGAAAGATCCAAAATCCATAATCAAGAACATGCAATATAAAATCAAGAATCAAGAAGGTTCGAAATCCTTTTTGGCTCGAGCCGAGCCGAAATTTTGCTTGGCCAAAAAATTTAGTCTCGACTCGAATTTTCTGCTCGAATCTTTGTCGAGCCGAGTCGACTTACGATTTTTTTATTACTTACGTGCAGCTAACTGCTTGTAGGACTGCCACATGCTATCTAATAGTAGGCAGATACAAACTACTTGCTACAGGAGCTGCTTGTAAAGGCAGCGACTTGTTGCCCGATTTGCTAAGCTTTTACTTTTTTTCCCATTAGACTTAGTTCTTCATTCGCCAAAAATGACCCGTGATACAAGTCGCTTGAGCTGGAGCCGACGTCCCAAAATGGGGCTTGGTAGAACTGAGTTGAGTGCCGGGCCGACTCGAACTTTTCCCAAGTTGAGCCAGTATCCGAAACGAGGATAAACCAACAATTGAAAAAGATAATGAAGGGCCAAATGTTATGTTATAGGCTTTAGAAACTAACAACATAAACACAGCCTAACAACATAGAAGCATAGCCACTAAATGGGCACCAAAGACAAAGGCAAAAATGGGTCCAAAAATGGTACTTGGGCTCATCAGGGAAAATCTTTCTTTAGCAACATTTTCCAGATAGCATTTCTTTTTTGAGCCTTGCTACACAGACAGGGCCACGACAAACCACCAGCCAATAGGGTGCCGTCATGTGCGTCCCCTGGATGGCAGGGCCAACGTGGCCCTGTCCTTTTATCTTTTTCCTTCTTTTTTTCCACATGATTGACTGGTCCACCTTTTATTTTGACCAGATTTTGTATAATTTGAAAATCTTCTGCTTTAGTTCTTGTATAGGCACTGTTTGCTAACTGCTACATATCAGATAATTTCAGTAACAATTCTGCTACGCATACAAAGATTTTGTACAGATAGACTAATAGATACAGGCATGAAATTTTGCTATTTGTACACCGATTGTCACTCACATGAGGGAAGGACCCCACGCCGCATTAGAAAAAGCATGGGCCCTCCTTGTGTGAGTGACGTGTACACCGACGTGTCATTGTATGTGTAACACATTTGTACATGCATGGCTTGCATCAGTCCCTTTATTTGGATTTGACAGCTTTTAATTTGAATACGCATGCACCTGTCAACCTATCGTATAAGATCATCTACATCTGTCGAAGCAATCATAGTGCACCATACTAGTATTAAGCTCATGCAATGCACGAGGTGTTAAAATTAATTTGTAACTTAGATGTATTTTTGGCCTTGCTTGACAACCTTTAAAAATTTAAATTGTTT
>NC_036240.1:11862006-11873410 GCF_002742605.1 Olea europaea var. sylvestris | reverse complement strand
TATTATTATTATTATTATTATTATTAAATTTTATTATTTTTAATAATATAATTAATAATAATTAAGGATTTTTTAATTATTTTTATAAATTTAACGTAATTGTTTATAATAAACTAATAATATAATCAATTATTTTCGTCAATTTAACATAATATTTAAAACATGTGAATAATTTAGTAATCAATAATAATTTAATATATTTGTTAATTTAACGAAGTTATGATTTAATAATTTATATAGTTATAAAATAAATAATTTTTTAAATGAATACATTGTCAAAAATCGAAAGAGTGAATAAAATAATAAAATATTATTCATTTGGTGCAATAATTGGAGATGAATTTTGGTTTAGTGCATGATTTGGTGCAAAATTGTGCAAATTTTGGTGCAACGCTGGAGATGGCCTAAGAACGATGCATGAAATGTTCCCCGTAAAATATAGAAGGTAAAGTATGTGGAAGAATTACAATGTTCAATTCTTTTGAGCACTTACGATACACCTATAAGCATTAAACAAAGTTATAAAGCGTTAAAAATTCCCTAAACATGCTAATCCAACACGAAAATCTCATAGTTTTTTATTTTTTTTTATTTTTTATTTTTTGTAAGTTACAAGACAGATCAAAATAATGGTCTATGGAAAATCAAATCCTAGCAATTCCAAGCCAATAAAAAGCCCAAGAAATCTATATTTGCAAAATATAAATGTGTGGTGAAAAATGATACTTAACAAACAATTCAGAACTTTAAAGGGAGCCAAACAAGCACTTAAGTTGATTAGTGTTTGATAGCTTTTACAAAAACATTTTGAACTCATAAATTTATAGACAGGATCATCAAACACCAATAGATATTCATCTTTATCTGTAAAAGAGATCAGTAATTACAAAGAAGTAATCCTTCCGTCGACCAAAAAGAGTAAGGTACTCGTTTACTATAATAAGGGTTTTTTTTCCTCCCTCCTTTTTTTTTTGCTAAATCTTCTATGGACAGGCCTATTTTGCACGAAATCAAGTCCAATGATATAATTATTTAGTTATCGGTATTTATAAAATAAATTAACCACAAACTACTCAGAAGTGGAATTTCCCCTCCTTTGAAGTTTTTTAAAATATGAATTGCTTCAGGTACCATCTTTCCTACAGTATATGTGGAATCTATTATTGAATTTCATTATCCATAATTTTTTAAGAAAAAGAAAGCTGAAAATATTTAAAATATATCTACCAATCAATACGAGAAACTAATTTTGGTGGGAAACTTCTAAAAAAATAGAAATAAATACTGAGATTTTTTAGAAGAAGAAAACTGCTCTTCTGTTCATTGTTTCTTTGTACTTCCATATGTAATAAAGTACATTCTCTCACAGGAAGTTATGGAACAAATCAACATCAAAAACAGTGTCGTATTTGTGTTTCGCGGGGCCTGAGGCGAGATTCAGCATTTGGGCCCCTACTTCATAGCAAACAATGATTTTTTTTTTCATATTATTTATAAGAGTTTTAAGGAACTAAAATTTTAACATAAAATCCATAATAAAGCAACAAATAAAAATGAAATTCAAAATATTTATATTATAATCAAATAGAAAATGTTCTAAACCATCACTTAAATACAACTCGTCTTGCGGTTTTTGAGGCAAAAATATCAATCAATTTTGTATAGTCGAGTTGTTCAACCATTTCATTTTAAATGGACAACATAGCTAATCCATTCAATCTTTGCTGTGACATGGTTAATCGAAGATAAGTCTTGATCAATTTCAATTTGGAGAAACTTCTTTCTACTGATGCAACTGTAACCGGTATAGTAAGCAAAATCTTGTAAGGAATGTAAGCATTCGGAAAACAACCATTCATTTTCTTCAAGTAATTTAGCACATCAATTGCTTTTTTTGTTTCTCCAGGTAGATAGCACTTCAAAACTAACAACTCCGTACATAAGTCATCATCAATAATTTCTGAATGTCCATTATGGCTCAAAAACTGCTCAAGATTCTTACAAGATTTCAACAAACTGTTAACATCCATACTCATTAATCTCTTCGAATTAAACAAAAATCCAAATGTCTCTTCATAATGTTTAAATTGTTCAAATTGAGTTTGAAGTGAAGATCGAGCTTGGTCAATTATAAAGAGAAAATAATCAACTCGAAAAGATTCTTCAGCTGATAGTGTTACCTCTTCACTGCCACTTTCATCAAACTGCATCTTTCTTCGAATATTACATTTCTCTCGAAAAACAACTTCAATTCCCATTTCAACTGCTATTTGTTTAGCTTCATCCATGGCATTGGCAAATTCAGATTCTCTATAATTTTCGAGAAACAAAATAAGTGCTTCTAAAAGCTTGATGGCCTCATCAATATCCATATTTTCTGCTTGAAAAAATTTACTCACAATATTGAAAGCATGCAACAACTTATACCAAATGACCATATCAAGTAAGAACTCAAAATTTTCAAGTTCATATGTTGCTAATGACTCAGCTTTACTCTTTGTTTTAGGATCTTCAGCAATGTTTGCCAAGTCAAGTAAAGCGTCTCTTATTTGTACAGATTGCTCTTTTATAGGTTTGACACTTTCCACATGACTTTCCCAACGTGTTTGGACAATGGCTTAAGTGTTAGACCTTTAACCTTATCTTTAAAATTTTTTCATCGTTTGGGAGAAGAAGAGAACACTATATAGATGCGTTGTATCACTCCAAAGAAGGACATAGCTTTAGAACAACAATTTGCCATGTCACATAATGCTAGATTCAGGCTATGACAACCACATGGAGTATAGAAAGCTCTAGGATTTATTTCAAGTAACCTTTTTTGTACACCTTTATGTCTCCCACTCATGTTAGCTTCATTATCATACCCTTGACCTCTTATATTGTCAACATCAAGCTCAAGATTCATTAACACATTTGTAAGTTCAGTGAAAAGTCCCAGTCCTGATGTATCGTCCACTTTCAAAAATTCAATCCAATATTCTTGTACCATCGAAGAGTCCATTGATTCATCCACACATCGTATTACTAGAGACATTTGCTCCTCATGACTCGCATCTGGAGTACAATCAAGTATGACAGAAAAATATTTTGCATGTTTTACTTTTGTGACAATTGCACTTCTCACCTCGCCTGCCAAAGTTTGTATCAATTCATTTTGAATTTTAGGACCAAGATATGTATATTGAATCTCACGTGCTTGAGCACGTCGAATGTGTTCTCTTATTATTGGATCAAATTCAGCAACCATTTCTATCATTTGCAAAAAAAGTCCATTGTTCTCCACGTAAAGTTGTTCACAATCTCCGCGAAATGCCAAAGTATTTTTAGCAAGTCGTTTAACAATAGCAATTATCCTCGTTAGTACTTGTCTCCAATGCTCTCTTTCTTTGTTGATGGCCAATTGTATGCTTTGTTTGGAGCCTATTTTCTAGTTCCATCCAACTAGTCATGCAGCCTATATGCTCCTTAGACACTTCATGATTTGTAAGGCGACAATGCATATTATGCCAATCTTTATATCCCTCGTTACCCAATTGACCAATACTTTTCATCGTTCTTTCTATTTTAAACAACTTGCAGCAAAAACAAAATATCTTGTCTAAAGAAATGGAATACACTAACCATCTTCTATCAGTTATCTGCCCATTTGTAAGTAGCCGCTTATAGTGTGACGATTCAAAATGTCTACCTTGACTATCTTTGGGAAACAAGATGCTATCAACTCTTTTTGGACCTATTTCAACTAAAAAGTCCCTCATCTTTTGATCAATGTGGATGTCCTTCCAATTTTCGGGATCTTCAAAGAAAACAATTCTCTTGATTTAAATCTTCATGTTGAATATTATCTGCCTCATTTTGCTTCGATTCATCCACATTGGCAGGTTCAATCATTTCCTCGTTCTCTTTCCGTTCATCCACATTGTCATTATCATTCTGATTCTGTTGTTCCTCAATCAATAAATTTTTTGGCGTTCCTTCCTTCTCTTTTTGTTTCTTGTTATTAAGGTACTTCTCCATATCTCTAGTCTGGCTTCGAATTAATGCCTTTACTCTTTCTCTCTTTTTCTTTTTTTGAGCTCCAGATACATATTTAGGAGCCATGGTATTTGATTCAAGTCACTCAACAACTATCAATAATCTGCAAGGATCCCAAAGTGGTCCAAAAATATTAGTACATTAATATTGTCTAATGTGATTATTAAACTAGAGTTCGACTAAAAATTCAGATTTATTACAATTTGTGAAGAAGAAATAAATCTACACAGATAAGTAATATTTAAAATTAAAATAGCAAATCCCTAACAAGTTCAATGGAAGAAGCATTTTCCTTAGAAAATCCTACTTGACTAAATAAATATTGTTAAACAATATCATTCTCAAGCTACTAAACAAAATAAGAATAGAAAAATTAAAGCAAACTGTTAATTTCTGATGTCTAATCATGTCCTTATTCTTGATTAGTTAATTAATCTTTTGGACTTTGAATGAGTGGATGTGGGGAAAACAGGCCCCTTTGAAAATGGAATGAGGCAAGAAATTCTACATTTCTACCCTTCCCAAATATGGGAAATTCAGTTGCAAATCATGCCATCTAAATTTGCCCCACCAAAATACGAGTCAGGGCTTCTCCAGTTCTCCATACCCGACCCAATTCAACAAACTTATCATCACACTATCAGTCTATCACAATTCACAGCCAGCGGCCTACGAGGAAAGGAACGCGAAAGCAGAAACTAAAGCCTAAAGGTTCAGTTGAAACAAAAGAGCATATGAGCATGTTTGGCTAAGCTTATAATTTACTTATAAGCTTCATTTTCTCTTAATGCATAGCATAAATGCATAATAGCATTACTCATATGAATTGATGAAGATGAGAAAATAAAAAAGAGTTGTTTCAGCAAGCGCAAGCATAGGCACAGCCTGATGCGAACTCCGTAGCAAAGTTGACTATGAAACCCACAATGAGATTGACGAATCCAAGAAAGCCAAATTAATCCAAGAGTTTAGGATTAATCCAAAAGAAAGTCGAACCAAAAAACCCAACAAGAACGATGCTTGAAAGACCCTTTGATCACGCAATCCAAGGATTAAATCCGGTTGTTTGAACGCCACAAGTTAACACTTGATAAGTTCGAAATTGTTCAATGAAGAACGATGATGAGAAGACAATACGTCTCACTTTTAATTCAATATCAATAATGTCAAAGGTTTTTTTTAACAATTGAATGGAAATTCCTATTTATACTAAACTTAAAAACTAGGTAAAAATCGTGCAAAAGTCGAGTATAATCTCCAAAATATGGAAAAGAATCAAAATCTAACAAAATATGGAAAATTGCCAAAATTGAAAAATTTGCCAAATTTTTGGCCTGTGCGGCCGCATGGTTCAATTGAAATTGCACTTTTAGTTTTCGGTATGCATGTGTGTGGCCGGATATGGTTTTGCCTGTGCGGCCGCATGGTGTTGTCTTTAGCCTCCGCTTTCGTCGCTTGATAACAAATTGATTCAAGATGATTCGGTCTTCGACCCGAACATGAAAGTTGCTCCATTTTGAGTCCCGAACATGGTTCCATCAATGGTTTCTTGAACGAGCAATCCCATCGCTTGTTTCACTTGCTTTGCCCTTGATCGCGTCATTGATCCGCCATCGACTATCAACGGGTCTTGTCTCGCACTTGCCTTCGTCGGGCTCGACTCTTGGATCATATCACAGCTGCACAGGCAAAGTCACAAATCTCAATGTGAAATAAATTATATAATTACAAGTAACTGCCGGCACTGCAGAAAGGGTTAACTGGTTAAGGGTTGTTGATTTTCTGAAATCATTGGCGAGAAGAGAGCCGTCAGTCGTGCCTCATGCCTGTAGCCGTCGGGCGCCGGCCGGTTGCTCCTGCCTTTGCACTTTCCTCTTTTAGAAGGGTTTTGATTTTTGAATCTTGTAGGGACGCAGGGTAAGTGGCGGTCTCCACTCTCCAGGTCTGGTCTCTCGACTCCCATCTCTATTAAAAAGAAGAATTAAAAAAAAAATGAAAGGGAAAAATTTTGGGCCCCCTAAAAATCTGGGCCTGAGGCGGAGGCCTCTTGAGCCTCTCATCAGGTCCAGCCCTGATTAAAAATAACACTACAGGGAAAATTTAACGTGGATCACCTTCACTTCAATGCTGGCAGCATGCTATTGGGATATTTTGTGGCGTTTATCTGAAGTGCATTGGGGAACAGACAAGATCAAATGGACGCGGTATTACAACTGTTTCTGTTAGAGTAGATAGGAAATAAATCAATAAATATCAAAGAAGAAGAAGACACAGAATTTATCCTAGTTCAGATCACAATTTGTGATCCTACATCCAGTCTTGGTGACGCTTTATAAGTGTGTTTTTACACACTTATTTAATATTTAAATATAATTATTGTTGATGGAATGAGTAGAATTCTATTCACAATTAAGTAACATTTGCTTTTGTAGACCAAAAATCACCCATGGAATGAGAACAAGGCAAATTGAGGAAAAAAGGACCAAAATCATACAAAATTGTGAAATTGAGGACCAAAGTACAACTCAAAAAGTTCAAGGACCTGAGTGGTAAATTATGAAGGACCTGATTGAAAAGAAATTCAATATTTAAGGACAAAATTGGATACAATCGAAGTTCGAGGGTCAGGCTTGCAATTCTTTGGGGAAACAAACTGAAGAGAAGGAAAATGAAAGGTAAGGCGCACACCTAACCCTACAGCTAAGGCACATGCATTAGCTCCAATTTTGGACAACTGAGAGCAACCGAAGGACTAAGGTGCGAGCCTCATTTTGTACTAGGGGTGCCTTAGTTTGAATACCAGTGCGCACATTTTAATTTCTTTATGGCTTCTTCTTGCAATTTGGCTGGGACGATTTTCACACTTTATAGACACCATTTTTAACCGTTGTTCTTCTCTTCTCTTCTTTATTTTTCTTTTCTTTTTCTTTCTTTTTCTCTTTCATTTTTCTTGGATTTTGGGGAACGATGGGAGAAATCAAAAGCAAGGAATTTTCATCTTAAAAAATCCAACAAAAGGGAGGTTTCTAACCTTGTATTTTTTCCTATTATTTAGTCAAACATGCAATGTATTGTATAAAATATTCTCATTTCTATTATTTATATAACATAGGCTAAGTTATTTGTGTTGTGATTTATGGTATTAGCTTAACCTAGCTTTAATTAATTTTAATATTTGCTATTTGATGTTAAGTTATTTATTTTCATGTGTTTTTACTATTGTTATTCAATCATTTTCATTTACATGGCCAATGAATGATTATATTTAGTAGTTTATACATCGTTCGAGAGAAGATTGTGCATTTTAGACTAAATAGTAAAAATCCTATATTTGTGTAGGGGATAGAGATGTACCCTAACCCTAGGTGACCTAATAAGCTATTTTCACAAAGATCTAATGCGATTGTTTGGTTTTAATTGATATAAAACTATAGTAAATTAAACTAATCAATTAGGATTAATTTCGCTCGAGAGAGATAATTAACCAAAATTGGAAAATCGGATCTAACATCGTAAATGAGTAATTTATTAATTGGCTAGTAGAGAAATTAATCAGGTGACGGTTAAGCATAATCATGAATCCCAACCACGTTTTCCTCCGAAATTCCCAAGATTTATATATTTTCTTATTTTGTAGATTTTTAATTAATTTTTTCTTATATTCCAAATCTAATTTTATTGTGTGTTCGTTTTTATTGTTAGAATTAAATTAATTAAAGTTGTATAATCTAAAGTAAACATTCTTCGAGGGATTGACAATCCGGATTCAAAAAGTATACTTTATTACTTGAACAAGACTCGTGCATTTGCGGCATGCACTTTAAGTGAACAAGTTATTGGCGTCGTTGCCGAGAAAAGTTTTTACTTTGATTACCAATTTAATTAATTTTAGTTTTAACAATTTTTATTTACTCTTGTTTGTTTTTATTTTTTATAATTTTTGGCAAACCCTCATATTGTTAATCTACTTTGTGTATGTATTCCCTCCATGTACTTTTCAGATATTTGTAAGATTCTAGCTTTGGTAAAGTAACGAAATTTTTGCAATTACAAATCTCTATATGGACAATTAATATATGTTTAGAGGATGTCCAAGTTGTGAAAATTGTTACGTGGTGCATTGTAATGGGAATTGTTTGTCCTTGTACACCAGTTTATACACGCCTAAACTTTGAGGTTTAGAAAATATTTGAGGTGTTGAAAATAAGCCACTAACAAAAATAATAAAGGATACATCCTCGCAAGAGATTTAGTACCTTACAATTGGGATGAGGACGTCAGGCTTGTAGGAGATGGTCCTCCCCTATTGAACGAGTCGATACTGGCAAAATATTTCAAAAAACTTGCCTTGTTGGATGAAAGCAATATGCTTATAGGAGATTACATGTATTCGGAAGGATTTTAACAATGGGTTTACAATCCACTTAAAGGAGTCAATGAGACCAACTTCTCATTGCCCATGGATTTCAATTGTGGATTGATTATTCAATCCGAAGAAATATCAACGATTGTAGAAGGGCTTAAAGTGAATGATAACTTAATCACAAAATAACTGATCGAGGATGTAGGTATCAATGAAGATGAGATCAACATACATTCTTCTTATTTCATTAATTGTATAGAAGTTGATTTTGTGATTAATCCCGATGAGGAGATAGAAATCTATATTGTTGAGTTTGTATCGGATGGAATGGGAATCTACTACTAGGGTTAGGTTATTCATACTACTGGGGTTGGGCATAACCCAACCCAAACCACTCAACCCAAATGAAATCGATTGATTTGGGTTAGTTTTTTAAGTTCAATTAGGTTGGATTGAATTGGAAAATTGAATATGAGGTTGGGTTGAGTCTCGGGTAATGAATTAAAATCCAACCTTACCCAACCCAACCCGATGAATTAAAAAAATTAATATATAAGATAGGCAAAATAAATAAATAGACATAATAGTAAAGATAAGAGAATGACTTATAATTTATAAATGTTCATTTTCTTTACATAGAGTGATTCACATGAACACTATGTACAAATGCAATGCTATTTGACGATAAAGTAAAAATTAAAGACATGATGATGAAATGAATGAATTCTTTTTCTTTTTTTTTTTTTTGAAAAAATGCTTCATAAATTTTAAATTTATTTATACATTATTTTTAGAAATAATTCATTGTATACGTGTTTAAAAAACAGAGATTTTCAAGTAATTTTGAACTCTAAAAAATTATCCGAATTTAATAAATAAATCGGATCCAATTCTTTTAAGTGGGTTGAAGTCCTAACCGAACGGTTTGGATTGGATTGGATTTAAATCTATAATCGGGTTGGGTTGGGTTAGGTTGATTTTCAATCAAATCGATCGTGATGAGTAGGGTTTGGGTTGGAAAAAAAAAACCGACCCAACCCAACCCAACCCACGCCCACCCCCATCCCTAGCTATTACATTGAAAAGACAATGTCGAGGTTTGGAGATCAAATGAAAAGTGGAGCAAAGCCAAAAGAAGAAAAATGGACGAGGCATCCAAAGCTTTCTTTAGGTGCCAGTGTTTCAATGATCAAAATCGAGTTAAAGACTATAAAAAAGAGCTTGTTGAGAGGCAACCCAACTTTTTAACTTTTAAGCTTTTTATTTATTTTTATGTATTTTCATGTTTTTATTTAATTAGCTATCATTTTTTGTAGGTAATTTTTGAAGTCCCACATATCTATGGTTTCTCACAAGTTTAGGAGTAAATTATGTACAAGGTCACTTGCATAAGTTCGTCAAGAGCATTCTGAGTCCAATTCAAGTATTGGTACCTCTTCACAAGTGTTTAATTGAGGAAGTTTCGTCATCCCCTATTTGTGCCCCCTCTTTTATTTTTTTTTTTATTTTTTTTTTCAAAAACTGCTTATCCATTTTAAGATTTTGAATTACTTTGAGCATAATAGTCATGATTAATTGTTATCTAGATGTAGAAAATTTTAGATTGATGGAGAATTTAGAATTGATTGAACTAGGTTGTGAGTTATGCATAAATTTTTGTTAATTGTATATCCATTTCTCTTTCACTTAACCATATTGTAAGATAAGTATGGGGGTGGTCGAGCCGGTGAAAGATATTATCTAGAAGTGTGTTGATTCCGTGCATGTTGAAAATATTTGCATGGAGCGACTTGAATAATCCAATGTAGTGCTAGACTTAGCCATATAATTTATGATATCAGCACACCAAGATGCCTATTCTGCACTAAACATTTGCTCATTTGGGAAAATCTCATTTATCTCGATTGACTCATGTTGCTCTTCTTGCTCAAGTCGAGATAAGTAGTCTGCTACCATATTTTTGCTTTCTTTCTTATCCCTAATCTCTGAATCAAACTCTTACAGGAGTAATATCCAACAAAAGAGTCTTGACTTAGCATCCTTCTTAGTCATCAAGAACTTTAAAGCATCATGATCAGTGTAGACTATGACCTTTGATCCCACAAGGTATGATAGGAATTTGTTAAAGGCATAAACCAAAGTTAGAAGCTCATTTTCAGTAGTGGCATAGTTGAGTTGTGCATCGTTCGAGATTTTGCTTGCATAGTAGATTACATGGAATATTTTGTTCTTACGCTGTCCCAATAAGGCCCAACGACATAATCACTTGCATTACACTTTAATTCGAACAGCAAATTCCAATTCAGTGCAATGATAATTGGTGCTAAGATTATCTTCTCATTTAAAGTATTGAAAGCCAATAAGCATTTATCAGAGAAGTCAAAAGTAACTTCCTTAACTAGCAAGTTACACAGGGGCTTCGTAATCTTTGAGAAATCCATAATGAATTGTCTATAAAACCTAGCATGCTCTAGAAAAGTGCCAACACCCTTAACTGACATCGATGGCGATAGTTTCTTAATAACCTGAATTTTTCTCTACCCAATTCAATCCCTTTAGCTGACGGTGTCCTAACACAATCTCCTAATGTACCATGAAGTGACATTTTTCCAATCCAATACCAAGTTTATCCCCCTTGTATCTTTGTAATACTAAGCTCAAATGCTCCAAACATTCATCGAAAGAGGATCCAAACACTGAAAAGTCATCCATGAAGTTTTTTATGAATTTCTAGACCATGTTAGAGAAGATCGCCATCATACATCACTGAAAAGTAGCGAGTGCATTGCACAAACCAAATGGCATCCTACGGTAAGCAAAAATACCATAAGGACATGTGAAAGTGGTTTTCTCTTGATAATCAGTGCTACTGGGATCTTATTACATCCAGAGTATCCATCAAGGAAAAATAGTGAGAATGCCCTACTAATCCTTCCATTATATAATCGATAAATGGAAGGAAAAAATGATTTTTCCAAGTAGCAGCATTGAGTTTACGATAAT
>NC_036240.1:11842498-11861965 GCF_002742605.1 Olea europaea var. sylvestris | reverse complement strand
GTATTGAAAGAATTATGTTCTTCACTAAGCCTAAAAAATTAGTTGACCCTTCTAGACATCAATAAGAGCTATTCCTGTAGCTAAGAATGTTTAGCCTAATATGAATGAAACATCTTTTTCTTTCTCCATGTCAAGGATGAGAAAATCGGCTAGAAAAATGAAATTTTCCACTTTAATCATTACGTCTTCAATAATCCCTCTTGGATGAGTAAGGGATTGATCAATCAGGTATAGAGTTATCATAGTTACTTTAACCTCCCCCAGTTAGAGTTTTCTGAAAAGGAAAGTGGCATCAAATTAATACTTGAACCTAAATCACACAACGCTTTAACAAAAAAACAATCTCCAATAGTGCAAGGTACAGTAAAACTCCTTAGTCTTTTAATTTTGGAGGTGTGTGTGTGTGTGTGTATATATATATATATATATATATTGGATTCTAGTGCCACACTCCCCAGTCAATATTATGTTCCTCTAGCTTGCTTTATTGGATAGGATGTCCTTTATGAATTTTGCATAGTTAGGCATTTGAATGAGGACATCAGCAAACGGAATGTTGATGTGGACTTTCTTGAAGACCTCGAGAAATATTTTTTTACTATCGATCCATCTTGTGCTTTTCAACCTCTGAGGAAATGGAGTAGGAGGCTCATAGGGATTGATAGGAACGGTTTCCTTAACCCGTGGTGTATCTGAACTCTTTTTAGTGAAAATTTCTATTGTTTGTTCAGTATGTTTCACACCCTCTCATCTAAAGGTACTATTTTCTTATTTGCAATAGATCTCTTGACATGTATTTTTGGGAGTTACATCCCATTTCTAGTTATAATCGCTTTGGTGTATTCCTTGGGTTTGATTTCGGTATTGCTGGGCAGATTACTGGGAGCTCGGCCAATCATAAAATGTGTCATCTTCCCCATCCAAGTTTCCAAAATTTTAATAGCAACATTCTGATCTTGGAGAGTTGCTTCAGTCTTCCTCATACACTGATTATTAGCTTCCATGTATTGATTCGTTTTCTCCATAAATTTTCTGCACATCTCTTCCAACTGAGGTTTCTTCTCCTACTGCTGAAATTAACCCTGTGGCCTATTCGGATTCTGATTACCCCAAATAAGTGTTAGTGTTTCCTCCAGCCTGGGTTATAAGTATCTGAATGTAGATTATTCTGTTGACGTTGTCTCCATTGTACAAAATCCACTTGTTCCATTCGTTGTACTAAAATTGGGCTGTTGTATTATGATCCGTCCCGTACTCTTCACAACTTATCTTCTTGACTTGAGCTATGTTAGCTGATTGTGTTATGCTTTTCACCTTATGGAATAGAGAATCTATTTTCATAGACAAGGCTGAGTAAGCATCCACCTGTATATACCTGACACTTTCTTTCGAATTGCTCGTTTCGACACCCACATTACTTAAGTAACAGCCACAGTCTCAAATAATTTCAATGCTTCATAATTGGTTTTTGTTGATAACGAACCATTAGACAAAGAATCCACTATGCTTTTGAAACATGGAAGTAGTCCCGCATAGAAATATTGGAGTTGGAGTCCCTTGCTGATCCATGATGAGGACACTTCGAAAGCATGTTCTTGAGCCCGTTCCAAGCTTTACCAAAGGATTCGGATTCGCCTTGATGGAAGATAGATATGTCATGCTTCAATTTCACTATCTTAGCAAGCGACAAGTACTTTGAGCAGAACTTTTACGTTAGGTCATTCCATGTGCTTGTACTGGCAATTGGTTGAAAATCCAGCCACTCAAGTGCTTTATCACGCAAATTGTGCGAGAATAGCCTCAATCTAATAGCATCATCTGAAATACCTCAATATTGAAAATGTTGACACATCTCCAAGAATTGAGAGGCATGTGTATGTAGATTTTCTTAGGCTCTATCATAAAATTGATGTCCATTTTAGAATAAATGTATGACATTGGTCTTCAGTTGGACATTAGGCTATCCAAATGGTTGGTAGACAATGTTAGATTGACTTTAAATGATCCGTGGGGTTATGAAATCCCCAACAAACATATTTTCCTCATCTATAGCTTTATCTTCATTAACTTGAATTACCAGACTGTTTTGCTCGTAAGCTATTGTCCTCCTCTTGCTTTGTAAATGATGAAAAGTGCATTTGATTTCTGGATCACCTGGAATCAATTCACTACCAAGCAACCTTCGAATACAAGACTTGAGAGAAAATCAATAATAGCACTCAAATAAACTAAAATAGAAAAGACAAAATAAATAAATAAAATAAAAAAGTCGAAATTAGAGCCATGGTAAATAAAATCAAACTAAAACTTAATTCTCGGCAACGACGCCAAAAACTTATTCACTAAAATATTTTTCGATCTAAAATCATTGTAAGTGTATGGTTCCTTAACAAGTAATAAAGAGGATGCGATTCCGAGTATCATCCTATTGAGATTGATTTAGTTAGATTTTAAGTATCTTGACCTTAATCGAAACAATAATCACAAAATATGTTTGTTGTGACGAAATTATAGAGTGGATTAACTAAAGTAAATGTAAATTATGCTAAATAAAAGTTGATGTGTTCTAATGAATGACAAATGTACTAGAATCGCAAATTCTTGTGTAATAATCCTTTTTAACCTTCATTTTACACATTAACAATACGATTGAATTTTGACGACTCAATGTTTCTATTTTATTCAACAATATTTCTCGAGTAATGTTAAACTTATTCTCATATATGATTAGGCTATATTTTTATGATGGATGCGAACATATAAGAATGCATGAAATTTTATGAGCACTTAAAGATTCACATAAAATATAGCAGTATATTTATATCCTCTATCAGACGCTATGATGATTTATACCACATCGGACCTATTTTTCTTCTTTCGAATGCATGAAATAAATAACTACATTCACACAACTACTGTGTACAATAATTGTGGAGAAATGAAAATTATATAACTCATTCAATATCCAAAAATGTTTTTTGATGTCAAATATGTAAAAGTAAAATTTAAAAATTCATATCACATGTTCATCATTATCCTAGCAAAAATAAATCCAGCCTAGCATGTTAGGAAGAAGAAAAGAAAATAAATATTGAAGTATCGACATCAACTAAATAAATCTTCAATTGAATCTTCGAGTCTTGGAATCGTTCTTCGTGTTTCTTGCCTCCTTATATGCTCCAAAATCTATATAAATGTGTTATAATGCACTTAGGGACAACCCTAAGTCTTTAAAAGACATCCCAAGATTATTTCCACAAGAATTTTAGTTATATAAGGAAATTAGAATTTTTGTGTCGGAAACGTACTATGCTATAACATAGTACAAATCAATGCTATAGCATAATTCAATGAAATCTGGCCCTAAAACTTGCTGAAAATCACCATGCGACCGCATGGAAAGACACAATATGCAACCACATAGGGTTAACAAGATTCCCAAAGTTGCGTTTTAATCTTCGGACTCCGTTTTCTCGTTTCTTGACCTTTTTTTCTCATTTCTTCTTCTTCCAATACCTCATGTTATTACAAAATTGATCTTTGACTCTTTCACATCTTCGTTTCTACTTTAGGGTCATCTGTTGACTATTTGCACTTTGGTCCTTGAGCTTTGGTTTTCTTCCATTTTGGTCATTTTTTGCTTATTTTTCCTAAATTCCATCATATTCATCGATGTTATCTTACAAAACATAATTTATATAGGATTAAGTTGTATTCCAACATATTTACAGATAATTATTCATGTTTTGTGGCCTAAATAAATGTATGGAACGAATTTATCAAACTTGCCTTGTGCTACACTAGAAATGGTCAATCATCTTCTCTTTGTCGATGCTTACTTGATTTTTTTCCGTGCTTAGCTTTCAGACTGATACGGCATTAGGGGCTTCAATTTTAGAGAGATTAAAGCTATTAATCATGCATTGGTTACTAAATAGGCCGTGAGGATTATCCATCATGATACTTCGTTTTATATACAAATTCTAAAAGCAAAGTATTTTCGCTATGGACCTCTCAGTTATAGCTTCATCTATTTTTTTTCCTTTTGCAAAGTGTCTTTTGGGACGGGATTTATTAATTTAATAAGGTTTTTGGCGGCTGGTTGGTATTTGGGAAAAAATAAAAATCTTGAAGGATCCATGGCTCCATCGGCACGTCGGTCAATCATCGTCCAAACTAATGGAGTGAAAATTATAGTTGAAGTGTTAACTCTAGATGGGACGGAATATGGGACTTGGTGGATGAAATTTTTGGCATGTAGATAAAAATTGTATTTATTCAATACCTTTGAGTTTTATGGAAGGATGATCAACTGATTTGTGACTACGAATAAAATGGAATGTACATCGTTAAATCCGATATCGAGTTCTTTATGACTCCCTTGGTGGTGTAGAATGCATTAATGGTTGCAACAAGTGTGTTTTTGCACCATTTAGGTTGTTAAACATAGGCTTTTGGGAGTACATTTAAGAAATTATTGCTTAGCACCATGTAAAGATTGTTTGTTTAGGTAAATGTCAAATTTGGATGAGCTTTTGGAGAAAATGAGTGAGATCGAGCAAAAATGATGAATTTTATGCTTAATTCTGAGAATGGGACCAACTTGATATTAATAGAAAGATCAATGCCTTAAATTATAAATACAATGGAGTGCAGACCAAAGGAGAGAATCTGGTGGTCAAACTATATATAAACAAAAGTTGAGCCATGCGATCGCAAGGCAATAGACGATGCGATCACGAGGACTTTATTGGCAAAAGTAGAAGAGCAACACGTCATTGTAGGATAATTTAATACTTTATATATAGCGATTTCCTTTGACCTAATTCGGCCCATCATAGAATTAGGACTTGGGCCCGATTTCTACACATATGTAAACCCACACTTTAATTGGATACATTAAAGCCAAAAAAAATTGAAGCCTTATTAGATCACTTTTATTGGGTTTAACCGAATTCGATAGCCTTTCATTTAACACACAATTATTCACACATATAAACCCATCGATGGATTAAAAATCCTTACAATCTCCCACTTGGACTATATGTGTCACATTATAATTGTGCATTAAACATAATCTTATGAGTATTCAGAATTTTGCTATCATTACCTAATGCATCCCCCAAACAATCCCGTCCATCAATCATATCAACATAGGATCAAAACNACCTCCAGCAAGCAGGTAAATATAGCTTGAAGTGAATCTCCTACTATCTTGGCATCCCGCGAAATCGGAATTAGAATAACCAATGATCTCCAACTGATCCGATCTCCTATATGTGAGCATGCGGTCTTTTGTTCTCTGTAAATACCGCATGACCCGTTTGGCTGTTTTCCAATGATCCATTCTCGGGTTACTTAAATATCTCCCTAACATTCCAACAAATACGCTATATCCGGACGCGTACAAACCTGAGCATATATCATACTGTCTATAGCTGAGGAATAAGAAATCTTTTGCATTTCTTTAATTTTCAAGTCATTTTAGGGCACTGACTTAAGCTGAACTTGTCTCCTTTAGCCACAGGGGTGTCTCCTGGTTTACAATCTTGCATGCCATATCTTTTAAGTACCTTTTCGATGTAACTCTTTTGTGATAATTCAAGAATGCCCCGAGAACAATTTCGGTGTATCTGAATTCCTAATACAAAAGAGGCGTCACCAAGATCTTTCATCTCAAAATTCTTTACTAGAAGTCTCTTGGTTTCGTGCAATAAGCCTATATCGTTGCTGGCAAGCAATGTGTCATCGACATATAAAACCAGAAAAATATACTTGCTCCCACTGAACTTGTGGTATATACAATCATCAACCAAATTCATTTCAAAACCAAATGAGATGATCACTTGATGAAACTTGTAATACCATTGACGAAACGCTTGTTTGAGTCCATAGATGGATTTCTTTAATTTACAAACCATTTGCTTTGCATCGTTCGATACAAAGTTTTCTGGTTGTACCATATAAATTGTTTCATCAATATCACCATTGAAAAACGTTGCCTTAACATCCATCTGATGTAACTCAAGATCGAAATGCTCTACCAATGCCACTATTGTTCTAAAAGAGTCTTTCGAAGAAATCGGAGAGAAAGTCTCTTTATAATTGATGCCTTCTTTCTGTGTAAAGCCCTTTGTGACAAGACGAGCCTTATACCTCTCTAAATCATCTTTTGAATCCCTCTTGGTCTTAAATATCCATTTGCAACCAATGGGTTTCGCACCTTCAGGCAATGGAACGAGGTCCCATACGTCATTGTCCTTCATGGACTTTATCTCTTCATTCATAGCATTGAGCTACTTTTGAGAGTTAGAACTTTCCATGACTTGACGGAAGTTGATCAGATCATTTTTCATCATTCCAATGTCAACTTCATGTTCTTGGAGAAATACGATGTAATCATTTGAAACCGTACTTCTCCTCTCTCTAGTGGATCTTCTTAATGACATTAGTTCTTGAGGCTGTAGAGTTTGTTCTTCTGGATCAATTTGTTGATCTTGAGAGGGAGGTATGACATTGTCTTGATCCAGAGTTGCTTTTTGAAAAATATCAGGGATAGAAACCTGATCATTGTCAATGACAATTGGAGGAGTTTCAACATAGTCCTCCTTAAAGATAAAGCCTGTAACGCTTTCTCCCCCCGCAAACTCAACATCCTCAAAGAACCGAGCATTTCTTGTCTCGAAAATTGCCTTAGTTGTGGGATCATAAAACTTTTAACCCCTGGACCTTTTAGAATATCCAATAAAACAGCAACTGATGGTCCTTGCGTCCAGTTTCTTTTCATTTGGTTTATAGGGCCTTGCCTCAGCTGGACACCCTCAAATATGTATATGCTTCAAATTAGGCTTCTTGCCTGTCCAAAGCTCACATGGGGTTTTATCAATGGCCTTAGTTGGAACTTTGTTGAGTATATAAGTTGCGGTCTTTAATGCTTTACCCTAGAGAGATTCTGGTAAGGTAGAATGACTAATCATACTCCTCACCATGTTCTTAAGCGTTTTGTTTCGTCTCTCAACAACACCATTCATAGTGGGAGAACTCCGCATAGTGTACTGTGGGATGATACCGCATTCCTCTAGGAATTTAGCAAATGGTCCTGGATGCTGTTCAACTGAACCGTCATATCTGCCATAGTATTCACCCCCACGGTCAGATCTGACGCTTTTAATTCTTTTGCCGAGTTGGTTCTCAACTTCAGGTTTATAGTTTTTGAACACATCTAGTGACTGTGATTTTTCATGAATGAGATATACGAAGCCATATCTTGAAAAATCGTCTATGAACGTTATAAAATATTGTTGACCATTCCAAGAACCCGTAAGGAATGGTCCACAAATATCCATATGTATAAGTTCTAAGACGTCCGAAGTCCTATTGGCTTGAAATCTCCTTTTATTGGTTTGTTTTCCCTTTATACAGTTGACACACAAATCATAATTTGTGAAGTCGAGAGGGTCGAGAATCTCATCAGACACAAGTCTCTCAATTCTCCTTTTGGAGATATGACCTAATCTCTTGTGCCATAACGAGGCAAAATTCTCACTGGTTAATTTTCGCTTTACACATTGAGTACTTACATGCAAGGTTTCATTATAAGAAGCAATTGTATCAATTGAATAAAGATTATCGTAACCTAATTAAAAATCGGAACCAACCAATTTTGAATCATGAAACAAACTAAATTTTCCATTTCCAAATGAACAAGTATAGCCAAATTTGTCCAAAACTGAAATAGAAATCAAATTTCATCTAAAAGACGGTACAATAAATGTCTCAACAAGATCCAAATAAAATTCAGTCTTTAACAATAATCTAAATTTTCCTATTGTCTCTACTTCCATCCTTTTGCCGTCGCCAGCATAGATGTATCTTTCACCATCACTTGGTTTTCGGTAACTCAGGTAAGCCTGCATAGACATATTGATGTGAGTTGTTGCACCAGAATATATCCACCATGTATGTCTAGATACCGAAGTTAAATTAATCTCAGAACAAACCAAATGAAGAAGAATACCTTTCTTTACATGCCATGCGTGGTAATTAGTGCAATTCTTCTTCTTATGAGCTGCAGCTCCACAGAAGAAACAACTACCTTCAGTTGGTTCCTTATGTTGTTTTTTTTTTGTGGTGCCATACTCGCAGCTTCTTTATGAATCTTCATTTTCTTGTTCCTTTTGTCCTTAGAAGTGGTGGCCAAATGAGCACTTTCTGTCTTCTCATGTTTCAGTCTTTTCTCTTCCTGGACACAATATGAGATGAGCTCATTAAGGGACCATAAGTCCTTTTGACAGTTGTAGCTCACCTTGAATTGACTGAAGTGTGTCGGAAGGGATATCAGAACCAAGTGCACCAACAAGTCTTCAGATAAACCCAACTTGAGTGCCTTTAGTTTTGAAGCAATATGAGACATTTCCATAATGTACTTCCGAATGTTTCCTTTCCCTTTATACCTCATTGAGACAAGGTTCGCCAAAAGTGTACTTGTTTCAGCCTTTTCATTCTTGGCAAACCTCTTCTCAAGATCCTCAAGGAAACCCTTACCCGTAGTCATCTTATCGGACATAGTGCCCCAGAATGCTTCGGGAATAGCACGCTTCATGACCATTAATCTTATGTGGTTCGATCATTCCCACTTTTCCATCTCCCTCTTGTCATCAGAGGTACTCTTATCAGCGAGTACATCAGGTTGATCGACCCGCAAAGTAAGGTCCAGGTCCATGACTGCAAGAACAATCATCACGTTCTCTTGCCATGCCCTGAAGTTTGTGCCGTTTAACATTAGAATTGAATTGATACTAGCAGAGATATTAGTAGCAGAACCTGAAACTGAATTAGAGAACGTTTATTATGAATGGCTCACATGAATATCTTTAATATGCAAATAATAATAATCTTAAATAGTGGTAGGGCCCATCACAAGATACCAAGCACAACATCAATATCTAGTCTTTACACAGAGATTTTGACTTGTAAGCGGTACTCTTGGCGTAGTGATCAAACATTGACGATAAAACAACGTGTCAATCAACAAATCTTTCTTTGGACCGATTTATTGATCACACATTAAGCCAAATAATCATCACACATTTATCACCACAGGTGTACGTGTATTTGGCTAAATATTGACCTTCCTTTGGGCCGACCAATATTCCCATGAATAACATATGTACAAATACCTTTTAATATTCTAAGTTAGTCAATTTTCACAAGAGAGGTTGCTTTGGCAACATGTTGTTTCAATTAACCAACTTTCGAGTATTATATCTCTTAAAAGAGTCCTTCGTACCAAAATTTGAGAAAGAGAATCACCAATTTTTCATATTTTGATTAGTTTTAAACTTTAGGGGCCTTAGGATTAATAATTCAAAACTTTAAGGGGACAAAATTAATTAATTCCAAATTTTAGAGGTTGAAATCAATAAACTTGAAACTTTAGGGACCATAATTAATTAATTTAATACTTTAGAGGATCAATTAGAACAAATTTTAAAACTTTAGGGGCCAAAATTGACCAATTCAAAACTTTAGGGATCAAATTTTGAAAATTTGAGTCCTTAGGGGTCAATTTGAATTAATTATCAACTTAGGGGGCTAATTTAAATTAATAATTAAATTTTGAGGGCTTTAATTGCAAAATTCATAACTTTCATGGCCTGAATTAATTAATTTTAAATCTTAGGGACTGAATCATTAACTAAAAAACTTAAAGGCCCAAATCTTAATATAACTGAAAGGTTAGGGACTGAAACCTTAATTTTATAACCCTAACCATAATTGCAACCAGGGGCCTCAAATAATCTAATTTACAGAGGAAGCCCCCGTCCCCAAAAATCTGACAAAAAAACTGAAAACCTAAAAAAAAGGTTCTCTTCTCCTTCTTGGCAGCGCCGGTGGGCACCGCTTGGAGCAATGGCGCCAACGTGGCCGATGGGCGCTGCAATGCGCTCGCAGCGGCGCTGCCCGTTGCAGTGAACAGCAGCGCCGACAGTACTGTTGTCGTCGACCAGATTCACAATAAGCCAATTATTTATTTATTTTATTTATTTATTTATATTGTACCGAAATCTAAATTTCCATAAACCAAAATCTGAAATTTCTCAAACCTCAATTATCTTTAATCCAAATTATGAAAGATAATGAAAAATTATACCGAATAGTTTTCAAATTCAACAAAACTAAATTCAAAGCTGTCAAATATGAAAATTTCATAAAATATTGCAAGAACCAAATTAAAACCTTTGATTCTCAATGATTCAACATGAAAAGGCTCTGATGCCACTTGTAGGATAATTGAATACTTTAAATCACCAGATCTTTCATGTTAAATCATCAAAAAATACAAGAATTAATGCGGAAGCGTGCCTGAATCAGACATGGTTAATGCAATAATGAATTTCGCTGTATAGTCTTCCAAATCTACACGCAGTCTCATTTTTTTCTCTGTGATGAGATGCAGTAAAGAACGAATAATACGTAGTGTGATTTGGGGACCATAACCGTATTTATATATAGCGACGCCCTTTAACCTAATTTGGCCCATCATAAAATTAGGACTTGGGCCTGATTTCTACATATATGTAAACCCACAATTTAATTGGATACATTAAAGAAAAAAAAATCGAAGTCTTATTAGATCACTTTTATTGGGTTTAAACGAATTCGATAGCCTTTAATTTAACACACAATTATTCATACATATAAGCCCATCGATGGATTAAAAATCCTTACAGTCATCACATGCGATAGAAAATCATTGTGCCATGTGATCTCAGAGTACAGAATTCAAGCAAATTTATGTTTCTATTTTTGATGTGATCCAAGTTTGGAATGTAATTTGGCCAACAATTTAACTTATTTTGGACCTTCAATTTTTCAGAACACAGAGAACAAGGCTAGAAAGAGATTCAAGGCAAATTACATCAAGAGTTTTGAGATTCAAGGTTTGAAATTAAATTTTAAAGCAAGAAATTGATTCGACATCTCTTTCTTGTACTTAAATGTATGGATGATGAATTTTTATATCTTTTGTTGTAATTTCATAATAAAAATTTTAGACTCAACTTAGTATCGTTGACGTGAAGAAATAAGTTGTTTATTTTACTGTTTTAATTTAAATACTATTTGTTTTAGTTGATTTGTGTAATTGATTGATTTTGCATGCTTATGGATTATTTGAATGCTTGATCATCATTTAGATACTAAGTTGCCTATTTTATTTTTGAGAGGTTTGAAATAGGCTAGAACATTGTGATAATCAACATAAGGCTCAATAAACGGTAAAAATGATGGTTTATGCGTCATGTTCCCCCCAAAAAATTATAGAATAGAATTTTTTATCTAGACTTTTTTACATTTGAAAGTTGAGGGATTAAAGTGAAATTGTTTAAATTTAAATTTTATTTTAGGCCAAATAATTATATTTTGATAGAGCAAAGATAAGTATATCGATATTGGACTCTTTTTTGTAGCTCGTAATTAATTAGGAGTTTTAACCTAAAAAAAAGTTGTTTAGGATTAGACCATATCAAGTTAGATTTGATTAAAAGAATATAAGGTTAAATGAAGTTGGAAGGAATTGAGGAATGTTATTTTAAACAAAACCTTTCCTTTTTTGGTCCATGCCACGTGAGTTGTTTTTATGAAAACATTACTTAAATACAAGTCAAATTTTACAATTTAAAAACCAATTTTCATCCAAATTCTTGCATACACAGTTTCCCACTCTACACATGCAAGGCAGTAGAGAGGAAGAAAGGAAAAGAAAGCAGTGTTCACATGCATTATTTTACATTCATTTACAACTTTTTAAATCTACCAAGGTAAGATACTTTATGCTAGCCGTTTGTTTCCATATACTTTGATATTTAGTAATTTTTGCTTGAATTGCCAATGGACCTTTGGGTTTGACCTAACGAAATGTGAACTATATTAGGTTCTTTATACTAAAATGTAAAATTCTTCGAGAATTCAAGATACTACTGATTGATGTATCGCTTAGTTATCGATATACTCTATAAGAAATGTGGTATGAAGTGTCTATTTTATTGTTATATAATAGTGTATGAAAAAATTTATGTATATTATTGGGTATTTTTAGGTACTCACTCCTATAATAATTTTGCATGTTAGTTTGGATAGATTGGATTTGTGGCAAGATGGTGATGCAGTATGCAAGAGGATTCAAAAAACAAACAGCATTAAGTTTTCTATCTTTCCATGTTTTAATTTAAATTATGAATGTTTCAGTAATTTTTAATAAAGAATATTATTTTATCATTCTGCCTATAATACAAAGAAAAATGAATTTTTGATAACACTTCAAGATTTATGAGAATTTAAGGTGTTACATTATCTCTTATGAAATCAAAATAGATAAACGTGCAACTGAATGCATAGCTTCCCGCATGAATACGAGATAAGGATACTTTTAGGTTGTACTTAGGAATAGGGTTGACTTACCTCAAGAGAGATGGTAGATTTAAATTGGATTATCGATTGTCAATTATATACAAATTATATTAGAGAATACATGTTAAGAATTGGAACGGCAGAATAATAGGTGTAGTCAGAATCCTATCTTCAAGTACAATTAGATAAAAATTAAAATAAAAGTTAATAGTAACAAACACAAACACTAAAATATTTATTTGATTCGTTTATATTCGAGCTTGATTTTGAATTATACAGTTTAAGTTAAAAATCTATTCCCCATAGGACGATACTTTTACTCTAAAACTATTATTTACTCAACAATTTTCATAATCTTGCAGAATTTCACTTAACAACTTGACTCGGAAGACAGTGGTAGCTTGGTATTTTGAAGTTAGATGTGGTACTGATGGTGAAAATCTCTGTTATGCAGTTTTCTATGATATATTACCCACAAATTAGAGATGGATTGAAATTTTCCAACGTGTTCTTGATGTGGGCTCCATGCTAACTTTGGGCATTACTCTTATGAACATTCAATCAAAGTGTGGCGTTGAATTTTTTGATTGGGTATGTTGTGTCCTCTGGAATAATTTGATGGGAGAAAAATGGAGTTGAACATGGTAGCATGTTAGGAACATTGATCTTCTCCTTGAGTTATGGCTTAATTTGTTAATGAATAAGAGGGCGATGGGTAGCTATGGTAACAAGATCGTGATTGCTTGTAAAAATTGGGCTGCCTTGCTATTCTTAGGCCGTTGAGCTTCAGCCCAAATATTCTATTTCCTGGTCTGCCCTATTAGTTACTTATTTGCTTGTAATCTTTGATGGTTATTTTGTGATGTACTTAATGAATACTGTTAAGAGATTATTGTAGGATTTGCTGTGGTAAATCATCAGAGTGAGGCTAAAGAAAGCATCGAAGAAATATTTGATATCTTCGAACATTTGTACTACACTATTTTTGGTTGATTTTAGTGGATTTCGAGTGAAATGTACTTGTAGATACTCAACATGGTGAGTATACCTTTGGCTGAACCTTTAGACCCTTCAGGATAAAAAAATCTTTGTGTTCTTTAAATTTCAATTTTTGCAATTTATGATTTTGCTAACGATTTTTAGTTTAATTGTTTTTACAAACAAGTTTGAGACCAAGAAGGCGTATCAGAGTAGTTTCTCTTGAAGTCGAGGATTACGGTTTGAAATTTTAAAACCCTAGTTTTTTAAGGTAAATTTGGAAGTCATTGGAGGCTCTTGTGAAAACAAATTGTGTTTTCTGAATGGAATTACTACTATCTGCCTTTGATTCAACTTTTGGTTGGATCTCTTTAAGATTTTGTGTCTTTCTGAGTTAGATCTGAAAGATCTATTTTGATCTATTTATTGTTCTTGAGGTTTAATTAGTTTTCCTTTGAAAACACCTTGACTCGTCTTTAATCTAGAAAAATCTGTTGTTTCTACTGAGTTCTACAGAGTCACTGCGACTTGCTAGGTACCTTCACATAATCTAGGATTTCTGGTTTGATTCTAGTATTCTTCTACTATTGCTTTCATTCTGAAACCTTAAGTTTCAGACTCTATTATAATATCTCCTACACTTTTTACATTTCTTTTATTATTAAAAAGTATATTGTTGAATTTGATTTGGTTATTAAGGCAAATGATCTACCACTATTTACCTTTGTCCAAGATATCCTATGAGGATTTCGGAATCTGAGGGAGTTGTGGACCAAAGGGTCTCTACTCCTTAAACCTATCAAATTAAATTCAATTTGATAATTGTTGACCGAATTGATCATCCAAATTTGTTGTTGTATAATTATATATATTGTGTACTTGAATTATATAACCTATTTTACAGCATGTGTATATTGCATGATAAGTAGGTATTATTTTATTATGCATTTTTTTTTTTTTGGGAATTTTGCATAGGGTGCCCTCTAAGTAGAAGGGCGTAGCGGTGACTTGACTGATCCTATAATTTTCTTACACTACTTGAATCTGATATACTCTGTGTGTGATATAATTTTGATACTGTGATTTTATCTTTTATATGTCTATAGCACACAAATTTGAAGTTGAGATTTGGAATAGCATGGGAGACTTTAGTCTCTAGCGACAAAAAATGAGGGTATTGTTGTTGCAAAAGAGTTGTGCTGCTGCTGTTGATGGGACTTGGGATATTAAGATTATTGTCTATACAAGACAAGAATTAGGTGAGATTGCTTGGAGCACTATCTTTCTTCACTTATTAGACAGTGTGATAAGAAAGATTGGAGAAACCACTACAGTTGAATCTCTTTGAGCTAAGTTAGTAACAATTCACATAAATAAGACTATGCGTAACAAGTGCTACCTTCTGAGATAATTCTACAACTTTAGGTTTGACTCCTTCTCTAGCCTAGAAGAAAATATTGTCAGTTTCAAAAAATTAATATAGAATCTAGCTAATTATGATGCGAAATTGTCTGATTATGCAAGTTCTTTCCCTACTAAACTCTTTAAGTGATAAACATAGCGAGATTAAAAATGACTTTGAATATAGGAGAGAAGATCTTTCAGATGATATCATAACCTCCGCTCTAAGAAATAGACAACTTGAATTAAAATCTGAATTCAAAGACTCCAAAATTGGTGAAGAGCTAAGTGTTAAGAGAAAAATTGAACTAAAATAAGAGAGATCTAGCTAATTATGATGCGAAATTGTCTGATTATGCAAGTTCTTTCCCTACTAAACTCTTTAAGTGATAAACATAGCGAGATTAAAAATGACTTTGAATATAGGGAGAAGATCTTTCAGATGATATCATAACCTCCGCTCTAAGAAATAGAGAACTTGAATTAAAATCTGAATTCAAAGACTCCAAAATTGGTGAAGAGCTAAGTGTTAAGAGAAAAATTGAACTAAAATAAGAGAAATAACTTCCGCAATTATAACTCTTATAAGAAAGAAAAATTTCAAAATCTTAGTTTCAAAGAAAAGAATAAAAATAAGTGAAATCTAAGAACTAAATCAAGAAATATTATTACTGTTGTAAGACAAGTCATTTCATAAGAGATTGTTTTAGGAAAATATGTAATATGAAAGATTAATTCAATTCTGATGGTTCCGCAGCTATTGCCTACAATAATGAATCAAATATTCAAGTAGCCCTTACAACCATGAGAAATCCATAAGAATGGATTCTCGACTCTGGTTGCGCCTTTTAGACGTGTCTCATAAAAGAATGGTTCACTGAATTCTTTAACTTGAATGATGGACAAGTTCAAATGAGCAATGATATGACTTGTGAGATGAAAGGAACTGGAAAGCTTAACCTTTTATTGGAAATAGTCACATTCTTGAATTATCTAGGACCAGGTATATGCCTAATCTTAAGAGAAATCTGATTTTCTCAGGTGAATTAAATAGTGAATATGAAATAAGAAGATAGCAGAGAAATAATATGCTCTCCCAAAGTTAATAAGGTTTACATCATGCAAGCTAAACCCTTGGTTGGGAACAACTCTATAGTTGTAAAATCCTATGTTGACAAATCCTTAATCTGTCATAAAAGACATGGCTATTTTAGTAAAAAGTTAATTATCCTCTATAAACTTGGATGTTTTAGATTTTATCTAGTTATAGTAGATGATTTTTCAAGATAAATATGGATTTTTCTTTCAAAATCTAAATTTTACACTTTCCAAAATTTGGAACAATGAAAATTAATAATCAAAAATCAAACAAATAAGAAAGTCAAAGAATTTAGAAAAGATAAGTACCTTGAATTTTGTAATTTTGAATGTGATTCTTTTTATAAAGAATTCGAAATTTTAAGGCACGGAACAGTAACATATACTTAGCAAAATGGTGCTGTTAAGAGAATGAATAGAACATTGTTGGAAAAGGTTATATCTATGTTATTAAGTTCAGGCCTTTACAAACTTTTCTGGGAAGAAGTTTTGAAAACTACCACTTATCTGATAAAATAAAATTTCTTTAAGTGCTATTGACTTTCAAATCCTTGAAAAATTAAGGTTTGGAAAGTCTCCAATTTACTCTAAACTTAAAGTTTTTGGTAGTGCAGCTTTTTTTCATCAAAATGAAGGTAAACTTGAGCCTATGTCTTTAAAATATTTTTTTGGGCTATGGAGAAGAAACTTAGGTATATAGACATTGGATGAGAGGTTTAAATGATTTCAAAGTGATTGTTAGTATGAGTTTCATCTTTAATGAAAATGACATTCCTTGTACTTTTGTTCAAATCAAAAATCTGTTAAATTCACACCTGTTAAAGAAACTGTTTTGGAAAATCAAGAAAATGATTTCATTGAACTGAACGATTTGATTGAGATGGAGACCACTCTATCTGAAATAGATCAAACTCGAGTCGAATCTGAAAATGAAATTCAATCTTAGAATCCTACTATTGCTTATTACCAGCTAACTATAGATAAAGGTAGAAGGAATAGATCCTCGTATACTAGAATTAGCAATGATGAATTTGTGATCCTATATTCTACATTAGAATCTGTTAACTCTGAACTGACTACTTTTGAAGAAGTTGTTTACCAGAAAGAATCAAAACTTTTCAAAGAAGCCATGAAAGAAGAAATGGATTCATTAATTAAAAATAAAACTATGATTCTTAGTAACAGGCCTAAAGATCTAAAGATGATTGTAAGTGTGTCCATAAAGTTAAAGAAGTTGAGTCTAATGTTGAAAGTAAGAGTTACGTAGCCAAACTTGTGGCTAAGGGTTCACACAAAGAGAATGTATTGATTAAAATATATTCTCTCCAGCTGAAAAATATAAGATTTCTGCTTGCTTTGACTACTCATTTCAACTGGGAACTGAATTAGCTTGATGTTAAAACTACTTTTCTAAATGGTGATGTTGATGAAATAATATACATGAATTAGCCAAAGAATTGCATAGTCAACTGTAAATCTAAAAATGTTTACTTACTAAAGAAGTCAATTTGCTAAATCTGAAAAGGTTTACTTCGCTGAAGAAGCCAATCTAGATGAAACACATTAGTTGGAAATAAAATGGATGTTGAGGTACTTAAAGGGCTAATCTATTTTAGGATTAAAGTTTAAAAGATGTAATGAAGGTATAATTTTAAAAGGTTACGTAGATTCTGACTTTGTAGGTGACTTAGATAAAAAAAGATCCACTTATGTTTTTATACATTGTGATGGGTGTATTAGTTGGAAATACCAACTACAAAAGTTGGTAGCCTTATCTTCTGCAAAGGCTAAGTATATTGCTACCTATGATGTTGTTAAAGAGGGACTTTGTGTAACGATCCAAATTTTCTCGGATGTTTGCATTGTTACCAAAATTTTCATTTGAATTTTAAACAACGTGGCATTTAATAATATATACAATTATGAAATGGTAATTTACTCAATTTTGTAGAAAATAATTTATATATTAATTCCTAAAAGGAAATAAATAATATTTTCCTACGCCGTATCTTAAACGTATATATTTGGAAAGTTCACGTAAAATTAATCTACAAATTAAGAATTAGAGGCAAAAACATTTTACACATGTATAATAATTACCATTTGACTCTATACATATTCACGTATACGTATGTAGTAATCAAAATCATTTATATACACGTAAAGCATATTTAGTGGAAATGGGTTATGGAATATTATTATCATAAAATCCTATTCAAAGCACAATTAAATAGTAAACATTGGATAAAGTTAAGTGCAAATTAATTTTTCCGCTTTTTTCAACAAGTAGAAAGACACAAGGCATGTGATGGACCCCCCATAATTGGTTTAAATCTGCATTAAATCATATCACCAGCAATATCAACTTCCTTGTATAATAAGGCATAATATATTTTCTCTTTCTTAAGTGAGGGAGACATGGCATCAAGATTCACCCATTTAAATCATTTTAGTACATTGCATTTATTAGACATGTATGACAAAATGTAAATCAATTCCCAAAGCTGCTCTATGTTTAACTCTCCAATTTGATGTAACTATCCGTGCCAAAAACTTGAATAGCAAGGAAAGAAAAAAAATACCAAAACAAGTTAAAAATTTTCAAGTCATCGTACGAAATTATATATCTGAACAAATTCGACCCAGATTTCAAATTAATGAAGGAGTTCAATAAATTAATAAACTAAGGTTATTGCTAAAATTTAGAATTTAAGGCACGTTACACTGAATTATTTCATTTAGTCCCATAAATCTTGGCCTAACGATTGCACCTCATCACCAGCCGATCAACTGCCCGATCTAACCTGTGAGGAGCAGAGAAAAGCGCAAGTACATGGGAATACTCAGAAGGATATATAAAAATTAATGGTATAATCCCAAGTAAAAAATTTTAAACACTTGTATTAGAAAATCATATCGTTTCATATCTTTAAAAACTAGTAAAAGTTTATATCATATCATATCATTTGTACAGGAATGATCATATCATTCATATCATATTTTAGCTTTCATGAATACAATAATTCATCAAAATAAAAAAATAATTAAATGGGATAGAATACACTACATCTCGATATCCTACCTTGTCAACTTACTTTAATTTTCGAAGACAAAAAAAATAAAAGAAAAGAAAAAGATCAAGTTCCCATTTTTTTTTTTGCCTCTGCTGTGTTTACCGTACATGTATAAAATTTTGTGTTTGTGTGTGTTCCTTCCATTATACATGTATCTATATACATAGTTAATAATAACCTATCTCAAGAGTTGTCACTCGATGGGAAACGTGTTGAATACGGTGGATAATTGGATAAAGTTGAAGAAACAGAATTTGAAACAGAATGTTGGAGTTTAAACAAAATAGGATTTGTACATGTGTCAATTTGCAACCCCAAATTAATCATTTCCATACACGTGCACTACCTCCACTTACATTCAAAGTTATAATTAAATAAAGGGTAATTAGCACAAAACATCCCTACCTTTCGATGTTTTTCTAGAAAACGTCCCTACCTTTCATTTTTTGGTGGATTACACCCTTACCTTTACATTTTTTTGTGCAAAACGTCCTTCTGTCAACTC
>NC_036240.1:11791161-11841001 GCF_002742605.1 Olea europaea var. sylvestris | reverse complement strand
ATGTAGACTAACTCTAATTAGAATTAGTGAGTATGGCTTAGGATTTTCAAGTGTGAGGGTTTTCTCTCGATTCTGCTCTTCTCTTGTAATCTTTGATGATTATTTTGTGACGTACTTAGTGTATATTGTTGAGAGATTAATGTAGGATTTACTATGGTCACTACAATAAAAACAATCTTTTGCAACGTTCAAAAAACATTGTCAATTACCTTTTGCAACGTTTAGATGTATATTTCATACCTAGATGTTACTGTAGAGTAGAAGGATATGACAACGTTTTTAGAATATTGCTAGTAACCTTCTACAACGTTTTTTGCTAATAAGATTTTTGCTATATTTTTTAGATGTTGCAAATAACCTTTTTACAATATGTTCTAAATGTAGTTAATAACCTTTTTGCAACATTTTTTAAATGTTGTTTATGTTTATATCCATATATTTTTGCAACATTTTTTAGGTGTTATTGTTAATGTTTTATAAACATTTATTGTGTATTACCGTTAATGTTTTCACAACATTTAAACGATGCCGTTTTCTATCTTTTCTTTTTTAAATCAACTGCATATATTGTCATATTTATATATACTATTTTTACATATATAAAATTTAAGACTGTGCTTCTTTATTTTAATTATAATTAATTTCCAATTTTACGTATATTTAATCAAACATCATTGAATAAGCTAAAGATTAGCAACCGTATCTGTACAAAGCCCCAACAATGTATTCAGATTTCTCACAAAGGCACTATTTTTTATAAAAAATAATTTTCTTTCGATCTACTCATACAAAAACAAAAATTTTCAAAAGAAATCACAAAAAGATCTAAAAAGCAAAATAAAAACAAAAAAAATTAATAAAATTTAAAAAGAAAAAATACAAGGCAAACTCCCTCTTCCCACATGTCTACCACACTCTCTTCAAACGTGTGCATTATGATTAGCACCTTTTTGGGAAGAAAAGAATCTTTCTTATGTCACGTTGGATCTTGAATATCGCTTTTATCAGTGTCATAGTTTTCTACGAATTTATCTTTGCACTACCAGCTCGAGTTCTTCTATGCCTTCAATCCTACAAAATATAAGTATGAAAGCTATGAAGTTTATCCCAAGTACCTTTGGCTGTCAAAAGAGCTTTTACGTTAAAAATCTTGGGGAAGAAACCATGATTTAAACAAAGGCTTATACCTAGGAATTTTTATGAGAAAATAGAGACATATTACTTTTCTTCTCAGCTGCTGCTTGTGTATTTACCAATAATTGAGCACAAAAACTCATGAAAGCAAATATTTTATGTGTTCAGTTAACCCCTACAAGCACAAAGCCAAATAAATGTATACCTTGTTATGGAGCGAAAGATCTAAGTTTGGGACTTTCCCTCAACAGATAGCTGGAGAAGGCACAAGGTTTCCTATATCTTTGAGAGCTCATCGATTTCTTCCTTCTGCCCGCATATTTTCTACTTTCCTCTAAACTTTGAATCAAAAGAAAAAAAAAAATAAAAAAAATCATATAGGATCTTTTGATCAAATCAAAATCCAAGTAATTTAAAGATTTCAAAAAAATACATAATGCTTAAACTTTAAGAAGGATTAATCAAATAAGAAAAAAGAAAACAAAACAAAACATCTTCCGAAGTACCATTTGAAAATTTAAAAAAGCATTTGAAAAATACACAATTCGTGAACTACAGTAATCAGATACTGTGTATCTCTATGAGAACACATCCTGAAATAACAAATTGATACATGAAATTCAATAGCTGAGTAAATAAGATATCCAAGGCCATCATAATCTTAGATATTGGCATGATATAAAAAAAACGAGCTTGTCTGATTCAAAGCACTGTTCCTCCTGTGAGTCCTAGCGAATGGATGACTTATCATGGAATGTCCTCCCCATGTAAAACTCTATGTCAGCAATAAAATGTTGAATTATAATTGAGAAACAATCATATTAACCAAACAGAAATCAATTTTCTGATTGTAAGTTAACAAATTCTTTCCATAACAAAATTTGGACTTTTCTTAAGAAAAGCTATAAACAATTAGATGGAAAAAAATTTCTGAAATTTCCACATGATTTTCAATGAGTGGTAGTAATCAAGAGATTGGATATTCTATTTTCAGCTCGAGGAACAATTTAATTATTTGGTATTTGCAGTATAAAGATACGTGTTTTTAATGTAAATTATAATCCTTTACTTCCAAAGTGCTAATCCTTTAATGCTGCTTAATCTATTTGAAGAATATTCACAAATTTCAAAATTTTAGCAAACATATTTATTTTTCCCTTTCTTGAACAAGCAACATGCACAAGAACATGGGAAATTTCTGATTTCCTTTCAAAGAAAATTAAGAACTCAGTGACAAATTGACTGCCTAAAAATGAAAATAATTTAATAAATCAAGTAAAAATCAAATCAAATTAAAGAGTGAGCGGATATGAACAAAATACTAATCGGATTTATATGATTAGAAGATCTTGGGAATACATCAAGAAAATCATCCATCGACAGTGACTGCTATAAGCCTTGAAAAATTGAAGAACATTTGCAGTTCATTCCATGAATTCTTTTTCATCACTCAATCATAGATTAGTTAATAAAAATAGCTAATGAAAACAAACTACAGTTTGATGAAATTAACAAAACAAAAGATAAATTGTGTCAAAATCTGATCTCACCCCTATGAACTACAATCACGAGGTAGAGGGTAAAGAGGCGCCGAGTAGACGGCCACTCCATTGGCACTGCAGTTTTACTATTTTTACAAAACCTAACCATTATCACACCTTATAAGATAGCAAAAATTATGCACCAACACCACCGACAATTTATTTAAAATTAGAAAAATAGATGAGCTAACATGTTAAGAAGTAAGAGATGGCAAGTACATAGAGAGCCCACCAGACGATTTGAGTCTTAGATTCTTCGAACATATCTTGTAAAAAAAGGTTAGGACTGTGTTTATAAAACTGAATAATCAACAGTTTTGGGCTCTCTTCAGGGAGAAGAGAAAGAGAAAGGAAAAGTAAAAATGAAATGGTTAAGGAATTAACCTTGGCCTTGAGGTCGCCGGTCTTGTGCTCGAGCTTCTCCTCCGAGTTACTCTGGTTCCCATAGAGCACCTTCTGAGGCCCTCAATTTCAAAAACGAAGAGGTGATGTGGTTAGAAAATATCCCGTCATGGATGGGACCCATTATTGCATTCCTACAAAACCACACCCTGCCTCTCCCTGACAAAGAGGAGGCATAGAAGTTGAGATGACGAGCTGCCCACTTTATTCTTCAAGATGAGATACTCTATAAGTGAGGCTTCTCTATATCTCTACTTCGCTACATAGGTGGAGAAGAAGTCACTTATGTACTTCGAGAGATACACAAAAAGGTATGTGGTAATCAATCAGGAGGATGGGCATTAGCATAGAAGGTTATAAGGCAATGATACTATTGGCGGACCTTGAAAAAGGATGCTTAACAGTTTGTTAGAAAGCACGACAAGTGCCAACGCTTTGCCATGGTTCAAAGACAGCCTTCGCATGAGCTTAGCATTGTTTCTAGCAAATGGCCGTTTGCCAAGTGGGGGAACGATCTCATTAGACCTATGCCAAAAGGGAGGAGCGGCTCTTGTTTTGCTATTGTTGCAATTGATTACTTTATTAAGGGGTTGAAGCTGAGCCAATGGCCAAAATAACTGAAGCGAACACCTCAATTTTTTTTAGAAAAACATCATATGCAGATTTGACATTCCCCACATGATTGTCTTAGACAATTGACATCAATTCAAGAATAAAAAGGTTAGAGATATGCGTGAAGAGTTGGGGATCAAGAAGCATTTTTCTTTTCCACATCATCGACAAGCAAATGGACTAGTTGAAGCTGTTAATAAGACCATTAAATATACTTTGAAGAGAAAACTTGATGCCTTCAAGGGAGTTTGGGTTGACAAGATCTCTCATGTTTTATGGGCCATTTGAACAATGAACTGAATAGCCACTGGCCAAACCCCATTCTCTATGATGTATGGGACGGAGACAATAAGCCCGGTTAAAGTGGGTCTACCACCACCTCATCGACTGCACTATAACGAAGTATCAAATGACGAACTAAGAAGGTGTGAACTGGACTTCCTTGAAGAAAGGAGAAATGAATCTCAGTCTAAGCATTCCGTGTGAATGATCTTGTGTTACGAAGAGTGTTTTTGGTTTACAAAGGAACCTGAGGTAGGAACTCTTGGACCAAACTGGGAGGGTCCATATCGTATAAAAAAAGAAGTTTGGCCAGGGACCTACCGGATCGAGGGAATGGATGGAAAGACAGCCTCATCCAAGGAACGCAGATATCTACGAAAATATTATTAATGTACGTTGTAGACATGACCTTGTAATGGTTGTTTACTAATGTAATAAGTTTGGCATTAGCTTAATGTCTTTAGTTTCAACGCAAGGTTTATCTTGTTATAAAGCATGCAAAAATGACAAGCTGGATCCCTAAGTGACCACCTTATAAATGGATGAAGCTCTAAGTAAATAACTACGAAATGAATTATGTGTGATTAAGTCACTCAACCTTGTACAAAGGAAAGTAAATAAAGATATTCGAACTGCTAACGCTTTGCAGAAATTAATCACAAGTGCAAGCAAAGAACAAGTTGAAAATTAAAACAAAGTGCTCATACACTTAGAGGTAGAAAACATCATTCAGATAATATTTGAACTTTCATTAATCAAATAAAAAGATTACAAAGTGGGTTTCAAAGGCCAAATTACAAAATAAAAAGAAAAATATTACAAATAGGCCTAGCTAAATAGGTGGGAGGTGGAGGAGGTACGAAATGGATGACAGCACTGGGAACAGCTTCTTGGACTTTAGCCTCTTCTTCTTGGGCTTCGTCCTCAATCTCGATCACATGGCTTTCCTCTATCGAAGTTTGGGGCTCCTCACCTTCCTCCAAAAACTCAGACCTTAGATTGGAAATGTTGAAGGTCTGGAAATTGGCTTCAATCCATTCTACCACCTCCGTGTAGGCATACCCCCTCCAATATTTTGCAAAGCTTTGGTATACCTTTGTAAGGTGGAAGATGGAGATGTAACGCTTTTAGCCTCCTTTATCGCTGTCTCTACCTCTTCCATTAGGGCGGAGACTTTAGTGTCCAACCCGCCCACTTGCTCTTTTAGAGCAACATTATCTTTCTTGGCCATGTTCAGGGGCCTCAACGACAAGTTTTTAGTGGGCGTCAGATGTCTCCACTCGCTTTGTCAGGGAGGCCACTTCACTCTGGGATAAGTGGACATCTTTCTTTAAACTCTCAATTTTCGCCAATGAAGAACAGAGCTTCATTAACTTTTCAGCCTGGCTTTTCTTCGTGGCCTCAACCTCAACTAATGTCATTTTTGCTGCTTCCTTGACCATTGAGCCTCGATTTATAAACCTTTATTTATATTCAGAAGGTTTTTAACGAGGGCCTCCACCTTAATGGCAATATCAAACACCGTAAACATGTCTGCGCACTCGCTGGACTCCACGAAAGATTACCAACGATCTATCAAGAATTTGTAAAATGTAAAAGTGGCAATCTTAACTTCTGGAGGCAGCATCGACAATACCTCTAAAGCTAGCTCATCACTCCATTGAGTGACGACAATTTTGAGGTGAGGGGTCGTGTTAGTCAAAGAGGACCCACTCGAGGTCCTTGCCTTCTTCGATGATCCTTGGTTAGGGGGCTCCGTCTTTGACGACTTCTGGGCTCCCCTTGCTGTAGCAATGGATGCTACCATCAACTTCTCACCGCTGGGCCTTCGGAGTGAGGCGACGGTGGGCTAGTAGCAGACCCACCTATTCCGGTGGTAGAAAAAATGGTGTTTCTTTTTGGGGACCTCATCCACCTTGCTTTTCTCCTTGTCCACCAAGGGAGGTTTCCAACAGCCTCTTAGCGAACAGCTTCTTTGCTGACCTTCTCAATTTGGTCCCTCGCCCGTTTCCTAGCAACAGATGAGAGCTTTAATCTCTTCCTCCTTATTGTGAAGGTGGCTGCTAATATGGTAGCCATGTCAGGGGTGGGGTGCCTCATCTTCTCGAAGTTCTCTACAAAATACGTCAATGAGCGTATAAATAAAATCGTAGTAAACGATATATGAATACTCAATAGTTATAGAAGTACCTCTCCGAGCAATCAAATTAAATTCCTCAAAAATATCTAGAAACAATGAGGCTTTCAAACTCTTTCGAAGAAGCCAGACGCAGGTAGATTTCCTTTATGAGCTCAAGTTCTGAAGAACTGAGCTTGAAAGGATTAACTTCTCCTGAAAAAAAGAACGTTAGAGGCCACATCAACGTAATTACTCAATAAAAATAATAAGGTTAGACACTTACTGGCTTCTGAATGGGAGGTTGGAAATGCCACACGGGGGACGATGTCATCCTCACACACCTGCCATTTCTCTCTTGCCTAAAATTACGTCTTCTTCTACCATTTGATGGAGGACAGAAAGCCAATGACAAAAGGAAATGTAACCCCCAAGAACATATGTAATATTACCCTTTGGAATTCTTTTTTTCCTAAGAACCTAGGTTGAAGAAGGATCTGGAGTATGTAGAAGGGTATATCTTCACCTAGTGAGATCTCTTTCAAAAAAGTAAGACCTCACAGCTAGGCTCAAGCGTTCGAAATGTACTAAGCAGGGGCTAGTCTGTATAACCCCAAAATGGCTCTAAAGAAGGAATGTAACGACAGTTGAAGTTCTGTCTTCAGAGGGAGCTCACTGATGGCTACGCACCCTAACCTCGAATAATAGGCACGCTCATTAGGGGAGGGGGCTAGAAGTTTTATGTCATAAGGTATACAGTACTTTTTCGTAAGGGTTACTAAATGAGAGACATCCACAATGAACAAAATTTTTGAAGTCCCTCAAGCGTCTTTCCCAACCCCACCATTCGTTAATGGATGGTAACTCCGCCTAACTTTAATGGCCTTAGCGAGGTCGGCATTATTGGTGATTTGAACCCCCATTTCAAAAGCTAACTAGCTAAGGTATGCTCTCTCTTCAGATGGAGAGAAGTCATTTGAAATATAAAAATTAGAAAATTTTAGATACTTATGAAGATCACACAAAAAGAGCAGGAAATTTTGAAAATCACAATGCAGAGAGCTTAAGATCTCGAAGGAAAATGAAACAACAAGGGTAAAAGCTCAAGAATACGAAGTTACGTTAATCGTGGAGGCAAAAGTGATTTTTGCTCCAATATAGGCAAAGGCGTTCAATCCTAGCTGTTAGATGGAGATTCAGATCATCCAGTTGTTGATTATAGGATTAAGTCTGAATAACTCACTGCATTTTCCATTTCGTATTCTAAGGACTAGATTGTGGCGTCACACCGACACGCTTCAGTATATCTAAGCAACGAAAGGCACACCCATGAAAGCCATCATTGCACATTAAATACAGCGATAATTGCGTGTGTGGGAACTCAAACCGTTGTAGCCATCTTTTTTTGGGAATTGAGAAGGACAGCTAATTATTTCAGCATGATTCGATGATGCCTCGTGCTCACCAACACTGAACCGATATAGCCTCTTCAATTTCTTTAACAACCTCGTCCACATTGACGAAGCACACCACTTATGCCTCACCACTTCGGCATAATCATGTACATATAACCACAACCTCGGAACAAGTGAGCGTCGAATCTGATAAGTTTCCTCAATATGTAGCTTCGAGGGCACCTTGGTTATGTATAATTCAGAAAATCTAATTTTCATGCAAATGCTCGTAAATTAGACTTGGGGGGACTATATTGTTATGCAATTAATACCCTCTACCAAAATAAAAAAAGAAAAAATTCCAATGTAATATAAATTCTATGTACCACATAAATGACCATACATAGGCTTGAGAGACTATTGTCATCCAATCAAGAATCAAGAAAGGAATATTGGCCGAGGCCCTACTCCCGACCCAGGTCCACTGCTGAAGTTCTCTCATCATTTAGCCAAAGTGCTTTTCTCCCTTCTGCCGAACTCCTTCATACCTGAGGTCCTTGGATCTCAAGAGTAAGTCTAGTAAGTGTATCTTTAGGAATGATTGATGTGACATTCTCATTAAGTAAATGTCGAAAATCTCAACCTCGGAATATAGGATGGCTAACCCCTTGTCAAATGTTTGTCACTGCAATTAATGTGAGACAAAATGATATGACACCCAAGTCTAGTAGATGAGGCCATGTGGATTTGATTCAATGGTGGCTACGTCTGCCTGATCACTATAAATAGAAGTCTTTGTAATATTTTAAGGGCATAGATTTTCATTAGTAAAAATGCAGTATTGTGTGTTCCTCTCTATGAATATTTATTCTCTCTAAATTTTCTCCTTTGTCTACTTTCTCAATCTTGAACATGTCTTTAATGTGGTTGAGTATATTTAGCTAGAAATTGATTACCTAATTGAACTTCCAATCACAATCTTGTGGAATCTATCCATGTGCTCGTTATCTAGAGTGACACCTGTTAGCACGTTTTTTGGAGATCAACAGGGACCATAATGGAGTTGTAATGGTCACTCTCTAAAAAGGTAAGGTTTGTTGCTCAAATGGTGGAGGACGGAGAGGCGGTAGCTATTCTAGAGGGTTTATTGTTTGCTGAAAATCAACGCATGCGGATAGTTGAAGTGTAGTGTAGTTCAGTTGAAGTGTAGCGTAGTTCAGCAATGCAAGCATCGATGTTCATATTTTCCTATAGATTAGACTTTTCTTGTAATGTTACAGATCTGATTTGTCTTGATACTGAAGCATTACTTAATGAGGTCGGATGTGGCTTTTGTTCGCGCGGACTCTTTAAGTTAAGTTGGCTGTTATCTTGTCAGAAAATTAAGGAAAAAACAAAGAGATAATCATAAAAAAATTTACATTTTGGGAAAAAAAAAAAAAAAAAGGTTAATGAAGTCTCCCCCAAATGTGAAATAATTGTTGCTCAACACCTTAATATGTTGGATCTTCTACCTTTATTTATTCATAAAAAAAAATTGAACATAAAAAACTCATTGATTTGGGAACAAGTATCGAGAATTTAGACTCATTATATTTTGACATCATATATTAAGAACTGAAGAAAATGAAAAGTTCCAATAATTTGCCTAAAAATACATAAACAATCAATCGAATGCAATATGACATAAACGTTAAATATAGGGATGGTCCATATACCCACGAGCTTGGCTCGTTTCTAACGATACGAGCTTCTACTCGACTCTTTACTCAAGGGGCGAGCTCGGCTTGGCTCAACCCTCAAGCTTGTGGCTCATGGGCCGAGCCGAGCTTAGGCTCGTGGGCTCGCAAAATATATCTTTTTTTTTACTGAATAAATAGATAAAATATAAAGCATCTTCCTTCATTCGAGTTTGGGACTAGTTAGTTAAATTTTGAATAGACGGAATTAAAAATTGTACACGAACAACTTATAACGTGTACAATTTAAAAAAAATTAAAACCATTATTATAAAATAACAAATTATGATATGGCTTATTTAAATATCACTTACCTATGTCATGTGGGCTCAAGGCTCTGACATATGATAAATTGAAAACTGAAAAATATTTTAGATATGATATTTAAAACATTTTTTAGATCATAATTTATCATATGCCATATAGATTTAGACCTGACCTAAAACTTGAGAAAAGACTAAAGAGTACAAAAAGACTTGATAATTTTGGAAGAGCATATCTAGATACTAAAGAGAGTTGTTGAATTCAATGAATTGTGCGAAAAAAGTGGGTTAAGTTCCAAAATTTATAGAGAGGGAAGGAAAAAAATTGGAATACCCATGAGCGACTCACAGGCGAGCTGCAAGCTGAACTTGGGCTTGCGGCTTTTTTTTTTTTTAAATAGATAAAATATAAACCCTCCTCCTTTATTTGGCTTGGGATCAGTTACTTAAATTTTAAGTAGACTGAGTTAAAAATTTTATACGAATAACTTGTAACGTGTATAATTTTTTAAAGAAAATTAAAAACATTATTATAAAATAACAAATTTTGATTAAAAGTGTAACTAAATATCACTTACCTGACGACATTTAATTTCGGTATATTTATCTTGTAGTCGAAAATGAGCATCCTATCAATCATTCATGTACATTAATGCTTTCAAAATATTTTCTTTCAGTTGGTTTTTGACCTCGGACAAAACCCTCTTACATGCACTAAAAGTAGACTTCGATGCTAAAATGCTAATCGGAGGGGTCAGTAAATCTTTTACAATTGCAAAAATTACTGACCATCGTGGTTCGTACCTCTGCTAGAATTCTATAACCTTTTCGAAACTTTTTAAAATTGTTTTATTGATAGGCATATTATAATTAAAGTAATCAATTAATTCAATAGACAATGTATTTGCACTTCCCTCCGATGTTTGGTTAGATGCAGAAGGCAAAGTATTACTAGATGAACCTATTGCATTTGCATCATACCTATACGTGTTAATGCCTTCAAATAAATTTAATATTTCAACGTCATCTTTGTCAATTTCGCTGAAAGAGTGCGCACAAAGGATACTCGATTAATATTTGTACCAATTCGTTCTACATATAATTCATACATTTCACACAAAATTTATTCTAAATTTTTATACGTGGTAGGTGTACTATAAGTTAAAGCTCTTGAAGTTTGATCAATTACATATTTAGTTCCTAATAAATTATAACGGGGTCCATGATGCATGCTAAAGAAAATAACATAGGTAAATTTTCCCAACATTTTCTAAACTTTAATTCCATAGAGTATATAATTGTTTTAAAATCGAGGTCATTTTCGTATTTATGAAATGTCCTTACAATTATATAAAGATGTTTGAACACTATACAGTTAGTGAGATAGTAAATTTCAGATAAAATATTTGTACTATCATAAAAATTGTCAAATTTTTTTTAACTTTTAAAACTAAAAGCCAATTGAATTCATTCACAATAGTTTTGTTATTGTTTTTAATATGCCTATTGTTATAAAACTCAGTTATTAAATATTCAATACTTTTGCATGACTTTAATAATAAGTAAGTGAAGTTTCATCTATGATCTACATCACTAACAAATGTTTTAGCATTCGTCATCCAAAATTCGACACAAAATTCCTCAAATGCTTGTTTTCTATTAGGAAAGATCGTGATATATATTAGTTCATTCCTAGTTCTTTATATTTCATCTTTAATATATTTCAAACCATCTTGTACAATTAATTTTAAAATATGACACACACAACGAATATGAAACAAATCAAAATCAGGCTGCAATACCCTACACAATTTATCAATAGCTAATTTATTAACAGTAGTGTCGTCGAATGTAAAAAAAAAAAAAAAAAAGAGAATTTTACTTTCACAACAATATTCTCTAATAATAGTCACAATTGCATTATATATATTGTTAGCGTTGTGGGATAATTCAATAATTTTAAAAGTAATAATTTTTTTATACATACACTAAAGTGGATTTATGTAGTGTGTAATTACAGCTATATAAGCTATTTTATTGATCCTCCGATATATTCGAAGTTAAAGATATAGTACCCCCCATATTTTTAAAAATCCAAAATCAATTGTTGTTTTATTTGAAGAAAATATTTTAGTGTATCTAAACGAAGAGTCTTTCGACTTACCCCAATGTACCTTAGTTGAAGATATTCTTTCACATATGAAACGAAATGTTGGTTGTCCGTTATTGCAAGAGGCAATTCAACATTAGCAACAAGTTTCACCATGCTCGTTCGAGCATTCTCTTCTGAATACACCCACGTGGTGAGGGGCGAACTTGTAGAACCAGTGCTTGGATTATCAAATTGCAGTTGTGTTTGACCGATTTGAAGAAGTTCATATTTGGCCGCACATACTTTGTAGTGACGGTTGAGGTGGTTGGTACCAATGCCTTTTTGCCATACCAATCATTGTTGGCAGTATTTACATACTGGCTTTGAACTCTAGGACTCTATCAATGACATGGCCCGTTGAAATCAATTTGAAGTTATCCCAGTATTTTGCCTTTTTTGGTTTCACTTCTTTAGCATCGAGAATGTTTAATTCGGGTTCCTCCTCTTGTTCCGCTTCAACTTCGAGAACATTGACGTCATCCAAATCAATTAGATTATTGCTTCCTTCTGCAACCAAATTTGGAATATCTTCAGGAATTGATACTTCATTTAGACCGAAATTTTGATTCTGATATCGACTTTGCAGCGTCACAGGTGATTCGCTTCCGACATCGAACAAGCCCTAGACAAATGAGTGTGGATTCATTTCAATTTGTGAAATGTGATGATACAGTATATATGATATAGTAAGACGTAAGTACTAAGACTTGAGTAAAGAGTACGAAATTAAAATTGTGAATTTGTAGTGTGAGAAATGAGAATTGAATGAATTGAAATGTAAATATGAATGTATATTGTATAATTATAGATAATTGACTAATTGAGGCTAATGCTATTGAGCGCAAGAGAGATTGAGAAACAGAGAGTTGTTGAAAAAATTTAGGGGTATTAGGCTATTTATATAGAAGGGATTCAAGGTTCGCCCAAGAGCGGCTCACCAATTTGCATGCCGAGCACAGGCCGATTTGCTTAGCTCGTGCTCGTGATTTTACGAGCTCCGAGCTGTCCATGAGCCCAATTTTCACGAGCTAAAATCTAGATAAGGATGTAAACGTGATTACTTGAAAAGTTCCAATAATTAGTCTAGAAGTATCATAAACAGTCGAATGCAATTAGAGATAAATGTTAAATACAAAACCCTAAAATCTAGATAAGGATGTAAACGTGATTACTTGAACCTTTGTCTTTTCTTCGAGGAACCTTCACTTAATTTCAATTGCTACAAATAAAATAAAGGAAGAAACCGATCACAAACCACGGAAAATTGGTGCACTTCATTATTGGATGAGCAACATTATTTAGCGTCATTGGTGCCATTTAAATATCATTTAAGCCATTGTTTGACAACCATTATAATGAGAAATTTTGGTAAAAATTTTTATGGAATAGTATTTTATGGGAGAATGTGAGATTAAAAAGAAGGAAATTTTTTTAATTTATGTGTAATATTGTTTTATTGAAGAATGTGAGGTTGAAAAGAAGAGAAAAATACATTAAAATTTTAATCTGTGTCAAACAAGGGCTGTGACATTAATTTACTATAAATCATGTAAAAATTATGAATATAAGTACTATTTAAGATAACCTATTTTTATTTAAATATGCCTAAATTCGTATAGCACCAATTACATTACATAACTATCCATAAACTAGTCGTTTTAATTGAACAATATTTATGGGAAACTACACCTAGACAAGAAAAGGGTAACTGACAGTAATTGATATTCTCGGAGAGTCTCTCTACTTTCATTATGAAGGACTCATATGATTCCTGATAATTTGGAGAAATATATTTTAGAATAGTTGATTGATAAAAAATGTGGTTAAAAAATTTCATATTTACCTATAGTATTATTTTGTTGAAAAATGTACGATTGAAAAAGAAGAGAGAGAAAAATACATTTAAAAAAAAAAAAGATTGAAAAAGAAGAGAGAGAAAAATACATTTAAAAAAAAAAAAAAAATAAGAGGGATCAAAAGCAATTTTTTCGGATATACGCCATTTAGTATAAAAGTGAAAAGAATCCAAAGAAAAATATGATTCTTAATGTGCAAAGCACTACAAAATTCGACAAGTGTCTCGACACCTGTAACTCAGCAAAACCATTTAGCATGCCACGTGCAGTATTAATGTATCCCTTTGCCTTATTTATATAATATATCACTTCTCTTGGGAGATTCTTGAACAAGGATATTGGATAAAGGTGAAATAATTCGGTGCAAGTGTGTAGTTTTTTGTGAGAAGAAAGGAAGAAAAATGGCACGAACTGTAGCAAGGAATTTGGCAGCTCCATTGCTGTTTCTGAACTTGATTATGTATTTTATTGTGTTGGGATTTGCAAGTTGGTGTATGAATAGGTATATCAATGGCCAAACTAATCATCCTAGTAAGTCTTTCTTTCTCTCTCTTTTTCTCTCTATTCCCCACTTGGTAGGGGACAAGATTTTATAGTTTTCTAAAATGGATTTAGACTTTTTTATTTTTTTAAATATTGTTAGACACTGCAAAATATATCTTTCCAAACGAGCCACAATACTATTACTGGCTGGGAATTAATAACTAATTATAGTGCTACAAACATATTTAAAACCATGTTTTTATCTGAAATTCTCATTGATTTTTCAGGTTTTGGAGGAAATGGGGCTACCATGTTCTTTCTCGTATTTGCCTTACTCGCTTCCGTCCTGGGAATTGTGTCGAAAATTGCAGGCGGGAATCATCTACGAGTATGGAGAAATGACAGTCTTGCTGCTGCAGGCTCATCGTCCTTAGTTGCGTGGGCAGTGACTGCACTCGCTTTTGGGTATTTGTTTTACGAATTAAGTTACTTGTACAGAAACATTTTTACCCATTCGTTGGCTGATGTTGAAGCATGAAAGTAGCTTGACTCTTGTTTTACATAATTAACATTCAAGTATATCTCGACTCATTTCACTAACGATTTGGTACTAAAATGTGCAGTTTGGCTTGCAAGGAGATAAACGTAGGAGGGTGGAGAGGATGGAGGCTAAGGGTAGTCGAAGCTTTCATTATAATTTTGGGGGTCACTCAACTGCTCTATGTTATGTTGCTTCATGCAGGGTTTCTCAGCAGCCGGTATGGACCCGGGTACAGGGACCCCGGCTACGGAGTCGGAGCGCCTGGAGAAGAGCATGTACCCAAAGGTGGTGGTGTCACTGGGACAAGGGTTTGAATACTTATGTTTTCCTTTCGAATAAACGAGAAACAATGTTTAGAAGTGTTTTATTTTCATTTGCTGTTACTTTATGTTTAGTAAGTGAATTACTTGGATTCGACACTTGAATATGTTGTCGACTTCTGGTTTATGTAAATGGTGCTAGTGGATCACTCGTGTCTTATGATCACTAGTTTTGGGTGTTGAAATGTTTGGATGTTTTCTCCTTTATTTTCTGCTTGTAATAAGTGTTTCCTTATTTTCTACTTGTCTACTTGTAAGAAGTGTTGTTTCATTCTAGAAAAACCTTGAAAATCTTGTTGGTGATACAACTCTGTCACGCTTTATAGAGATAATTATAGAGAGATTGGAATTGACAAATTGACAAACACGTGTGAGTGTGCCTCTCTTTTGGTGTTTACGTGTTCAAATAAGAGAATGGAATAAATATTCACGATAAAAGTTATTCCATTCAAATGATGCAGGATACTGTTCTTATAGTTTATCGAGATTACAATATGTCATATGCATATAAAGGTCACATATGACAACGACTTATAAAATAACTTGGATCTTATTGAAGCTTCAACGGCTAGTTGTATCATATACAGAGCTTCAAGCTGCAACAATAAGCAAAAAGTATGCATGAATATGAATATGAAAATACAAATACTTTATATTCTTGTCAAATATTCTGCTAAAAATGCATTTAAATTCAAATATTCGGGCAAAAGAATTTTATTTAAATGTTTTCTTATCATTGAATTCTTGATGCAACTCTTTATGTACCGAATATAACTCTATGCAACATCAATAATCAATAATTAGATGTCAAATAGACGTAGTTGCAAATATCATTTAAGCATCGTATGCCTTGATTCTATAGCAGTAGACAATGATATGTAATTTTTTATAATGTAAATTTATTTCTCAAATCATGTCATGCATGTAAGATTTTAAAATATGGACATATGTTGTCGTGATGCACGTGCAAATATTAATGAATAACAGACTCAAAATCTAAATGGATACCAATATATCTTGAAACCACATACTAATTTAATGTGTTGATGCATGATAAGTGTATTTTTGCACATTTATTTAGGTCACAAACATGACTTAATAACGAGCAAAATGATTAAATTGTGAATTAATCTTGTATCTTTGTGAATTGTAGGGAACAACGATGAACATGGTGAAATTTAGGAGAAGAGACGCGAAAAGGACTAAAATGACGCAAAGTGAAAGTTCAGGGACCAACGTGCAATTATCTAAAAGTTGACCCGATAAACAAATAGAGTAATTGATTAAGCTAATTGCCAATTGACGATATCCTGAGAAGATGGAATGAAAAGAATGAAGAAAAGATGTCAAGAAGTGAAGGATTCAAGTAAGAAGACCAAAATGAACATTTTTCATAGTTGGTAGCACTATGCGACCGCATAGTGTTACCCTCTATGCGGTCGCATAGAGGCATACCGAAGCTAAATGGCCACAACATTTTTACTCTATACGACCGCATAGATTTGCTCTATGCAATTTCCGGGTAAAATTGCAGTTTCCTTTTTTCGCCGAAACTCTTATGGAAATAATATTTTTAGGGTTCTATATAAACAAAAACTTGATCAGAATGAAGGGGACACCGTTTTTACAAGTTTTTGAGAGATTTTGAAGAAGAAATAAGGAGAGAACAAGAGGATAATATCGCCCCTAGTGAAGATTCGATTGAAGATTAATTCGGGTGATGACGTTTCTTCAAATATTTTTATGTTTTCTTCTTTTTAGCATGTTAGGCTAGATTTATCATTGCTAGGAGATCGATGAACCTTGCAATATTACGTTTGATTTTTTACTTGGATTTTTGATGTATTTAAACACAAGTTCCGGAATTGATTGATTTATTACGTTTTTATTTCCATATGATTATTGTGCACATAATTATGTGGTTGTGGTGGCCTATTTTATGCATTAGAAAGAAGGAAACTAGGTTCAACATAGTATAAATCATCATAGGGTCCGATAGGTAATAGAAATATACCTCTATACCTTGTGTGAAATATTGGATATTCATAAATTTATAATGCATTTAGGTATGTTAGTATTCGTCATAGAAATATAGTCGAATCATATATTGGGATAGGTTTGGCATTGCTCGAGAGATATTGCTAAATTAAAATAGGAATATTGATTTATTTTTTATGGAACTGCGTGTCAAACTTGCATGATTGAAAATTGAACGGGTATTACTTGGGGATTCGTGATCCTAGTGCGTTAGTATATTCATTAATTTCATAAATTCGAGTTAAATTGCATCTAAGTTATTTTGCATTTAGTATAATTTTTCATTCATAATTGCATCAACGTTTACATCTATTTAGTTAAAGTACAAAACATCAATTTTGTTTTCGTATTTCGGTTGAAGTCATAATAGGTTAATTCGAACTAATTAAATCCTTGTGGGATCGATACTTGGACTCATGGTCCATTTTACTACTTGTTAATGAATCGTACACTTGCGGTGGATTTTAAATCGGAACAAATAATTTCGTAAACAAGTTTTTGGCGCCGTTGCGGGGAATTGAAATTTAGTTTTAATTTTATCTTTTGTGACACTAATTTGAACTTTTCTAGATTAGTAGTAGTTAGCCTACTAGGTTTAGTTTATTACTTTAATTTAATTTTGTGTTAATTCTGTTATCTCAGGGCTATTATGTAAGGAGCACTTGATCAAAACTTGGTTCCCATAGATCCAGAGATCGAATGCTCTTTTCGTCAAAGGCAAAGAGAAGCAAGAGCGGCACAACAAATGGCTAACAAGCAAAATCGATCGATAATTCCACTCAACGAAGGCATGGCAGTTGAAGATGATGGGAATACAGTACTTGGGGACTTCATGGCTCCGTTGGTAGTCCAAAGAAAATCTAGCATTGTTTATCCTCCATTTGGGCAACCGAATTTCCAACTGAAAACAAATGTGATTCAACTATTTCTGAGCATCAATACCACGAGATGGCTAGTGAAAATCCGCATACACACATATCCCGATTTTTGGATATGTGCCAACACTTCAGGTACCAGGGTATCTTGGACGATGCTATAAGACTGCGTTTGTTTCCACACACTTTGCGGGATAAAACACTTGAATGGCTGGATTTACTTCCCGTCGCAAGCATCACCACTTGGAACGAGCTAGCCCACAAATTCTGCACCAAATTCTTCTCGCCAGCTAAGGTAGACAAAATGTGGCATGACATCTATATATTCAACCAATGTGAGTCCGAATCATTTGAAGAGGCATGGAATCGTTTCAAAAATATGTTAAGGAAGTGTCCTCAACATGGCTTCGATAAGACACAGATCCATTTTTCGATACTGGACTACTTCCATCCTTCAAGAGCATGGTGGACTCATCATCCGACGGATCTATCTCCGCAAGAACAATTGACGGAGCATGGGAGCTTTTTGAGAAAATGACTACAACTTCAGTCGTGTGGTCTACAGATCGAGTGGTTCAGAAGAGAACGCCGGGGGTTTATGAAGTTGATACTTACTCAGCATTGTCTGCAAAGATAGACTCCTTGTTCCATAAGGTCGAAAGCATTTCACAGACCACCACTGCAAAACAAGTCAAGAAGCCAAGCTGTGAAGAATGTAGAGTAGACCACAATACCGTCAATTGTCCAATTCTCACACAGGGGGTCGAACATGCAGATTTTGTGCAATGGAGTTAACGCCAACAGAATAACCCACATTCGAAAACCTTCAATCAGGGCTGGAGAAACACCCAAATTTTTCGTGGAGTAATCAAAATCAAAACAGACCACAAGGTCAATATCACCAGCAGGATAAAAAGCCACCATTGGAAGAGATGTTCGAGAAGTTCATGGCAACAACTAATCAATATATGGAAGCCAACAACCAGTTTATGCGAAAGACAGATGCAACTCTTCAAGACAAAAGTGCAGCAATAAAAAATTGGAGACACAAATGGGACAGATGACAATCTCCATGACAGGTGGAGCACCAGGAAACTTACCTAGAAATACTGAAATCAACCTTAAGGAGCACGCAAAGGCTATAACAACCAGAAGTGGAGTACAACTACCGGAGATACATGTAAAAAGACCGGTAGCTAGCAAGAAATCAGCACCAACCTCAGATGACGAAATTGTAGAACAGACTGAACAAACAATAGGGGATGTGGTCAAAAAGAATTCCAATACATCACGAGGTATAGCTACCATTCCTATCAACCCTCATGAGCCTCATATTCCATTCCCGCAGAGGTTGAAAAAGCACAAATTGGATCAGCAATATAGTAAATTTCTCGAAGTCTTCAAGAAACTACACATCAACATCCCATTTGCTGAAGCACTTGTTCAGATGCCGAGCTATGTAAAATTTCTAAAGGATATCCTTTCTAACAAGCAAAAGATAGAAGAAAATGAAACAGTGATGCTAACTGAGGAATGCAATGCCAGAATCCAAAAAAAGCTGCCTCTAAAACTAAAGGATCCAGGGAGTTTTACTGTACCTTACACTATTGGGAATTGTCATTTTGATAAAGCGTTGTGCGATTTAGGTGCAAGTATTAATTTAATGCCTCTTTCTATTTTCAGGAAACTCGGCTTAGGAGAAGCTAAAGCAACAACAGTCACATTACAGTTAGCAGATCGATCCCTTACACATCCAAGAGGGATCATTGAAGACGTGTTGGTAAAAGTGGAGAAGTTCATATTTCCAGGCGATTTTCTCATTTTAGACATGGAGGAAGATAAGGATGTTCCACTCATATTAGGGCGACCTTTCTTAGCTACTGGAAGAGCGATTGATGTTCAGAAAGGATAGCTTATATTGAGGCTTAGCGAAGAGCAAATCTCTTTCAACGTGTTCAAGGCAATGAAATTCCCCATTGAGTCAGACAGCTATTTCCAGATCGATGATTGATAGAATAATTCAAGATACATTTCGGCTACATCATCCTTCTGATGCATATGAGGCATGCATTGTACAGTCTCAATCCACTTATACTAATTCAAGTGAGATTGAAACGTGTGCACGATTATGAGGCATGCATTGTACAGTCTCAATCCACTTATACTAATTCAAGTGAGATTGAAACGTGTGCACGATTTTTGGAAACTAATCCACCATACATGCGTAAGCGTCACTTCGAAGAACTGGGAGTTAGGACCACAAAGTCAGTGCCATCTATTCAGCAACTCCTAAGTTGGAACTCAAACAATTGCCACCACACCTTCGATATGCCTATCTGGGAGAATCTTCTACACTTCCGGTTATTATTTCAAATATTGTCAGTGAAGTGGAGGAAAAGAAATTACTTTGGGTGCTAAGGGAGAATAAAAGAACCATTGGATGATCAATTGCAGATATCAAGGGGATCAACTCGTCGCTATGCATGCACAAAATAGTCATGAAGGAAAAATTCAAGCCAAGCATTGATGATCGGCGGAGATTGAATCCACACATGAAGGAAGTGGTTAGGACCGAGGTATTGAAGTTGCTTGATGCAGGCATCATCTACCCAATATCAGATAGTGCATGGATCAATACAGTACAGCTTGTTCCCAAGAAAGGGGGTATCACAGTGGTAGAAAACGAGAAGAATGAGTTGATTCCTACAAGAACAGTGACTGGATGGAGAGTTTGCATCGATTACGGCAAACTAAACACTGCTACTCGAAAGGATCACTTTCCATTACCGTTCATTGATCAGATGTTGGAGAGACTAGCAAGACACTCGCATTATTGTTTTTTGGATGGGTACTCCGGGTATAATCAGATTCCAGTAGCACTCGATGATCAGGAGAAGATAACTTTCACCTGTCCCTACGATACCTTTGCATACCGTAGGATGCCGTTTGGTTTATGCAGCTCTCCTACCACTTTTTAGCGCTGCATGATGGCTATCTTCTCAGATATGATTGAGAAATTCATCGAGGTATTCATGGACGACTTCTTAGTGTTTGGGCTTCGTTTGATGAGTGTTTGAAGCATTTGAGTCTTGTGCTACAGCGGTGTACAGAGACTAACTTGGTATTGAACTAGGAGAAATGTCACTTTATGGTACAGGAAGGTATCGTGCTAGGACACAAAATCTCAGCAAAGGGTACTGAAGTGGACAGAGCAAAGATTCAGGTGATCGAGAAATTACCACCACCTACAACAGTTAAAGGTGTTCGTAGTTTCCTTGGGCATGCCAAGTTCTACAGAAGGTTCATCAAGAATTTCTCAAAGATTACTAAACCTCTGTGCTGTTTGTTGATGAAGGAATCCACATTTGAGTTCACGGATGAGTGTCTGCTAGCTTTTAACACCTTGAAAGAGAAGTTGATTTCAGCACCTGTGATCATCACACCGGATTGGAGTCTGCCATTCGAATTAATGTACGACGCCAGTGATTTTGCTGTTGGGGCCGTATTGGGACAACGAAGAAATAAGATATTTCACGTGATCTACTATGCAAGCAAGACCTTGAACGACGCTTAACTAAATTATGCCACTACAGAGAAAGAGCTCCTTACTTTAGCCTACACCTTTGAAAAATTTCGATTATACCTTGTGGGGTTAAAGGTCATCGTTTACACAGATCACACTGCTATTAAATACTTAACGGAAAAGAAAGATGCAAAGCCACGTTTTATTCGTTGGATATTGCTGCTTCAAGAGTTTGACTTGGAAATTCGGGATAATAAGGGCAGTGAAAATGTGGTGGCAGACCACTTGTCTCGACCCGAGGCCACAGAACAGATAGAGATAGTGGAAATCAATGAAGTCTTCCCAGAAGAACAGATTTTTGGTGTGGGGGAAGCACCCTCGTATGCGGAAATAGTTAACTACTTAGCTAGGTCTATCATGCCGTCAGATTACTCAAGTCACCAGAAAAAGAAATTTTTCACGCGAATTGAAGTATTATTTTTGGGAGGATCCCATTCTACACAGGCGAGGGGTTGATCAAATTGTTCGTCGCTGTGTACCTGAGGAAGAAGTGCCTTTGATATTAGAACATTGTCATTCATCTATATATGCAGGGCATTTTGGTGTTTCAAAAACAGCAGCGAAGATCCTTCAGTCAGGTTTTTACTGGCCTACTCTATTTAAGGATGCTTTTGAATTCGTGAAAAGGTGTGATCGATGTCAACGCACCGATAATATATCCAGGAGAAACTAAATGTCTTTGAACAGTATCATGGAGGTGGAACTATTTGACGTCTGGGGGATCAACTTCATGGGGCCATTCCCCCCATCCTTCTCTAATCGGTACATATTAGTGGCTGTGGATTACGTATCGAAGTGGGTAGAGGCCGTTCCATTGCCTACCAACGACGGGAAGGTGGTGATTGAGTTTCTAAAGAAAAATGTTTTTACCCGCTTTGGCACACGGAGGGCTATAATCAGTGACGGGGGCAACATTTTTGCAACGCCAGTTTGAACAATTGTTGACTAAATATGGTATTAAACATCGTGTAGCCACTGCATATCATCCCCAAATCAGCGGACAAGTTGAAGTGTCCAACAGGCAATTGAAGCGAATATTCGAAGTCACAGTAAGCTCGTCACAAGAAAATTGGTCTAAGAAACTGGACGACGCCTTATGGGCCTATAGGACTGCATTCAAGACCCTTATAGGAATGTCATCATATCGATTGGTTTTCAGGAAGGCATGCCACTTACCTTTTGAGATAGAACATCATGCTTATCGGGCAATGAAGAAATTGAATTTGAATTTGAATTTGAAGGCAGTGGGTGAAAAACGTCTATTACAACTTAATGATTTGGATGAGCTTAGAATGGAAGCCTACGAGAATTCAAGACTCTACAAATAACGCACCAAGAAGTGGTATGATATGCATATTCAGAGGCGTGAATTTACGGTGGGGCAAAAAGTGCTACTGTAAAACTCTAGGCTTAAACTGTTTTCAGGAAAGCTGCGATCAAGGTGGTCTGGTCCGTATACTATTACACAAGTTTTTCCACATGGGGCAGTTGAGATCACTCACGATAGTAAGGGGACATTCAAGGTCAATGAACAAAGTTTGAAGCACTATTGGGGTGGCAATTTTTCAAAGGAAAAGTCTACCGTTCATCTTAGACCACCAGAATGATGTAATACGGTAAAGTCAAGCTATCGACTATAATCTAGCGCCGGTTGGAGGCAGCCCACTATATCCTTCTATTAGCTTACTTTTTACATTATTTTTAGAATTATTTCATTTTCGCATTTGCATTTTTCTAGGTCATCGTTCGTATATGCATGTTAATAGGATCGAATTATCATCCCCATAATTTCCTAGGCATTACACACATGGTCGGTGAGTTTGAAATAATTTTGGGTGTTTGGGAGTATGGTTCATGCATTTCTAGTTAAGAGAACGTTTTTTAAAAAAATTCACGAGGGAAACACCCTTTTGCATTCCAGTTTAAAAAAAAAAATTTAGTCTATGCGATCGCATAGACATAATGTCTATGCGACCTCATAGACAGCATCCGAACATAAATTTGGGGAAATTTTTATTACTATGCGGCCGCATAGTAGACCTCGGTCATGGGTTTAAACCATGATCGAGCCATTCCCTATCTCATTTTTTCCTCTTTTGCCTCACACACTCTACACTTGCCACACTACACTCCCACATGAATCACACCTTTATTTCATTCCACTCCCTCCCCCATTGACACCATATATCGACACTCCACACCTCCACAGTGAATTCAAGGTAAGTTCGTTTTCCTTTTTCCTCTATGCAATTTTCCTCTACTTTGGTTCATCATGAGACTTTAATCTTTGAACTTGATTGTGGAGAATGGGCAATAGGTAGTCGTTGGATTTGTGTATGTTGAACTTGGATTGTGTTATGGATTGGTGGCACATCACATTTTAGGTACTTTGTAAGGTTTACAATGAATGAATGTTACATGTTCGATAAAATGCCTAATCGAGCTTTGTGGTGCATTATGTGGAATCCCGCATTTCATAATCCAAATATGTACACTACCATGCACATTGCAATCAAATGCCATAAAAATTGAGCTCGAAACACTCACGTACCAACCACACGCTTGTGGGCACATGTGCTAGGCTCACGTCACTTGACAACACCCACTTTGTCCCTTGTGTTAAGTACCCATACGACTTCCAATGAGCTTGAAATTTGAATATGTGCCACTCCACACTACTTATTTTCATATGCCCAAAGGTTGCTTAGGAAAATTTTGAGTTTTCTCAATGATGTCCGGGGGTGAAATGCTCACTTCCTCACGGGTCACTTGACACATTTTTGGATGTTTTGAACTTCATTTTGTGTGTGTATTGTTATTTTGCCTTCCTTCTACGTTCTTGAGCATGTTTTCTTGAAATTTGCATACGCCACATTTATAAACACATGTAAAACATCACGTCCATTTTACAATACGTAGGCACATGGCTAGGTCACGGTATGTCACAACACCCTACGTCCCTTACTTTACACCATTATATGGCATACAAAATGAAGTCCATTTGCTTTGAAATTAGAATATATGGTAGATCTCATTGAATACTTTCATATGCCCGAAGATTGCCTAGGGAAATCTCGATATTTTTCGATGATGTCCGGGGCCGAATGTACGCACTCGGTCATGGGTCAAAATTTTCATATGTGCATGTTTCGGCCTAATTTTCTAGTTTTTCATCTTGGCATACTATTTACTCTACCTTGAATGTCATATTTTGATAAGTGCACACCAAGGAGTTCTATATGCATGTTGAAGCAAGTTTGGGGGATTTGTGAAATACTTGTCTCGCTAATCTCATTCCCCCTATCGTTTTTCAAAATGCAGTTTAATGACTGTTATTTATATACCTTTGTAGGATGCCTCCAAAGCGAATATCAAAAGGAAAGAAGAATGTTGGTTCCACATCTTGCACAGCCCGGACTAGGGAACTCGAAGGGGGTGTCAAGCGTTTTCTATCTTCAGACCAAGCAGCCCGCTATGCCAATGTTATTCATGAATGGGCACTCATCCCCGAGAGACCAGTTAAGTTGGATGATTTCCCGAGTTTTGAATTGGTTTATTTAATCTACAACTATTGTTGGGAGAAAGTGATCGAAAGACCACACCCCGTCTATGAAAATTTGGTGCGGGAATTCTATGCCAACTTCAATGCTGAAATAGACACACTTGGATCCAATCATCTGTATCAAACATGGGTTTGGGGTAAATGGAACATGTTTTCAACTGAAGTAATTCAAGACTACTATCAGCTCACCTAGACTAATGTAGTCCCAGTCCCGTATGATTTCAATTGGGTTGAGGTTGTAAAAGATTTATTAGGACATGAAAATGCTTGGCCTCTCCCTACTGCAGATTGGTATCAGATTGACCTCACCCCTTCTACAGCCATCCTATGATTGTTCATCTGTCACAACATCGAGCCCATTTCGCATAAGACAACATTCACTAATCAGAAGGTGGGGTTCATCTATCACTTAGTTCGGGGCAACAAGATTGACTTGGCCACTTACATTTACAACCAGATACACATTACAGGCACATGGGGTGATAGGCACACCTCATTGATTTTCCCGAGTTTGATAAGTGGGGTTTGTAGAGCTGCAGGCATACAGGTTCAGTCTAGGGAGGCACCGAAGAAACCAAGTCCATTTATCAAGCACCTCACACTCGATGCCCAGGGTCGGGCCAAAATTAAACATCTACAGAAGTTGGAAAACGAGCGACGATGACAGCAACGGGCTGAAGAAGGACAAGCAGCTGAGGACTTTGAAATGCCACAAGCGCCGCCACCACCGGCTGACATGGACACCTAGTTATTGAGACAGATGTTTGCCACTATGACTAGATACAACCGAGACATGCAGTAGCTTCAGCATTCCTTTGGAGCACTAACTACCACCATCCAGTAGGTGCAAATAGATATGGCATCTGCATGAAACTTCGCTTCCATTGCCAGCAGTGAGTCCCTCGCGGCACGCCGACAGATGAGTACTTTTGACTGGCGATTGGGCATGTACGTTGGCCGGATGGATGGTATACAGTGGCGGGTAAATGAGACTTGGGATCGTCTAGGGAGTTTGGAGATGAGGGTTCAGGCCATGCAGATGGAGTAGACGCAGCGTCTGTCATATTGAGAGAGATCTTATCCCACCTTCTCTCCCCTCCTGGAGATAATGATGCCGTGCCCAACTTTCCATCACAGCCACCATTTTGATCAGGGGAGTACTGTTTTCCCCATTTTGATTTTTCTTTTTCATTTTGTCATTAAAAATTATGACTTTAATCTTTTGTTAATCTTACATTGAGGACAATGTATTACCTAAGTTTGGGGAAGGGCGACATAATTTTAACTCTTTATCTGTGTTCATCATTATCTAGTTTTCATGGATTTACATTACTGCATAATGTGTGCATGATGAGTGTTACAAAAAAAATTTGCATTTTATTCAGTTTGTTTTAAATTCTCTTCATGCACGCTTATGTGGGTTTGATAACCTTGTTAGCTATGATGATATTATTGGACTAGTTTAAACTGCAAACTTTGGATCGGGTGTTAATTAGACTAACTGATACTTGTTGATGCAACACTTGACATTATCTATGCACGCTATTCATGCTTGACATATTAGGAGAATAACTAGATTTTGAGCATAACATAGGAAAAGAATGATAACCCTCTATTGAATTAACTCATAAACTACCTCAAGATAGTTTGGTGATAGTTGAGTTATTATAGGAAAGTATTGATATGAGCGGGGGCTCCGTGTATGAAATTTATTGTGTGGATTGTCTCGACCAGTGGAATGAAGAATAGGTGAAAATCTTAAATTGGGGGTTGGTTTTGGAAACTAAATGTCTAGAAAAATAACAAAGGGCACAAAATTAATATGTGGGAATTAAACACTTCTTTTCATGCCTTTATGACTCGAGCAAGTAAGCCTGTAAGGATATTTCAAAATTTAGTGCCCTAAAGACAACTGGTCTGGGAGTCACTGGCCCAAAGCTCGATACATAGGTCATACAGAAAGCAAGAGGGAAAGAAGTTAATAAAAGGTCATCTTATCGAGCCTTTATAACTCGAGTGAATAAGCCTACAAGGGTTTAAAACCTAATGCCCTAAAGCCAACTGGCTTGAGAGTCACCAGCCCAAAGCTCGTTACATAGGTTATATAGAAAGCAAATGAGAAGATGATAATCAATTAGAAATTTGAGAAAGGTGAGAAAAACAAAAGAGAAACAATACATGACGAAAAGCCCTTGGACATTTGGTTGAAAAGACTATACCTCTGAGGCAAGGCAAGTAACCTAGTTTATTCTTGAGTGTCAAAGCAATCAAACTTAGGAGAGCCTTCACTTTTTGAAATGTAGACTTGTGATGGTAAGGCTAAATCCAAACTACGAGAGAGTGAGGACTATAGCTATATAAATTTCTAATCTTAAAACACAACCCCGGGATAATTGAGTGAAAAGAATAAGTTTAGGGGGTTGTGTATCTCTCGAGCGAGTAAGGATATATTTGACCACTTTGGGGTTGGGACTCAAATTCATCATGAACCTAATATGTTGGCATGAATTCACACACACACGTCAATTTACATTTAACAAGTAAATGTTGATGTCATGTTTGCACTGATAAATTTTCATAAAATCAAATACTTAGTCCAATCTTGAGCCATAACAGGGTATTAAGCCATGTTTGTTTAGAATTATGTCACTATCTTATTTGAGGACAAACAATAGTTCAAGTTTGGGAATTTGATAAGTGTATTTTTGCACACTTATTTAGGTCACAAACATGACTTAATAACAAGCAAAATGATTGAATTGTGACTTAATCTCATATATTTGTGAATTGTAGGAAACAACAACGAACATGGTAAAATTCAAGAGAAAACACGCAAAAAGGACTAAAATGACGCAAAGTGAAAGTTCAGGGACCAAGGTGTAATTATCTAAAATTTGACCCGATGAACAAATCGAGAAATTGATCAAACCAATTTCCAATTGATGATATCTTGGGATGATGGAATGGAAAGAATGAAGAAAAGATACCAAGAAGTGAATGATTCAAGTAAGAGGACCAAAATGAACATTTTTCATAGTTAGACCGCATAGTGCTACCCTCTATGCGGTCACATAGAGGCATACCAAAGCTAAATGGCCACAACATTTTTACTCTATGCGACTGCATAGAGCAATTCCCGGGTAAAATTGCAGTTTTCTTTTTCCGTCGAAACTCTTATGGAAACAATATTTTTAGGGTTCTATATAAACAAAAACTCGACTAGAATGAAGGAGACGCCATTTTTACAAGTTTTTGAGAGATTTTGAAGGAGAAGCTAGGAGAGAACAAGAGGATAACATCGTGCCTAGTGAAGATTCGATTGAAGATTGATTCAGGTGATGACGTTTCTTCAAATATTTTTATATTTTCTTCTTTGTAGCATGTTAGGCTAGATTTATCATTGTTAGGAGATCGTTGAACCTTGTGATATTACATTTGATTTTTGATTTGGATTTTTGACGTATTTAAACGCAAGTTCTGAAATTGATTGATTTATTACGTTTTTATTTCCATTTGATTATTGTGCACGTAATTATGTGATTGTGGTGGCCTATTTTATGCATTCGAAAGAAGGAAAATAGGTTCGACATAACATAAATCATCATAGGGTCTAATAGGAGAAAGAAATATACCTCTATGCCTTGTGTGAATTTTTGGATATTCATAAATTTATAATACATTTTGGTATGTTTGTATTCGTCATAGAAATATAGTCGAATCATATATTAGGATAGGTTTGGCATTGCTCGAGAGAGATTGCTAAATTAAAATAAGAATATTGATTTATCTTTTGTGTAACTGCGTGTCAAACTTGCATGATTGAAAATTGAATGGGTATTGCTTAGGGATTCGTGATCCTAGTGCGTTAGTATATTCATTAATTCCATAAATTCAAGTTAAAATGCATCCAAGTTATTTTGCATTTAGTATAATTTTTCATTCATAATTGCATCAAAGTTTACATCTTTTTAGTTAAAGTAAAAAAGATCAATTTTGTTTTCGTATTTCGGTTAAGGTCATAATAGGTTAATTTGAACTAATTCAATCCTTGTGGGATCGATACTTGGACTCATGGTCCATTTTACTACTTGTTAATGAACTGTACACTTGCGGTAGATTTAAAATCGGAACAAATAATTTCGTGAACAATGCATAAGATACAAATAAATTTATTATCAAATTTCTATAAAATTCATGACAACTATTAATAGAAAATACTTGAACACATACTATGTCCTTTCATAGTAATTGTTAATAGATTTTTATTTACTTTTCGCTAGTTCATGTGATGAGTTTGTTTCACTCATGATTTTTGTTCAATTTTAGCTTGATTAAATGCTAGATCTTGTGAGTATAGAACATTTTTTATTTGTTTGTTAGTGTTGTTTTGAAGATTAGGAGAGGCGATGCGAAAAGAGGTATTTAAGTGGACGAAAAGACCAAAAATACGAAATTGGGACAGAAAGACGGCGCTTAGGCACTGCATTCATAGCGCCTAGGTGCTACAAAACTGAAAAAAAGATGAAAATTGAACCCGAGAGGGAGCACCTAAGAGCCGCCATCATAGCACCTAAGAGTCGCCATCATAGCGCCCAGGCGCTGAAGACGTAGGACCCAGGCGCTATCATCAATGCCTAGGCACTGTCTTGTAGCACCTAGGCACTGCGATTGAATATTTAGGGCGCATTTTTTTGGGACGTTTTTAAATCCATAAAAATCCTACTTCTACATAAAATGGAGGGGCATCTATAAATACATCTTTCTCATACCTTTGAAGGGTTCATGACACATTGGAGACAAGACAACAAAAAAGGGAGATTCAAAAGAGAAATTCAAGAAAATTAACACCAAGAATTGAAAATTAGAAGTATTCATTGGAAGGGGAAGGAGATCTTAGTGTAAGAATTCTACCTTTTCTTCTACATCTTTATTACAAATTCGGTGATGTATTCTAAGACAATTTCCTAATTTTCTTCTTGCATTATGAGTAGCTAAATTCATTGTTAGGGAGAATAATGTAACCAATTGGGATTATTTACATTCTCTTATTAAGATTTTCAGTTTTTAATTTTTTCATGTGTTGATTTTGCTATGAGTTGAATGCATTAAATTATCTGATAAATAATTTGATGATTTTTGTGGATTCTTTACAAATAGAGATATGAGTTTAGGATTTAGAGCATGTAGTAAAATCCAGTACATTGGTATAACGAGTAGAGATACCTATACCATTTATTGCGGTCATAATTGAATTTCTAGGACATAGAACTCGTTTAATTAAGTTGAATTTGCATAGAGATATGAAATTTAATTAGTTGAATAGGCTCAATGAGAACTCGAGAGGAGTAAATTGAATACAATAGGAGAATTCGACCGAGCACTACATTAGAATTGAGTTTTAATTTGAGATGTAAAGGTGATCAATTGGTGAAGTTATTCTACCATAATATCCATTCATTATTTGATTCTCCAACCAATCGTGTAAACATTCATTTATTTTCTAGAATTTAGATTAAAACCTAGATTTTACAACCTTTAATTTGTTTTAGTCAAATAGTAGTTAAAAGAAAAATTGAATTAAGTGCTAGAAAATAGTCCTTGTGGGATCGACAATTCGGACTCTTAGGTCCACTATTACTTGTTACGGGTCGTACACTTGCGAAACAAAATTTTACAACAAGTTTTTTGCACCATTGTCAGGGACTATTTCTTCTAGTCTCAATTAATTTTTAGTTTAACTGTTATTTGATTTGTTTATTTTTCTTTTATTTACAGAAAATTGTGTTCGTTGTATGCTCCGTGCCCAAGGCGAGGATCTTGAACCATTTGATTCGAAGATAGAACGTACCTTCAGATGAAGATGCAAAGAACACAAACAAAAATAGAAATGTCAAATGACTGACAATCAACAAATTCATATCCCTATTCAGCCAATTGAACAAATGGCCGCAAGAGTGGCACCATCGGAACAGTATCAATGTTCCTGACACCTATAGCAGCACACATGCGCTCTAGTATCGTGTATCCAGATTTTGGGGTAAATAACTTTCAGATCAGGCTAGATTGGATTAACTTGATGAGCAACACCCTGGAATTCTACAGGCTACCTCAAGAGAATCCAAACACGCATATCTCTAAATTTCTCAGAAACTGTCAGAACTTTCATGCTCCGAGGGTCAATGAAGATGCTATTAAACTACGACTATTCCCATTTACATTGAGAGATGCTGCATTGGAGTGGTTAGATGCTGAGGTTCACGCTAGCATTACTACATGGGAAGAACTAACCAGGAAGTTCTGTAATAAATTTTTCCCACTAGCGAAGGTAGCTAAACTCAGATTAGAAATTCAAACTTTTCAACAGAAAGATGGAGAAAGCTATTACGAAGCATGAAATAGGTTTAATAAGTTGATGAGAAAATGCCCAAACCATGGAATTACTATAGGTAATCAAGTGCAGTACTTCTACACTAGACTTACACCACTGTCAAAATCTCAAGTCGATGCCTCAGCTAGAGGATCAATTCTAGGAAAATCTGTGCAGCAAACCATGGACCTATTTGAGTTGATTGCCACTACACATTCAATGTTCTCATCGGAAAGAGTGGCGCCACCGAAGACAGGAAGAATGTATAAGTTAGACAGCACAGCCTCTACCAATGCCCAAATAGTAGCATTGACAAAACAAGTGGATTTATTGGTGAAATCACAAACGAAAGGAGCACATGCAGTGACAGCTGGACCATCATGCGAGAACTGCGGGGCTAATCATTTGACAAAAAACTACACATCTATAGGCTATCCCGACAAACAGGTCAATTTCATTCAGAATGGGTCTCGAAATTTTAATCCATTTGCTCAAATGTACAACCCAGGATGGAGACAACACCCAAACTTCAGATGGTCCAATAATCAACAAGGGAACAGTTCAAATAATGCCCAACAGGAGAAAAAACCAAGTTTGGGGGAGATGTTCAACCAGTACATGCAGAAAACTGACAAGGTGTTTCAGCAAATTAACACTAACTTTCAGAATCAGCAAGCATCAATCAAGAAGTTGGAAAAACAAATTGGTCAGATAGCTCAAGAGCTTGCAAAACGTCCACAAGGGACATTGCCAGGCAACACAATGGTCAATCCAAAAGAGCAAGTGCAAGCTATTACTACCAGGAGTGGGGTGCAACTTCCAGAAATACATGTGAAGAGACCAGAGCGAAAAGAAAAGGAAATAATGGGTGAAGAGGCTGGGAAAGAAGTAGAGTTTGAACAACCAACTGACAAAGAGAACGAAAGGAAAGAAACACCTATAGTGAGAGCACCCAGCCCCGTGAAGGCTTATGTGCCACCAATTCCCTTCCCTCAAAGGTTACAAAGAAAGAAGTTGGATAATCAGTTTGCCAAGTTTGTGGAGATTTTCAAGAAACTGCACATCAATATTCCTTTTGCAGACGCAATTGCCCAAATGCCCAGCTATGCAAAATTCTTGACAGAGATCCTATCTAACAAAAGGAAGCTGGAAGAACATGAGACAGTATGCTTGAACGAGGAGTGCAGTGCAATACTATTGAAAAAGCTACCTCCTAAACTAAAAGACTCAGGGAATTTCACTATACCTTGCACAATTGGTTCTAATTTCTTTGAACATTCTTTATGTGATTTAGGTGCCAGTGTTAATTTGATGCCTCTATTTGTTTACAGGTCTCTTAGATTTGAAAAAGTAAAACCTGCAACAATCTCTTTGCAACTGGCCGACAGATCGATCAAACGACCAAATGGAATTATTGAAGACGTGCTAGTCAAAGTAGACAAATTTATTTTTCCGGCTGATTTCATTATTTTGGACATGGAAGAGGACTCAAATATTCCTCTGATCTTAGGAAGACCGTTCTTGGCTACCGGGAGAGCATTGATTGATGTTTATGATGGAAAAATGATTCTTTGAGTGGACAATGAGCAAGTCATATTCGACGTGTTCAAGGCAATGAAACACCCATTGACTTCCAACACTTGCTACCAAGTTGATGTTCTTGAAGAGCTTGTGATGAATACATTTGATATAGAGCATCACACAAATCTTTGTGAGGCAGAATTTGTGCAATTGAAAGCAACAAATGCAGAAAAATCTGAATGTGTTGTCAACTTAGCCGAGCAACCCATAGGAAGAAAGCATTGGTAGTATGAATCTCTAGGAGACAACGCTTCTCCCTCGGTACCCTCAGTGGAAAAAGCACCCACTCTTGAACTAAAATCCTTACCTTTCCATCTTCGTTATGCATATTTGGGAGAGTCTTCAACACTGTCAGTAATCATTGCAAATGACATGACGAGGGAAGATGAGAATGAATTGTTGGAGGTACTCAGGCAGCACAAAATGACAATTGGATGGACAATAGCTGACATAAGAGGGATCAGTCCAACTCTTTGCATGCACAATATTTTAATGGAGGATGGGTCAAGGGCATCAGTGGAAGGACAACGCCGATTCAATCCAACCTTGAAAGAAGTCATGCGAAAAGAAGTGCTGAAATTATTGGATGCAGGAATAATGTATCCCATATCTAATAGTTCGGGGGTGAGTCCTGTACATATTGTACCTAAAAAGGGTGGAATCACAGTGGAGAAGAACAAGAACAATGAGCTGATACCAACACGGTTAGTGACAGGGTCGAGAGTATGCATAGATTATAGAAAGCTAAATAATGCAACCAAAAAGGACCATTTTCCATTGCCATTCATTGATTAGATGTTGGAAAGGTTGGCAGGACATTCTCATTATTGCTTTCTAGACGGATATTCAGGGTACAATCAGATAGTAATTGCTCCAGAAGACCAAGAGAAGACAATATTCACATGCCCTCATGGAACGTTTGCATTTAGAAGAATGTCTTTTGGTTTATGCAATGCACCGGCAACGTTTCAACGATGCATGATGGCCATCTTTTCTGACATGGTAGAAAAGTACATTGAGGTTTTTATGGACGATTTTTCTGTGTTTGAAGATTTCTTTAATGATTGCTTGGAGCGGTTGGCTCTTGTATTGCAAAGATGTGAGGAGAAGAACCTTGTGCTTAATTGGGAAGAATGTCATTTCATGGTAAAGGAAGGAATAGTACTGGGACATCGAATTTCTGCACAGGGGATTGAAGTGGACAAAACCAAAATACAAGTGATTGAGAAATTGCAGCCACCTAATTCAGTAAAGGGGATCAGGAGTTTTCTAGGACATGCAGGGTTTTATAGAAGATTCATTCAAGACTTTGCAAAAATTACAAAACCGTTGTGCAACCTGATGGAGAAAGATATACCATTTCAATTTTCTGATAAGTGTTTGAAAGCCTTAAACACTTTGAAAGAAAAAATGACATCAGCACCTATGATAGTGGCTCTAGATTGGGAATTGCCTTTTGAGCTCATGTGTGACGCCAATGACTTTGCAGTGGGGGCAGTGTTTGGACAACACAATGGAAAAGTATTTCATGTTATCTACTACGTTAGCAAAACATTGAATGATGCTCAGATCAATTATGCAACAACTGAAAAGGAATTGATTGCAGTTGTTTTTGCTTTTGACAAATTCCGTTCTTATTTGATTGGGTCCAAGGTGATAGGTTATACAGACCATGCAGCTCTGAAGTATTTGTTTGAGAAGAAGGACGTGAAACGAAGGCTAATTCGCTGGGTGCTATTACTATAAGAATTTGACATCAAAATTCGTGATAAAAAAGGAACAAAAAATCAAGTAGCGGATCCTTTATCAAGGATAGAGCAACAGCAGGATTCAAATGATATGAATATTAATGAGGTTTTCCCAGATGAACAGTTACTGCAAGTAGAAAAAGCTCCGTGGTATGCAGACATTGTTAATTACTTAGCCAGTGGCTATATGGATCCGGATCTCACCTATTAGCAAAAGAAGAGGCTCAGTCATGAAGCAAAATTCTATTACTGGGATGATCCAAATTTATATAGGAGAGGGGCGGACCAGATCATTAGGAGATGTGTGCCTGAGGATGAAATGAAACCGATCCTTTCACAAGTACATGCTTCAGCTTATGGAGGGCACTTTGGCCCCACTAAAACAGCAGCAAAGGTGCTCCAATGTGGTTTCTTTTGGTCTACATTGTTCAAGGACTGCCACAATTTCTGTAGGTCATGTGATAAGTGTTAAAGAACTGGTAACATATCAGCGCGTCACGAGATGCCACTTAACAACATTTTGGAACTAAAAATATTTGATGTCTGGGGGGTTGATTTTATGGGTCCGTTTCCATCATCTTACAACAATCGGTACATCTTGGTTGCGATGGACTATGTTTCAAAATGGGTAGAAACTAAAGCATTGCCTACAAATGACGCAAGGGTGGTGGTGGACTTCATAAAGAAACACATATTTAACCACTGTGGATCACCTAGGGCCATTATAAGTGATGGTGAAACGCACTTCCGCAATCGGTTGTTCCAAGCAGTTTTGTATAAGTACGGGGCGCAACATCGAATTGTCACTCCTTATCACCCTCAGACAAGTGGACAGGTGGAAACGTCAAACAGACAATTGAAAAGAATTTTGGAGGTCATCGTGAATGCATCTCGCAAGGATTGGTCAAAAAATTGGACGATACTTTATGGGCATATCGCACAGCTCACAAGACACCTATAGGAATGTCCCCATACCGACTAGTCTTTAGGAAAGCATGCCACCTACCAGTGGAGTTTGAGCACAGAGCGTACTGGGCATTGAAGCAGTTAAACATGGACCTCGAAAAGGCTAGAGAAACAAGAGTACTACAGCTACATGAGTTGGAGGAATTTAGAAGTGAGGCATATGAGAATGCATCCATCTACAAGGAAAGGACAAATTAGTGGCACGACAAGAACATCAGACAACGAATTTTTCGAGTGGGGGATCAAGTGCTATTATATAATTCCAGGCTTAAGCTTTTTTCAGGAAAATTGAAGTCTAGATGGTCCGGTCCTTTTACGGTCTCTCAGGAGTTTCCCCACGGGACAATTGAATTACACCATCCAACTAAAGGAAATTTCAAAGTAAATTGCCAACGCATCAAGCATTATGTGGAAGATTTCCCCACAGCTAAAGAGAGTCTTGATCTAGCTGTTCCCGAATAACTGCGGCACTATATCCAGCTAATGACTTAAAAGAAGCGCTTCTTGGGAGACAACCCAAGCTCTACCCTTTATTTGATTATTGGTTTTTGCTTTGATTTTCTTGTTCCTTTAATAATCTATGCTATCGTAGTAACACTTTCTTTTGTTTTTTGTTTTCTGTAGGAGAATCCATAAAGGTTACATATTGCGGAATTTGAGTTCTACAATGAAAATGAATGAGTGTGATAAGGAGGAATTAAAAAAAAAGCGTATAAAAAATAAAGGGGCAGTAACGCAGCGCCCAGGCATTGCGAACCCCCCTCCAGATATTTTTTTTTTTACTTATACCCTCTTCTCCTCTCCCTCTCACACTACGTATTTTTCCCCAAACCTACTCTCTCTCATTTTCTTTCCCCAACACCATAAAATTTCCCCATTTTTCTTCTCCTCCTCAACCCTACCAAGGTACCCTCTTCCTCTCTCTTTCCTTATTCAGTTTTGTTTTTTGTTGAACTTATTTTATCACCTCACCCACATCACAATTCTTTCAATTACACATATTCTTGCCGCCCCTCCCAATCTCCCTTGTTGTTTTCAACATTTCATTGTTGCTAAGTGTGACTTCATTCCATTTTATCTATTGGGCCTCTATTTTGACCCATTTGTTAACCTACCTATACTTACCTTATTTGGGCCATTATTACAAGATAAATAAGTCTCTTTTCTCTCTTAAGTGAGAGAAGTTTTCTCTGCTTCTCTATTCAACCGATCTCTGCGTGATTTCTCTTTTATTCTCTCTGCCCCTTTGTGACCCCTACCTTTATGGTGATATTATATGAGATATTTGTGCACCTTTGTGGCCTCCGAAGTAAACTATTTCATTAGCAGCCAAGAGTGGAAGCTTGGTTATTGTCTTGGGTTGTTATTGTCAGCTTGTGGTGTTAGAAGTTGGTATAAACTGAGCCTAGGTAAGCTCTGGTGCTTAATACACGTTCAAAATTTGGTATTAGAGTATGGATTATCATTACATTTTGAAAATCAGATCAAAAATGGGAAGAAATTGGCGTTTCCTTCAATCTGACCGGATTTGGAAATTTCAATTACTCCCAAATCGAACCTCGGTTGGACAAACGGAGGCCAAACCCACGACCAACAGGTCGAGGCACCCCCTGTGGTGGTGACGCGTGGTAGAGAAGGCTGCGACGGCTATCGATGGTGCATGGAGGACCTCCAACGGGATTTTTTCTTGTTATTTCATTTATTTTAGTCTCTTAAATGTACTAATATGTTTGGTTTAGTGTTTTAGGTTGTGCAGGAAAATTTAGATGATTTTGCCCTTTACCGTCAATCTACATTTATGGCTGATTGGAATTGTCACATTTGTTGAATCTTTAAGGCGAATAGTAGTAGCCCTAAAGTAGCAAATTCTCATCTCTCCACGTTACGAACTCAGATAGGTCCACTCTAGTAAATTGTCTGAAATCATTACATTATTGCACTAGCAGATCATCGTGTAGGGTGATCATTAGGTTAGGGGTTGTTATTGTTTGGCAACCATTGTTTGTGCTAAAAATTAGGGCTACTTGCTCTTAATTGATTGATTGAGTACCTGCCTTTTGGTTAAATCAGTATTCAGTACATAGTGATATAATTGCTCTGAAACTGGTTATTTGTTAGATGTATTTTTGTTGCATTGTTACTTTCGCTACTTGTTAATTCCGTTAGAATTATTGAGATCTTACCCGTTCGAACATTCGCTTGATCTAAGATCACGAGTCTTATGGAATCTTGGGAGTCTAGAACGGTGTATACTATCTGTGACCCCAGGACTACTTTATATGATTTGATTGTGCTTTGTGCATTTTTTGGTTGTTTTGTGAAGATGACGACTCACAATTTTGATTTGGGGACTTTTAACAGAAAATGTGGTTTTTTAATCTGGCAACAAAAAATGAAGTGTAGTTTAGTCCAACAAAAAGCTTCAAAAGCCATTGAAGGCAACTTTCCAACTGATTTTTGAAAAGAACAAAAGGAAGAAGCCGACGAGCTTGCTTATATCTCAATCATTTTACACTTATCTGACACAATTTTGAGAAAGGTGGGTGAATTGAAAACTACCAAAGAATTTTGGAAAAAATTGGAAGACCTATATTTACTCAAATCTACACGAATAAACTTTACCTACTTGAACGCTTTTTCAATTTTAAAATGGATCCTTCAAATGTTCCTGACAATTTAGACGTGTTTAACAAACTGGGGCAAGATATCGTTAATTGTGATGAGGCTGTGTTCGAAACTTATAAAGCTATAATCTTGCTCAATGATATTCCTGATTCCTACAAGGAAGTTAAAAATGCCATTAAGTAGGTAGGGATACGTTGACTCTTGAAATTGTTATAGATTCTCTTAAGAGTAAAGAGTTGAAAATTATGACCGAAAAACATGATAAGAAAAGCAGTGAGCTACATTTGATGCAGGGTAGAACTTAGCTTAGGCAAAACAGTCATGATGGATATAAAGTGGTGACGAGTCGAGTAGTAATAGATGGAAAAAGAAGGACAATGATGGGTCTAGATCAAAGTCTAGGACTAAGGTTTTAAAATGTTATGGCTGTGGAAGCACAGGGTTTTTTTAATAAAGGATTGTCATAAGAAGAAGGGTAAGCTAAAGGTTAAGGAGAGAGGTGAGATCAATGGTGAGATCAATGTTTTATCCTTTACTTCTAATATAGATGACAGTGAGGTCTATCTGATTACAAGTCCTGTTGCATACAATGCTGAATTGAATATAATTTTTAATTCCCACATGCATGAGTGGATACTTGATTCTGGTGCATCTTTTCATGTAACGTCTGAAAAGAATTGGTTTGATAACTTACATGAATCTAATGCTGGGCATGTTATGCTGTGTGATAACTTTGCCTATACGATTGCTGAAATCGATGACATAAATATAAAATTTGACAAAGGCTTTGTATACACGTTAAAGGACGTTAGATATATCCCTGAATTGTCTAGGAATTTGATTTTAGTAGAGAGACTTGAAAAAGATTACTTCACTGATAAAATTGGAAATGGTATGTTAAAGAATGATTAAGGGTGCATTAGCTTCTATTAAGGGAACTAAGAAAAATGACATTTACATTACTACGGGGGAAGTGATTAGAGTCCTCTATCTTTTCTGTTAAGGTTGATCACATGCACACATGGCGTAATAGGCTTGCACATGTAGACATTAAGGGATTTAAGCTACTTAATGAAAAATGTGCATTTGGTAATGACTGTTGTCTAATTTGTCATTCTATAATCACTGTGTGTTTGGTAAGTATCATAAAACATCGTTCTCCACTAGTGTTTATAAAGCTAAATGTATGCTTAAATATGTGCAATCTGATCTACGGGGTCTTGCTAGTAACCCCAAATCGAGTGGGAATAGGTAATTCATGTCTATTATCGATGACTATACTAGAAAGGTGTGAGTCTATCTATTGAAAGGTAAATTTGAGACTTTTCATAACTTTAATAATTGGAAGAGACAAATTGAAAACCAAACTGGAAAAAGATCAATTTTTTGAGGACAGATAACTGCCTAGAATTTTCAACACTAAATCTGATAGTATGTGTAAAGAAAATGGCATAACTACACATAAGACGGTTCCTTACACTCCCCAACAAAACGGAATAGCGGAAATGATGAATATGAACATACTTGATAAAGTGCGTTGCATGATGTTAAGTTCTAGTGTCCCTAAATTGTTTTGGGGTGAAGCTATTATGACTACTTGTTATTTGATTAATTTGACTCCATTTGCTGCATTAAATGGTGACACTTCACATGGGCGATGTTCTGGTAAATTGAGTGATTACTCTATGCTTAGCCTTTTGGCTGCGCTGCATTTTTTCATCAGAATGAGGGAAAGCTTGAACCTAGAGCTATAAAGTGTGTCTTTCTAAGATATTCCAAGGGTGCTAAGGGTTATAGGTTATGGGATAGAAGCCAAAAGAGGGTTAAGATCACCGTGAATAGGGATGTCACATTTAACAAAAGTGAGATGCTGTGTCTTAAACATGAAACCGAATTTGTGAGTAAAACTGAACCAGGTGAAGAGAGAGATCGGTTTAAGGTGAAGTTAGGAAAACTTAGCACATTTGCCCCTACAACTCCTAATGAGGTGGAGATTTAGGTTCAAGAACCTAAGGTGGAGAACAGTAACAAAGTAGTGATAGAAGTGCATCTCGAAAAAAGAAAATCCATTAGCTAATTACAACTTAGTTAGGGAGAGAGAGAGGAGATATACGAGCGAAACGAGTGAACCTAGGAGGTTCAGATTTGAATTTGAGTTAGTTTTCGCCCATGCTAGTTACGAAGAACTAGTTGATAGAGGCGATAAATAGTGATCAATCTAAGAAGTGACTTAAGGCAATGAAAGAAGAGATGAGTTCTCTAGAAAAGATTCAGACTTGGGAGCTAATAACTAGACCTAAGAATAAATCAATCGTTGATTGCAAATGGGTTTTTAAGGTTAAGAAAGGTATCAATAGCTTGGAACCCTTAACGTTTAAAGCTAGGTTAATGACTAAGGGTTACACAAAGAAGGATGGCGTTGATTATAACGAGATTTTCTCACCAGTTGTTAAGTAACTACTATTAGGACCATGCTTGCATTGGTTGCGCGTTGAAAAACTTAATGTAAAAACTATTTTCTTACATGGTAAGCTTGACGAACAAATCCTTATGAATCGACCAAAAGGTTTTAAGGACAAGTCAAAATCTGATTATGTGTGTTTTCTGAAAGGATCCATGTATGGTTTAAAACAATCACCTAGATAGTGGTACAAGAGGTTTCATTCATTTGTACTCACTATTTATGTAAATTTGGTCACTATTTGTATTTTCAACGCAACAAGACTAATAATAATTATTTATTTTTGTTGCTCTATGTGGATGACATGCTTTTGATTAGTTGTTCTCCTAAGTGGATAAACAATATAAAAGCAAAGCTAAGTGGTGAATTTGACGTGAAATACATTAGTAAGGTTAAAAGAATTCTAGGCATGAAAATAGAAATAGATAGGTCAAATTCTGTCCTTTTTTGCATCAGTCTCCATATATATCTAGGATGTTGAAGAAATTTAATATAAGTGACTGCAAACCTATCACGTTGTCTTTTGCTAATCATTTTGTTTTATCTAAAGAACAATATCCTTGCAATGAACGTGAAGTAGAATACATGAGTAGAATTTTGTATTCTAATGTGTTCGTGTAAAACCCGCAAGTATATGGGATCGTTGTACAAGTAATAAGATTTGTGAGTTGAGAGTATTGTACTTACGAGGAATCAGATCTAATATTTAGTTAAGTAACTTTTACTAAATTCGAAGTAATATAAAATCAAAAAAGTTGTGATTTGTATGTTTTCTATGCTAATCTTAAACTAAGAAAGCAAATAACATATTTATTTAACATGTAAATATTTGTATTGGAATCGTGAACGCCCTATTGCCATTTAATTCAACTCTTAATTTAGAATTTAGTAAATTCATGATTCAAAACAATCGATAATTCACTTTTATTCAATATTCTTTGCCAAGATTTATTAAACCTATGTTTAACACTACCTGATCCTATTTCTAGTTCGAGTTCATATGAAAAACATGCATTAATTCACAAGATTTATCATACATGGTTGCACATGCTATAGATATTATTCTTAACACTTATTATCCATGTGTTGATTTTACCGTGTTCTAGACTTATTGTGAGTATTCCTACACTACAACAAGCAACTTACTATCTATTTGGTGATCAAGTAATTAGATAGTTCAATGGGAATACAAAATCAATCAAAAAAATCATGAAGTACTAAATTAATTGTCGTGAATTAAAATACACAAACAATAGGGTTCATCATTCATCAAATACAATGAGAAACTAGCCTAGCATATTAATATATAAATTACAAGAAGAATACTAGAAAAATATCACCCGGATCATGAAAGAATACAAAAGATGTTGATCTTCAAGTCCAAAGTTGAATTATTTAAAATCTTGATGTAATTGAACTTCAATTCCTTGCTATAGCTTGATCTTCTCTCTCAAAATATAGTAATTTGCCCCTTGTTCTTGATGAATTTGATAAAACTATTGTGTATTAAGAGGCAAGAGAGAGACCATTTCATTACTACCCATATCTTGTATTTATATGATGAAATTAGGTCAAAATTCACACCAAATTGTCTTCCAAAAGAGTTTGAATCAAATAAGGAAAGTAGCCTTTGAGTGCATATAATTTTGTCTCTGCCCAGCCTTCAATATTTTAGTCTGAACTTTCTCTTTTAGTGTCCGATTTAGGTGATTCAAAGTGCATTGGAAAGCTAGTTAAAAGAGCTACAATTCTTCTAGAAATACAATTTTTCCAATTCAAACGTTATCCATCCGAAAAATGGGTCTCAAATTGACCAAAAATCTTGAAGATATCTTATATGATTGGAAGTCGATTTATGGTAATACTCTTATCATATCCCTTTCCTTTTTGATTCCAATTGACTCCTATCAATTTTCAAAGTATCTTTTGCAATCCAAATCAACCATTAGATATTTATACTTTGGTCCCCATACTTTAGACTTGCTTCATTTTAGCCATTTTTCATTCTTTTTTTCAATTCATCTTTAAAACATGAACTTTTCCTAATAAAAGCAATAAATAATAAATTAGGTATTAATCCGTTCAAGGAATAACAAAATATCATCATTTAAGATCCCAAATAAATGTAGAGACTACACTTATCAAACCCCCAAACTTGAATCTTTGTTTGTCCTCAAATAAAACTAAAACCCAGCAAACACACAAATACACAATGCTAATTACCTAATTGGTGGCTAGTCAACCAAGCAATGTAAAAGTATTTAGCTAGCTAACCCGGCTTTTTATCTCAGGATTGAAATTTTAAAATTAAATTTGTGCACAGCTTCAAAATCACAATACACAAATTAAAATCTACTTTTTCAATGTAAAATTGACGTGTGTGTGGAGAATTAAGCAGAGCATCATGAATTCACAAATAGTTTCAATTCCCAGCCCTTAATGGTCAAATATGTCCTTTCATCACTCGTAAGATTCACACACCTTCAATGTTATTATTTTCGCTCTTTTCAAGTGTGTGATCTAAGGTTGAATTTTAATATTATCTTTATCTCTCTAGTTTAGGTAAATCTCACTAATTGCAAGTCAGTATATCAATAAACAAGGATTCTTCATAATTTGATTGCTTCGATCTCCAGAACTCAACTATTAATAATCCCTCATCAAAAGTTAATTTTCTTAAACAAGTGGTTGGGATCTAATTGAGGCATTCAGTGCATCTTCTGTTTCATTTTTATTTCTCATTTCTCATTTTTCATTTGAACATTTTTTTTTATTTGCAGTTTTCTCACCCTTAAGCTTTTTAAATGATACCTTTAATGAGATTTAGGTCGATACTCCCAAGCCAGTTGACTTTAGAGCAACATGTTTTAACACCATTACAAGCTTAAATACTCGAGTCATAAAGGTTATGAAATGAAAATTTTTTAATAAAATATTTTTTTATATTTGTATAACTTGATTAGTCCAATATCCCTTATTAAACACCTATCCGGGTAAATTAACTTCTAACTCGAGACTTTCATCCAATTGCATCCTAAGGATGTAAAATATAGTCATTTTGGGCTTAGCATCTATGGTCCACTATTTCAACCTATCCAATTATAAAATGAATTCATTCTTTTACAATACTTAACTTAATTCATGTACTCAATATATATCAATTTCACATGGAAAAGCAAAAATTAACTTAAGCATACAACATATTCAACATTCATAGATCAATTCATAATTTAATATATATATTATTGCCAACCAAGCTAACTAACTCATACAAGCACACAAAAAGAAAATATTTTTGAAAATTTTCAATTTTTTCATCTTTTTGTATTTTTTTAATAATTAAAACAATAAAACACACAAAACAAATGAAAACTCATGTTTTCACCCCAAACTTAAATTAGACATTGTCCTCAGTGTCTTAAATCCGGTGGGGGAGAAAATGAAGAAAAGACTCCCCTCATATGGCGACGAAATTCAATGGCTAGCTTTTCGTTATGTCCCATTGTTTCCTTGGTAATGATTGGTTCAAGTGTTTTATGACGTTATGTTCCTGCACAATGCGGATAAATAAAGCATTAAAACACAAAAGATCTAGAACAAGTGTTACTGAGCTCAAACATCAATAAACCAACAAGTAAACTAAGGAAAAATAGGATATGGATGATAATTCCCTAATTAAAACTATAAAAATAAACTAAATTATCCTATAAGTAGAAAGCAAAATAAATAAAAGGGATAGAAAGATTGAGTTGCCTCCCAAAAAGCGCTTATTTATAATCTTTAGCTTGCTTTATTATTTCGGCATCATGGAATTTTAAAGAACATTTTTTATGCCTTGCTTAGTTTGCCCCTTTTAATTTTGTTCCGCTCTTCGTTGCTTCCACAAATTTTAGCACTGCCCCTTCCAATGTTATATGGCTTCCCTATCTTATCTGATTCAAGTTCAACTATGTAGACTCTTTCCTCCTCTTCAAGTTTAATTACAAATTCAATAATAGGGCAATCAATGAAGTCGACAGAGTGTGAGTTAACATATTTTTCATTAATTACCTCCCCTTCATTTTGTTCATTTGTAATTGAACTTTTATCGTCTTCGTTCTTGTCTTCCATAATTGATATATCCTTGGGTTGAATGATTGGTTCACAATCTACATCCACGGGCAATGGAAACCCTTTTCTTTCAAACTTCTCGAGTGGATTATACCCCCACCTTTTAAATTTATTCAAGAATATGTCATCTCCCACGCACATTTTATTTTCATCTAACTTGGCAAGATCAGTGTAGTATTTTGCAAATACCTCCTTGTACAACATGGAAGGACCAACTCCCACAAACGTGTCTAAAGGGACACACTCACCCACGGCATGTAGTCTTTATTAACATTGTTCGTGTGAAACCCTTAAGTGTACGGGATCGTTGTACAAGTAATAAAATTTATGAGTTAAGAGTATCGTACACACGAGGAATAAGGTTTAATATTTAGTTAAGTAACTTTTACTAAATTCGAAGTAATATAAAATCAAAAAAGTTGTGGTTTGTATGTTTTCTATGCTAATTTTAAACTAAGAAAGCAAATAAATTATTTATTTAATATGTGAATATTTGTATTGGAATCGTGAATTCCTCTATTGTCATTTAACTCAACTCTTAACTTATAATTTAGTAAATTCATACATTCAAGACAATCGATAATCCACTTTTATTCAATATTCTTTCCCAATATAAATTAAACCTATGTTTAACACTACCCAATCCTATTCCTAGTCTGAATTCATATGAAAAAAATGTATTGATTCATAGGATTTATCACATATGATTGCACATGCCATAAGTATTATTCCTAACACCTATTGTCCATGTGTTGATTTTATCACGTTCTAAACTTATTGTGAGTATTCCTACACTACAACAAGCAACTTACTATCTATTTGGTGATCAAGTAATTAAATAGTTCAATGAGAATGCAAAATCAATCAAGAAAAAATAATGAAATACTAAATTATTTGTCGTGAATTAAAATAAACAAACAATAGGGTTTATCATTCATCCAATATAATGAGAAACTAGCCTAGCATGTTAATATATAAATTACAAGAAGAATACTAGAAAGATATCACCCGGATCATGAAAGAATACAAAAGATATTGAACTTCAAGGTCAAAGTTGAATTCTTGAAAATCTTGATGTAATTGAACTTCAATTCCTTGTTATAACTTGATTTTTTCTCTCAAAATATAGTAATTGACCCTTGTTCATGATGAATTTGATGAAACTATAGTGTATGAAGAGGCAAGAGAGAGACCCTTTCATTGCTGCCCATATCTTGTATTTATTGATGAAATTATATCAAAATTCACGTCCAAATTGTCTTCCAAAAGAGTTTGAATCAAATAAGGAAAGTTGCCTTTGCACGCGCATAATTTTATCTCTGCCCAACCTTCAGTGTTTTTCTCATAACTTTCTCTTCCAGTATTCGATTTAGTTGATTCAAAGTGCATTGGAAAACTAGTTAAAAGAGACACAATTTTTCTAAAAATACAATATTCCAATCCAAACGTTCTCCATCCAAAAAATGGGTCTCAAGTTGACCAAAAATCTTGTAAATATCTTATATGATTGGAAGTCGATTTATGGTAATACTCTGATCATATCCCTTTCCTTTTTTACTCCAATTTGCATTCAATTGACTTCTATCAATCTTCAAAGTATCTTTTGTAGTCCAAATCAACCATTAGATATTTATACTTTGGTCCCCATACTTCGAATTTGCTTCATTTTAGCAATTTTTCGTTCTTTTTTCCAATTCTTCTTTGAAACATGAACTTTTCCTAATGAAAGCAATAAATAACAAATTAGGTACTAATCCGTTCAAAAAATAACAAAATATCATCATTTAGAATCCCAAATAAGTGTAGAAACTACACTTATCATAATGTGACTGGTTCCATAATGTATTTGATGGTTTGTACTAGATCAGATTTAGGTTTTACTATTAGTACTCTCAATAGGTACATGACTAATCCGGGTCCTTGACATTGGGAAGCATTAAAGTGGCTATTAAGGTACTTGAAGGGTACATGTAACGTAGGTCTGAAGTTTAGTGTTAATAAGGAAAGTGTGAAATTGAAGGGCTTTGTAAATGCTAATTATGCAGGAGATAGGGATGGTAGGAAACCGACTTCCTCCTACGTGTTTACCTTATCCAATTCATGTGTTAGTTGGAAATCACAGTTATAACACATTGTTGCACTATCCATTATAGAGTCAAAATATATTGCTACTACTGAAACAATTAAAGAGGCTCTATGGCTTACAAGTTTACTTCATGAACTATATGTCTTGAATGATTATGTGGTAGTATATTCTAATAGTCAATCGTCTATAAAATTATGCAAGAATTTTATTTTTCACGAACGCACTAAACACATTAACATTAGACTACACTTCATTAGAGATATAGTATCTCAAGAGGTGATAAGTCTTGAAAAAGTTCACACACAATACAATCTTTCAGATATGAGCATGAAAGTGCTGCCACTGATAAAGTTTAGAAGCTGCAAGGATCTTCTAAACATTGGTACAGGTAAATGATTCAAATTTTATTGGTTTTCTGTTAGATGCGTCACTAATGGAAGATTTTTTCTTTTTGCAGGTCCTTTGACACCAAGGTGAAGGTTGTTAGGCAATTTGTTGTTAAACGACCTTCCCTGGGCTATGATGTTACTCGATTTATTTTCCAGTCAACTTAGAAAAATGACTGAACGGGAATTTAACACCACAATTAAGACGAGACGACCCAAATGTTAATTGGGCCACTCAAAGCAACCTAAATTTTTTAGTGTTGCTGGTGGCCTAATCCGCTTCCTTGGATGGCCATTATTGAGAGAGATTACTTTGAGCCTATTTACTTATCTATTGGGCCTCTACTTTGATCCATTTGTTAACCTACCTATATATGCCTTTTTTGGCCATTATTACTAGATAAATAGGTCTATTTTCCCTCTAAGTGAGAGACTTCTTCTCTGCCTCTCTATTTGGTCGGTCTCTGCGTAATTTCTCTTCTACTCTTTCTGCCCCTTTGTGATCCCTACCTTTGTGGTGATATTATATGAGATATTTGTGAAACTTTGTAGTCTCCTAAGTGAACTATCTCATTGGCAACCGGTAGTGGAAGCCTGGTTATTGTCTTGGGTCATTGTTGTCGGCTTGTGGTGTTAGAAATTGGTAGAATTGAGCCTGGGCAATCTTTGATGCTCAATACACTGTATCTTTAATGCCAAAATAATCTAGATAATAATAAAACTTCAAGTTATTAATAGATTTGACCCATTACACCTACTATTTTTCAAGTTTAATCACTGCTAAAAAATAACTTTTCGCCTACGAAAAATTACCAACGGATGCATTAGAAACGGATTATTCGTTGGTAAAAGTAATTTACTTTCAACTACAATAATCAGCAACGAATTTTTCGTTGATAACCATGTTATCTTTTTTACGAACGGATATTCCGTGCTTAATGTAACCGTTTAACATTTGGATCTTTCACCTACGGATATTTCATAGGTGACATACCAAATATTACCAGCGGAAACAATCCATTGGTAATTAGAAACGGATTATCCGTTAGTAAAAGTAATTCACTTTCAACTACGATAATCAGCAACAGATTTTCCATTCGTAATGATAATTTCTCTTTATCAACGGATATTTTGTGTCTAATATGACCGTTTAACATTTGAATCTTTCACCTACGGATATTCAGTTAGTAATTAAAAATGGATTATACATTTGTAAAAGTAATTCAATTATCCCACATTGGAAGTTTACAACAAAATTTTTGGAGTTATCCTATATAAATTTGTGGTCCAATAAGTGGTTAAACAATATTTTGGCTTTTCAATTCAATTGTTTAAAAGTTTTAAAAAAATTATAGTTATTAAATAAATAATAATAACAATAATAAAAAATAAGTAAATAATTTTTTTTTTTTTTATCATGCCTCACATCTATACGACTATTTACAACATTGATTTTTACCTTTTGTAATGGTAAATATTTACTAACGAAAAGTTGGTTGGTATTGGTTAAGATTTTTAGAAATTCCGTTGGTAAAAAATTCACACATTACCAACGGAATTTCCGTTGGTAAAATGTTTACTCTTTACCTATGGCACAATCCGTTGGTAACTATCAGCGATCCTCAAATTAACAGCGGATTTGTGATTGCAAATATTCCGTTGGTGAAAATTATTAGCAACGGATATTGATGTTTTAGGAACGAAAAATCTGTGCTTGAAACTCTATTTTTTAGTAGTGTATATAATGAGAGAACCTCTCACATTGAGAGGTATCGAGTTTTATTGAGTATATTTGACATGGTATCAAAGCGTGCTTAATTTTATTTAGGTTAAACTTACAAACTTCTGTTCTTCGGTGAGCGGCATTGTGCCGCTCGTCCGTCAAATTTTCTTGTTTTTGTTTTACTTTTTTGGGCCTTCCATGTCGATGTATTCTTGAGCATCACCAAGCATGCAAATCTTTAGCTTGGACTGAGGGATATGAAACCCTTGTCCTTACGATCCTACTTTTTTTTTTATCAACCCAATATGGAGCTCAATTGTCTAGTCAAGTTTTAGTTGGAGTTATTTTGGAGAAGATTTTGTGTTCTATTGACTGACCAATTGGAGTAATACCCAATTGCTGGTGACGTGATTAATGGCGATGTTGGTTTCGGCTATCGAAGGTTCAAGTTACAGATTTAGGAGTTGGCATCATCGACCCCAGATTGTGGTCGAACTGGCGCCGCTTTTGGAAATAGCTTGGAACACCCAAACAGAGTGGTGAGACACAAAGGCACGGCCGCTTTCACTATAAATCACGGGATGCTTCACACCATTACGTTCACACACGATCCAAGTTGGCGGAACAATCACATTGGGGGGCTCTGGAACCAAGTGTGGGGAGTTCGATTCCTGGTTGGAGCAGCCAAGTGATGTAATAACCAGAGGAAGGGTTGGAGCAACTTGGTGATATAATAACCATGGAGGAGGGTCCCTTTGGGGAAGGAGTAAAAGTCATGTGGGAACCTGGGAACCAACAAGGGCACAACCTGCGATTTACCTCCACTAGTCACTGAGGGGCCGGGGGCTAGAGGTCCAGGATTTAGTCCGGCTAAGCTGGGACACCTGGGTTATCA
>NC_036240.1:11751166-11784442 GCF_002742605.1 Olea europaea var. sylvestris | reverse complement strand
GTGAATTTCTCCGTCTCTGCATCTTTCTGTAGGTCTAGGTGATTTTGTTTCACAAAATTCCCCCAAATAACAATGAATTCATCCCAAATTTTCATATCTCGTTGCTGATTTTGTTATTTCTCTTTGCTTTACAGATTTTATTTTTTCAATTATGGAAGGAAAGTGTTGACGGATATACGGTTTGAATCGGGAAATCAGTGGAAATTGTTTCTTTATCACATCCTTGGGAAGGTATTTCTTTTTTTTTTTTTTTGGTTCTGCAACTCTGGGTAGTAAAGTCTGTTTTACGTATGAAACAATTGAGGGACTGCAAGTAAAGGGAAGAAAGAGAATAGGGGAGAAACGTATTATATTTCATCATAATTCTCAAACTAGTCATTATTTTTTAAGCTTGACGTGAGATTGTTCTTGCGGCTTCGGGTGTGAAAAAAATATTATGTTATTATTTCACATAGTGGAATCATTGGATTGAGGGTTGCATGATGCATCTATATGTCTGTACCCTTTCTCTTGTTGTTTAAACAATATCTGACATTTTCAAGATTCTATATTACACTTCTGTAATCATAGAAAAGAGATTTTCTTAGCAAAACTTGTGGATGATGTTAGACATAGTTATTTGAGAACATTAAAATAGGCGAAAACCATTTGGATTACATTGTATAATTTGTGATTTTCATGTGGTGATATGGGTTTCTTGTAGGTTTCTTCATTAAATAGAGGAAATGAACCTAAACCATCGATGTAGCATGATGTTTCTGTAATTGCCCGTGGCATCATTTTATTTTTCTTTCTGTTCTCGACCTTGAGTTGCCTAGGGACCTGCTTTCTCGACTTATTTGTGAAGCACTTTATGTTAAAAATCAGTGCCTTTAATAAGGGTGTGGTGAGAGTAAGTTACTGGAGATTGGTTTTTGCTATCTATTTTAGTTGTTCTTTTATTCTCTTTCATTCTTTAGTTTCGCCAAGATATGTAGTTGAGTATTTGTACATGTTACTCTTAAAAGATTGCATGTGCTTTTTAATTTTATACAATTAAGTGGGTTGAAAGTTGAATTGTTGATTATCTACTAACTTACTAGTAAATCGAATGCTTTATTTCCAATTTATCTTCATATTTTATTTAGGGGTATTAAAACTTCAGTCCAAGATAACTGACATTTGCAATATTTTTGAATATTAACATACACAAATCGAATTAAGTGCTCTGCTGACATGAATAAAGTTTCTAGAGGATTGCTAATTAGATGCCCAAATATAAACAGTCAGCTGCAATGCTTGTTACTTCAATTTTGGTCTTTTGATTGATCAATAAAGTTCAAGTTTTGGAGTTTTCTCCAACTAGTTTGTTATAGGATGAAAATAAAAATTGCGATTGCCATTGTAGTTGGGCATTATGGTAACCTATGCGCAGCGGAGTGCTCGACAAGTTCTTATCAGTTTTATTTTATTTTTGAATAAAACAAAAATAAATAAATAAATAAAATAAAAGGAACAATTAAATTTCTAATCTTGGTACTGAAGTTTATTTTAGATTACTAATTTATTTGTTTTTAAATAGATTAATTGAATCAGCATGTTACCAAAGTAACCTCTCTTATCTAAATTTATCTATTTGGAATATTAGAAAAGTCGTGTCTACGTAAATTATAGATAAAGAATGGGTGCGTCTTAACAGGTAATTTGTACTTTGTCATGTAATTTATATTTTAAGATAGTATCTTAGAACATTGTCTTTTAATATTGTTAGGGCCTCACAAGAGTACATAAAAGCTTTGAAAATTTTTGTCATTACTACTCATCATAATTTAGGCAAACCAAATAAAATTTTATGTCCTTGTAAAAGTTGTCGAAACTTAAGCCATCAATATGTAAATATCGTTCACGGGCATTTGGTCGTAAGAGGAATGGATCCGATTTACACAAATTGGTTTCACCATGGAGAAAGACTAATTAGTAATGTTGATACTACAAGTAAGATGGAAATATTCAACTTGTTTGAAGCTACACGTACAAATGAAGAACATAACAAGGAAGTTTTTGAAGAGAATTTGGATTGTGACATTAGTCGATTGGTGAGGGTTGCTGAAACTCCGCTGTATCCAGGAAATGAAAAATACACAAAGCTATCTTCAATTGTGACCTTATATAAGCTTAAAACTATTAGTGGTTGGTCAGATAATAGCTTTATAGAACTTTTAAACATATTACATGATATGTTACCTCAAGGTAATGTAATTCCTACATCCACACTATCTGTAAGAAAATTTCTAAAGACATTTAATTTAGGATATGAGAAGATTCATGCATGTGCCAATGATTGCTGTTTGTTTAAAAACGATAAAAAGAAACTAGATAGTTATCCAAAATGTGGTTCTTCGAGATGGAAGGTCGATAAGCAGACACAAAAGAGTAAAAATGGTGTACCTGCTAAAGTCTTAAGATACTTTCCTATAAAACCTAGATTCCAGAGGATGTTTAGTACACCGAAGATGGCTGAATCATTAATATGGCATTCGACCAATCTGAGTGTTGATGGTAAAATGCGTCATTTAGTGGATTCTCCATCTTGGGCTTTAATTGACAACAAGTGGCCAAAGTTTGCAAATAATCGACGCAATCTTAAGCTTGTGCTTGCTACGGATGGTTTCAATCCATTCAACAATTTTAGCTCTACATATAGTTGTTGGCCAATAATGTTGGTCATTTATAATCTACCACCATGGTTATGTATGAAAAAAGAAAATATCATGTTGTCATTGTTAATTCCAAGGCCTAAACAACCTGGGAATGATATTGATATATATTTGCAACCACTTATAGATGACTTGAACGAATTGTGGAATATTGGGGGTGAATGTTTATGATTCACGCACTAATGCAATCTTCAACTTGAGAACAATACTTATGTGGACTATTAATGATTTACCAGCTCTTGAAAATTTAGTGGGATGTAAAATTATGAGTAGGATAGGTTGCCCTATATGTTCTGAGAATACTCACTCATAGTGGTTAAAATTCAGTAGAAAATTTGCATACAAGGGTCATAACAGGTTTTTGTCACCATCTCATCCGTTAAGGAAAAAGAAATCTTGGTTTGATGGGCATGAAGAAAAGGGAAGCAAACCTAAAATTATGTCCAGTAGTAACATTCTAGTTACTCTTAAAGATTATGTCAAAAATTTTGGGAAAGTTCAGAAACGAAAAAGAAAGACAGATGATGGGAGCATGCTAACATGGAAAAAGAGATCAATCTTTTTTAACTTACCATATTGGGAGGTAAGATTTTGGCATTCTCCAACTCCTATTCAATTTCTTTCAATTATTTGAATATACTTTTTGTATGAAACTAACAAAATCTTTTTGCTTTATTATATTATTAGGTGCTATCGTTACGTCAAAATTTGGATGTAAAGCACATTGAGAAAAATATATGTGAAAGCATTGTTGGTACATTATTAGACATAAATGGTAAAACAAAAAATGGATTAAATGCTCGTCAGGATTTACAAGACATGGAAATTAGGAAGGAGTTACATCCAGAGGAACGAGGTAATAGAATATACCTTCCTCCTGCTCCACATACGTTGTCAAGGTTGGAAAAACAGACATTTTATAAGATGTTGTTTAACTTGAAATTACCTTATGGGTGCAGTTCAAATGTAGCCACTTGTATATCAATAGATGAATGCAAAATTATTGGCCTCAAGTCACACGATTGTCATGTCCTTATGCAACAACTTTTGGCTATAGCATTAAAAGGATTACTTCCAAAAGGACCAAGACATGCAATTTTTAGACTATGTACATTCTTCAATAGATTATGCCAACGAGTTGTTGATAGGGAGAAAATAGCGATATTAGAAGATGAATTAGTTGAAATCTTATGCAGTCTTGAAAGATTCTTTCCTCCTGCATTTTTTTGATATCATGATACATTTGGTGGTACGTGTGGTCCAGTTCACTATCGTTGGATGTATCCTTTTGAGAGGTGAGAACTTCACAATTACTTGGATAAATTTACACACATAATTTCATTCTTAGTACTAATTTGTTTACTTTGCTTAATTATAGACATATGAAGATATTAAGCTATGATTAATTATTAATAAACTTATATAAGTTTGGAAATCTGATTGTTAGGCTATAAGCCAAAGGTTTAGAGAAATTTGAGAAAAACAAATCCCACACACATGCAATCGCAAGGGATTTGCCAGATTGCTTGAAGATATGGTAACATTCAACAATTTGACTAAGTAAATCATTTGCCCTAGATTCTTATTATATAATTCTTCACTCTCTTAGCAAAAGAAGAGCAGCAATCTATCTTCTATAGGTCGAAAAGAGGTTTGGGCAGCAGCACATATAAAAAAGAATGGTGAACCTATATGCAAATTTGTTGAAGAGACGTTTGTAAGTATAAATAATTTTTTTTCCTAGTTCTATATATGCGTGCGTGCACGTGTGTGTGTGTGTGTGTGTGTGTGCGCGCGCGCGCGTGCATAAATGTATATATACACTTATGTATTGTCTTCTTAGGAAAAATTGAAAGATGCAATTTTGCATGCCTCTAACACTAACATAAAAGAAGATGCTCTTTCTAAATTACTTGGTCCAAAGAATAGTGGGCGATTATGAGGGATTGGAGGTGGAGTTTGCTATACAATGTATTCCATATTAACTCAAAGGGAGTCTACTGTAGCTCATTTAAAGGAAGAACAAAATCATCTAAAGGTTCAAGTGGCGGATATGGAGAAAATAATCAATGACTTACTAAAAAAACTGGTTAGTAAGTTCCTTTAAGTGAAATATAACTCATATACTTTTACTTCACATGATATAGTAACGAGTTTTTAATATTTTTTATCTTTGTAGTTTCAGGAAAAGCAAAGTAAAGAATTATCTAACATTCAACCGTCTTCATCGGTAAAATTTATCATTCCTTTTAATTGATAATATATATTTATTTTTAAAGTTGATTATAACCTGGCTCCTAAATTTGTGTTGTTGAAGAGTGTAAACACTAATACACTCAACAATAAGTGTAAGCTACTAGATTGGACCGAAACATGAGAAGAGGTAGCAGAAGGACGTTGCTCTTCAAATGATCCAAAAATATTGGTTTATCACATTCCTCTAGGACCTAATGCTGTGAGAGTTTGGGGTGATGTAGTTTTGAAACCTGATACATTCTTGTGGAGGCCTACTTCTGATATGACTTATATTGAAGAATGTGTTGGTACCACAGTTGCATGGCCAATTGACAAAGCTGTCATCGAGTAAATAGCATAAACAATAAGGTAAAATTTTATATGCTAACATCTTCGAGCACTAATTAGAGTTTTGAATGTTTTTACTTTACATTATTTTACAATTTAATAAGTTGTATTACTTGTTAATTTTCAGATTTAAATGCTTTATTGGAGTGACAGATGTCTTCTCCAAACTTGTTGCAAGAGTTCAAGGAGTTTCATTTTGAAGAAATAGAATGGGATCATTATAATTTAATTTTGTTTGTTGTCTTTTCAAGCATATATTGCTGCTAGTATTTGATATGAAGGCGAAATATAATTAGATTTCCCAATGAATTTCAATATTGATGAATGTTTTGAATGTATTATTGGTCTTGTTATTGTTGTTCATATTTTTTTGTCCAAAAAATAATGATATTGAATATTTACATGTGCTAATTAAGGAATTAGGAATACTATGTAATATGTGTACATTACAATAAAAAAATGCTATTAAAAATAATATGTTACATTCAAAAAATGCTATAAATACTAAAACCATGATGAAAAAGAATTTTATATAAGATGTAACATGACAATTAAAAAATGCTACTAAAGCTAAAATTATGACAAAAAAATGTTATCGAATTAAAAAAGATTGCACGAAAAGAATGCTATAAATACTAAAACAATGACGATAATAAAATGCTATGTAAAAGTTTTTAATAGCACTTTATAATAGCATTTATAAAACGTTTTAATAGAGGTATGACATTTAATAACACCACCTACGGCAGCATTTTGGAAAATGCTATGAAACATGATAGATAAAAATCTTCACAAGCTATAGACGACTTGATATGTTGTAGTGATAACAAAATTATCTGCTCCACCTTGCGTTGCCTCGGTCCAGATGATAAATGGGATGAGGATGGGAAACATTGTCCCTTCCTTGAGAAACTCGAATGCACTACAGAAACTTGAAATTTCTGCACATGCAGTTCGAATAACTTAATTTGTATACTTATGAGAAAAAGAAGTTTAAAAAAAAATGAAGATGTAATATGTGATGCACAATTCTTAGTATAATGAATTTCGTAAAAGCTTGTATAACTAGACATATTATCTTGCTTACTCAAGTGATTTTTTAAAGACTTGAACTCAAGTGTTTTTTTTATTATTGAATTGTGGACTTATGATGTCAATATTTTATTAATAGTGATTTTTGTCATCTAATATTTTCTTGACGAGGTCCTAACAAATCAATATTTAATTGCTCCATCTTTTTTATAATTAGCTCTACTCTCTCTTTTTCGTTTTATATTTATATCTTATTATATTGTTGTCAAACTAGATTTTTTAACAATTCAGTTATTGAACAAATAGTCTTCAAAGGGAGAGTGCTGTAAAATTATAAGATAATTATTGATAACTATTAGTCTTTATCAAATACATAGAGAAGTCTATTTACTTTAAAATAGTGTATTCTATTCAGATTGAAAATCGAACACTATACATGTGAATCGTTGTTATAATGAAATACACACTTTAACATTAACTCTCTTAATTATTGTTCTCTTGTTCTTTTATTCTCTTAGTCTTATAATAATTGTTGACCCTGAAAAACAAACCCACACGTGGTCAACAGAAAGCAACTCCACGTGTGCTCCTCTTTGAGCACTTGAAACACATTAGTCACCCGTAGCCTTTCCTATTAGTGTCAATAGCAACTTCGAGCACTTGAACGATCAAATCAGCAAAACGATAGACGAAAGCAGGTATTTTCAACAGTGGGAACTATCGGAATTTGGATGTCTCAATAATATGGGAAGGAAATATTATAGTATTGTATAGAGTTACATTACCTTGTAAAGGCACAGAACATGGATATTTATAGAGAAAGAGGTGAAGGAAGGGCCATAAGTTGGAAGGCACGTGGTCTCATCTGTCGGCTAAATTGTCTTTTCCTAGACGTCAATCAGTCACACCATAAGTGTGCAAGTGACAAAATAAATTTGGCTTGCAATTTTGGCACTTGTGGTACAAACATCATATCTGTCAGTCAAGTGCCTTGGACACATATTTGTATAAAATATCTTAGTATATTGCACCGAGGCACTGTGATTTCTATCAGCAAGCATGTCTCCCAATCGTATCACTTCATCATTGCCTGCACCAACCCGTCGAGCTTCGGACTCGTGTGTGTATATGGCCTTCACCCAGCACATCAGCGCCTCGGTGGTGATATGTGACATGGCAGGTGACGTAGAGTATAGACCGTATTTTGACCTGGTGACTCTTTACAAGAGGCGTAACAATAACTTTTTTTTATTCTATTAGCCAATGAAAAATGTGACAAGTGGATTCTCTAGATATAAAAAAAAAAAAAAAATTATAAACAAAAGTTCACAAATAAATGGACCTTATTTAAATGCAGATAGTTAAGCAACTATGAGAGTGAAATAATTGTAATTGAGTTATATCTGTCAATATGAATAATGTTTTTTTGCATATAATAATAAACATCAAGGCATCAATTATTAGGTATTCTTAATATTACCAAAGACAATTGCCTTATGGTAAAACTCCTATTGTCGCTCGACTCTTTTATGTAGTTTAACCAAAGTCAATCTTTGTAATAGTAAAAGTTAGTAAATGGGTAAAGATATTTATATATTTTAATATAGGTTTCAGCATTGTTGATCAAACATAGCATAATGAGTATCCACTGTCCATTGCTTTTCAACTTTGAAGATCATATAGAAAAGTTGTCCTACCCTATGTTGTCACCAAAAGAATTAAGAAAATAAAATGTGAATTATGAAAGAGGAAGACTCAGCACTCCATGGTTGAATGATGACAATGTATGCCTACCGGGTTAATATTTGGAACATCTAGACTGGGGATGAGATGGTGCAAACAAGTGAAGATGAGAGCGAGATATTTAGCCACCACATAAAGATCAAGGTCTTTTTTTTTTTGCAGAATTTCAAAACAAGATTATTTGCATTCGAATTCCTTTGAAAACAATAGTTGAAACACTTGTCTTTAATAAATAATGGAAAATTTTCCCAATAAAAAATAGTGCTAGTAATATATTTGATTGAGCACTTATTTTATTTAAAATAAATTATGTAATTATCAATATGTAGCACATTATAGACTTTAATCGACATATCATATGATACTATCAAGAAGACTAAATATTATGCACGGAAAATATGTTTAATATCTACAAAATTAAAATAGTCCCTTTATAACCAGTCATGCGTAATATCAAATAAATCATTTTTGTCTTTGACAAATTTATCAAAAATTTGTAATATCTAATACATATATATTATCGTGAAAAGTTCAAAGATAATCGCTTGTTCAACCCTCCCTTTTAGCCAATATTCAGTTATATCACTACCTATGATTTTCATCATGTATTTTACCTACTTGATAATTTCCATCTTATTTTAGTTATATCTTCATTTGCTTTTTTTATTTTCTATATGCGATCAGTTGGATATCACCAATTTCGGTTGACTCCTTGATTTGGTCAAAGTAGGAGATTGAACACAATACTTAAAAAATTTTCCCACTTAAAGAAAAGATTTAAAAAGTAATGTTTTAAATCTAACTCATGCATTGAGCTTATATCATAAGATTCAATTAGAATATTAGAATTAATTAATCAATTATACATTAAAGATTTATAATATTGTTAAGTATATTCATAGAAATACATCATAATAATGTTAAGGCGGAATTGATTCTTAGCAACAAACTTTCATTTCCGAAAAAATATATACAACCAGAAAATCAGATTAATTCTTAATCAAACCAGCCTGATCATCAATTTTATCAAGTTTTAGAGTATTACTTTTAAGCTACAGTATACCAATTTCTCAACGGTTCTATGCTTCTTCTTTTTTTCCCATAAATTAATCTAGGAGGGGTCTATTATTGAAATGATGATAAAAAGAAAGAAACTAATATCTTCATCATATGTATGATATATTAAGTTGCATAGCACTCGATACGATTAAAAAAGAACAAAAATAAAATCTTATATAGGGTTTGTCAAGATGTTGGACATGCAAACATCGCACGGAATAAATAAAATCAATCCTAAGTGTGTAAATTAAAAACAAAAGAAACTTTAATAATTTTATTCCTGAGTTTTAAAGGGTAATTTTCCCAGTTACAGAATCTAGAAAAACTGGCAATTGGAGAATAGCTGGAAGAGCTATTTGATAGTGCTTTTCTTACAAAGTGTTAGCTGCACGAGTTACAATTAAAATATTATCAAGATAACCTAACTGTTTTGAGATTGTGACACGAGTACATGGAGCTTCTTGAATAATAATTTACACTTATAAATTCAAGTCGTACATGATCAGCTTTGTTAATTATGAAAATTGTATATGTAATACATATTAGATGAATAATTGAATTCAGACTCTACATATATTGCGGCATGTTAATGTTTAAATGATTAAATATATAATATTAGAGGAGTGCCCTAAGGCCTATTTACGATTCAGTCCATGTAGATCGGGTATAACACTCTTAACTAAAGCGTTTGTTATCAATGAAAACTCAACCTCGTGTGTTTTGGTCAAAAAAGAAAGAAAATAAATCATATTGAAAGAATAAAAAATTTAATTATTAATAAATTTGATTTATATTTATAAATATAGCCAAACATACTCTGAACTTTACAACTATAAAAATATTGGAGAATAACAAGGCCTAAAAGTTATAATTAATATAATCGAATTTCTAGCATTTTCTTATGTTGGCTGCTAAGGAAAACTCTTAACTCGTTTGATTGGCCATATTACTGTAGCCTTTAGATCGAAAATGACTAGCAAATTCCCAAGAAAAAAAAACAATCAAACGTTATTTTGACCAAAACCCCAATTTATTGAAGTTTATCACTTTGGAATCAATTATAAAAATCACTTTTAATACTAATTATACTGTCTTTAGCTAATCTTCATTATTAATTATTTATTTTTCTTTTTACCTGCCTTGATAAATACACCCAAAACGTCAAGAATTTCAGTCAAAGGACATACAGAGAAAATAATGGATGATTTGGAGACATTTTTACCAAATTTTTGTGAACTTTTAGAAGGGTCATTCACTTCAATGCTTGAATTGTGGTTCCCAAGCGTGCATTTCGTGTGTCACGCCACTTTTTGGGTCAACACAAAGGTCAATTTTTTTATGATTGTACATTTGATAGGTCGGTATGGATGTGATTGAATGCGATAGTTGATAAATTTCGTCATATATTTATTTTTGTTTTCTTGTATTAAGCAACACAGTGAACGTGTTGGATAATAAATGATAATGTGTTTATATTTATATGTATTGAGATTAAGTGAGTAGGCTAGCATCAACCCATATGATATATTTCAGCCAATGTAAAATTTAGATGTGCTTGCTGCATAAATAAATTCATGCACTGTTTGGGCTATTTTATGATATAATTTTAGCTCTATTTTAGAATGATTATGCATATTTAGAGGGGCATGTGGTTCCCAATTTATTATGTGTTTGGTGTTTGGGAATTTTACTGCTTCCCAAATAGAGTTTTGTCCATTTTAAAAGAGAAAAATAAAAACTTGGCCAAAAGTCTGCTATACACTAGCCAGTTTTCGGACTCTTGACACGAAAAGACATAATCCAACTTATCTTAACTATACAATAGAAATCTAATTACATAAAAATGTTTAATTCCGACCTTATACTTTTTTCTTGCTAACCAGTATAGATAGCACGATTTATTACTGAAATATATAAAACACAATACAGATTAGGGTGACTTTACACAACTTTAAAAGCTAAAAAAATATACTCCATTCATCCTAATTATATGTCTGAGTATAGTGTTTCTCCTATTCTGACAATTTTCCAACTCCTTGTGGGAAGAAAATTTCGTATTTTTTATATGTCGTACTCAGAGTTCAAAAGTTCAAAACTTCGTCACAGTAGCCATGAATTCATCGAAAACCATTCTCATTATATTCCTTGTTCTTCGATGGAAATATGATGTCCCACTCTCACTATAGCTTCATCACAGTCGCCATGAATACATCAAAAAGCATTCTCATTATATTCCTTGTTTTTTAATGGAAATATGGTGCTCTGCTCCCACCTCACTCGTATTAACATCATACATTTTCATATTTAATCTGATATTGCTTGAATCATTTTAGTTAATTTCTAAGCCAGAGTTTTGTGCATTCCATCTCAAGGATCGAGACCTTCCTCAACCTGCTCCCACAATGCCATAAAATTATGTCGCTCAGGCGCACCAATAACCGAAACCTCTTTATTCTTATCTTGACTCTATGGATTGAAACAGAATGGAGACGGGACGGTTCTTCCCATAATATTTTGTAGGGAATTTCTGGAAGTCGGGATGAGACAATGTGGGACAGGGTGGGATAAGTAATTTTGCCATACCTAATTTTCTTCTATTGGCTTGATTGGATGAGCTGGTTGCCAACCTTATGCCTATTATTAGAGAATTAGTGGATTGTAAAGGTGGTCTATAAGATGAACCGTGCACTAAAAGGACAAGTTATGTGCATAAGTTGGATTAAGTCATCAATCTAATAATCGAGAATCCGAGATTGTTGTGAAAAATCAAAGTATTTGTGATTGACGCACTTGTGTCATTAATCTTTCATTAATTAAAACATCACATTTGTGAATGGTTTCCGTCCAAAATATCGGTTGAGCGAGTGTAAAAACGATAAATGTAAAAGTGCGATAAAATATTTGTGAATGGTTTCCGTCCAAAATATCGGTTGAGCGAGTGTAAAAACGATAAATGTAAAAGTGCGATAAAATATTTTTTTTTCTTATTTAAAGAACGTATATAAAATATTTTGATAAAAACTCTTATCAATGATGATAAATGATTATTAAGAAAAGGTTGAAAATTTTGATGAAAAAAATTAGAAACATAAGTGGGATAATGAGGAAATGTTATAAATCTTAAATGCAATTAAAATATGGTATAATACATATAATTAAGGTGTGTATATAATTTGCCTTTTTTTTCATTAAAAATGTTGTCTTGATACATTAAGCCCCAGTTTGATGATCATTATTTTGAAAAAAATTAATGTTTTGATTAGTGATTTTTTTGGAGAATATGACAATGTGTAATTGAAAATGAATATGAGAATTAAAGAGTTTTTTTTAAAGAAAGAAAATATTGAGCTTGGAATTTTATAAATACGCGTTCATCTTAGATTTTTTTTAATTTTTTTTTTCATGTCTTAAGTTTTCTTATTCCTCAAATTGGCATAGAAATTTGTTGTTTATGATTGTGAAAATTAGTACAGGTACGTATAAAAATGTTCAAATTCTTGTGCATTTGACAATTTAGTTTGTAGGTATTTTTTTTTATTTTGGTGCATCATTCTAGTTTTTGTTCTTTTCGTGTATTAACTTTGTAAAGGCCCACCACATGTTTAAATAAATGTTGCCATGCTCATAATAATATGATGTTTATTTTGTTAAAATATAGTGGTTATTTATCTTTTAGGGTAAATTAGTCTTTTCACTGATTTTCAAGTAAGACTATGTAAAGATTATATTTTATTTTATATATTTTCTTTATAATTTTTTTTAATTATATGTAATTTTTTACTAAAAAAGTGATACTAAACTTTTAAAAGTGACATTGTGTCGCTTTTTTTTGTCACTTTTTAATTTTACATAGTATTTTTTAATTATATGATTTTTCAAAAGGTTCCTAATTTTAAGGGTATTTTTGTAAGTTGCCCTTTTGTTTATTAATTTTAGGGAAGAATTCATAAACCATGTATTAACTATGCACAATTCAAAGATCATGTTTTAAGTTTAACTAATGCAAAAATCAGGTTTTTATTTATTTAATTAAATATATTTATTAATTAAATATAATAAAATCACAAATATACAATTAATGGTCACGTTTACACAATTATAGGTCACAGATTTATTCATTGGTCACATATCATCAAATTAATTGGTCACAGATTATTTTGAGGTCACGAATCAAAGCTTTGATAGGTCACAGATTTTTTCGAAGTCACATATCACAGTTTATCTATCGATTTTATAGGTCACAATTCATGTCATTGGTCACAAATTAAAAATTTTGTAGGTCACAGATAATTTCGAGATCACATATCAAAAATTGTATAGGTCACAAGTCACATATTTTCAAATTTGATGGTCACATATTACTTTTAAATCACAATTGTTCGAATTTTAAGGTCACAGATTACAGTCACGGGACCAAACTGGTCACAGACACCCAATCCCGAGCCACCCTCACTCGGCACCACCACGAATGCCAACAAAATCCCCACTAACTCCTGTTACTGCTGCCACCGCCGCCACCACCAACACCAACACCAACACCAACACCAACAAAATCACCCACGACAACCACAGCCACTCCCACTTGCACCACCACCAGCATCTCCAGTCTCCACTACCCCAACACCGCACAACCACCACGACGATAGCATCAACATTGCTGAACGTACCACACACATTACCAGCAACATCACCACACATACCACCACAGCCAGATCACACAAACTCGCCACTAATCCTGTCAAAATATACCGCACCACCACCAACGCCATCAACACCTCACCTGCGACTGTTAACATTTAATGTCCGGCAACGGATCGCAATTGGTTACGATTCTCGCAACAAAATCGCCTTTCTACGCTCTGCAAAAATCGGTCGCCATATTCAATATGAAAAGCGGCGACGGCAGCGATTCTCCTCCGGGCGTGAGAAGAGTGTTGCTGCACCACCAGACCGCCTCTTGCCATTTCCTATCTTAAACGTCATCGTGCGAGAGTATAGTGCTGTGTCGTGCGACTCCGCTGCGAGGTGACAATCGGCCTGCCGGCGCCGCCACCATTGTTGAGAGAGGAAAGAAAAGGGAAAATAGATCATTTGCCCCATTATCTTCGACGGCGATCGCCTCCTCGACGGTGACGGCAGTGAAGGCAGAGAGAGACGAGAGAGAGGGAAGAAAATTGGGGATATGTTTAGGGTTTTTAATTGGGGATAGATTAATTATATAGAAAACCTGATTTTTGCACAGGTGATCTTCAACCCTGGATTTAGAATTTGGAAGTTTAAACACCTGTAGGGGTGTAATTTTCCCTTAATTTTATCATGTTTAACTTATAAATACACGAGTATGGTTTCTGAGAAAATATTTTGATGCAAAATTTGTAAAGTTGTAACTATTTGTCTCGTAAGAAATTATGAAAAAAAATATATATTTTTCAATGAAAATCTTCATTTTTATTCATTTTACCTTTAGACAAACAATTTTAAAAAAAAACGTTTTAATTATAATATTAACATGATATTGTATTGGTTGAAAAAAAGTATGCACCTAATACAATCATAGAAGTCCTCAACTTAATGGATTTTAAAATATAAATATTCCATTGAATTTCATGAATTTGAATGTATTTTCACAAAATCTATAAAAAAAAATCTCATTAAAATGATGAAACTTCAAATGAATTTATTTTATGTATTTTTAAGTTTGAAATTAATCCGAATCTTTTGAAATTCATTTATTAATGAAATTTTTATAATTAGTTTGTTTTATGTATTAATGAAAATTTAAATGACTTTGTTTTATATATTTTTTATGAATTTTAATAAAATCGATTGAAATCTCAATTGAAAATTATAAAGATTTTAAAATTTATTAAAATTTCAATTAAGGATACTATGCATCTCCCTTCTCGTCTCTTATCCCTTTTCTCTTTTCCAAACCTTGTTGCACCCCTTCACTTCTTTTTCCCGTTGATTCCCTCCATGAACAACTTCCATCAGTTTTTAATTTTGTTGAGTGTCGATTCGGGTCTCTCTTGAGGCAAACACTGGAAGGGACAAAAAGAGATGAGAGACGTGATGATGTTAGAAATAATGGTGTGTTTGATAGGTAGAAAATTTCATGGAAAATAAAATTACAATTTCATCTTTTCATTTTTTTTGTGTTTGATTGCCAAAAATTTCCTTGAAATTCATTTTCCACCTTTTGATGCCACATAGATATTTTCTTTCTTTTTCCCGGATTATGTAACAAATTTTGTTTTTCAGTTATTTATTTATTTATTTTGGCAATGGAAACAAATTCTAAAAATAATTGTAAAAAAATATTTTCCCTTAATTAGCAATTTTCATGTAAAACAAAGTCAAACGAACACCAAAATATAGATGATTTTCTTGAATTTTTTTTGGGTTGGCAATGGAAACAAATTCATCCCCAATACCAGTAAAATCTATTTCTTTAATTGATAATTTTCATGTAAAACAAAGCCAAACGAACACAAAAAAACACTTTTATTTCAACATTTTCTACTTGAAAAATAATACCAATCAAACACAATAATTTACAATTCTCAAAAAAACAATTTTTAGGCAATTCAATTCTCTGGAATTCGTTTTCAATTCAATTCAATTCTATCTTTACAATCAAACAGACCCTAACATCCACTGAAATAATATTATTCTATTTTTATTTTACTTTATTTTGTCTCTTTATCTTTAATACTTCCCAAAAATCAAATTTCATTTAAACCCCCGTTTGATAACAATTCTTCACCTCGAAAATCATTTTTTTTTTTACCATTATTTCACTATTTCAACCATCATTTTTTACTTATTCACTCACATATGAAACTCACTTTTCTCTCTAACAATAAAAAAATCAATTCTCAAAATTATTACCACTGTTATCAAATTAATGCTCATGTACTATCATCTTTCTTTGCAGTGGATTTGGGGCCCCAAACAAGTCATTTGAAATGTAATCACTTTTGATTCAAGAATAGTTAATGATTTGATTTGATCCGAGCTTTCCGTACAGAAAACTAGGACTATTCAAATTAATTGGAGACAACCTCCCAAAGATCAGATATGCAACATACAAATTAGAAAAAGAAAAAAAATTTAAAAAGCAAAAAAATATCAAATTAAAGACTTTCTATATAGTCCCGATTTGGAATAGATTAACATCTGATTTTAGTTTTAAATTAAAATTGACATTTAATTTTAGTTACATATTTTATTGCTTCCATAAATTTTCAATCACATATTTTATCAATCTTATTAAAATTTATTAAAAATCTAATTTTATCCTACACCAAACGGGAGATATATTCTTCAAACCCAACTGATAATAACAAATTATAGAAGAAAAAAACCTTCTAGAAACTCATTGGCATGTCTCAACATTTCTTGAGCTCAACTAAGAATAAGTGATTATAAAGTTTAATTAATTAATTAACGTTCTTGTCCCCCACATATCAAAACTTCTTATCCTCATCCACCTTGAAATGACACTTTAAAATTTTAAAAAGAAGATGCATTTATGTGTCCAATTTTGGGAAAATAGTATTGAAGATATAATCTTTAGAGTAGCGTGGAATTGGAGTATGCTAATATGTTGAAGTTTTACGATTATCTATTTTGTGGGTAACAAAATTTGAGAATTATGGAGGTCAAGTATTATCCAGTTAATTAGGATCAACTTGATCGGATTGGAGTTTTTACACTAGCCAAGTTCCCATTGAAATAAAATTCATAGAAGGAAAACCATTTCTCGTTCATTGATAATTAGTGACATATTTAGCACGTCGCAAACAAGACATAACTTTATAATTTTAATGAAACTTCTGTGACAGATGATCATTGTCGAAGTAAAAAAGGCTTACTAGTGAATATTAGCCTATTTTTTCTTATCGATAATCTAGAATTATAAAAGAATATATTCGATGATTTACATCTAGTACTCCACTTTTCATTATATCAAAAAAAATATTCCATGTAAAGCACGACAAAAAAATTATAACACTTTTCGGTCTTTAAACTACTCTCTCACAAAGGCCATCGGATAAGTACCATACCACCTGTCCCTTTAGTGACGTAAGTAGAACATGCTTATTCCCATAATTAAATGCCTCAATAGGGATTCTAATTAATCATATTTTATTAAAGAGAATGGTGATTAGGGTGGAATTATCTCCTTAAGAAATAAGCAAATCAAACACATGTTAGTTAGCCATTGGCTTTGTAGTGGCTTTCAAGCTTAAAAATTATCCACCCAATTAATATTTAATTGTAATTATGTATTTAATAAGAGAGTGCTTTAAAGGCTTTTGGTTTATTGTGTCTAGATGCATAAACACCTATGTTATATGTGGCCCTAGGCAAATTAGTACGTCACAAAATGTCTTGACAAAATTTTCCATTCCTTGATTGCCCTTATTCGGTTTTGGGCATCTGAGAAATATTCTATGTTGGGTCGAAAAATTGAGATGTGTTTATATGCATGTCGTTACTTATTCTATTCATATCAAATACTGTACATAGTATCAAAACTTCTTATCCTCATCCACCTTGAAATGACACTTTAAAATTTTAAAAAGAAGATGCATTTATGTGTCCAATTTTGGGAAAATAGTATTGAAGATATAATCTTAATTATTTTTTTATTTTTACAGTAGCGTGGAATTGGAATCTGCTAATATGTTGAAGTTTTACGATTATCTATTTTGTGGGTAACAAAATTTGAGAATTATGGAGGTCAAGTATTATCCAGTTAATTAGGATCAACTTGATCGGATTGGAGTTTTTACACTAGCCAAGTTCCCATTGAAATAAAATTCATAGAAGGAAAACCATTTCTCGTTCATTGATAATTAGTGACATATTTAGCACGTCGCAAACAAGACATAACTTTATAATTTTAATGAAACTTCTGTGACAGATGATCATTGTCGAAGTAAAAAAGGCTTACTAGTGAATATTAGCCTATTTTTTCTTATCGATAATCTAGAATTATAAAAGAATATATTCGATGATTTACATCTAGTACTCCACTTTTCATTATATCAAAAAAATATTCCATGTAAAGCACGACAAACTTTTTGGTCTTTAAACTACTCTCTCACAAAGGCCATCGGATAAGTACCATACCACCTGACCCTTTAGTGACGTAAGTAGAACATGCTTATTCCCATAATTAAATGCCTCAATAGGGATTCTAATTAATCATATTTTATTAAAGAGAATGGTGATTAGGGTGGAATTATCTCCTTAAGAAATAAGCAAATCAAACACATGTTAGTTAGCCATTGGCTTTGCAGTGGCTTTCAAGCTTAAAAATTATCCACCCAATTAATATTTAATTGTAATTATGTATTTAATAAGAGAGTGCTTTAAAGGCTTTTGGTTTATTGTGTCTAGATGCATAAACACCTATGTTATATGTGGCCCTAGGCAAATTAGTACGTCACAAAATGTCTTGACAAAATTTTCCATTCCTTGATTGCCCTTATTCGGTTTTGGGCATCTGAGAAATATTCTATGTTGGGTCGAAAAATTGAGATGTGTTTATATGCATGTCGTTACTTATTCTATTCATATCAAATACTGTACATAGCAATTATTTTGAGTTGAATGAAAGCTCTTTCCTCTTAGAAGTACAGTTTCATTTCATCATTCATAATTGAATTGCGAGAATTTTTAAATATGTAGACTAACTCTAAGTCGAACTCTTTCAATTTCAAGATTGTCAAAGGCAGCTCTAGAACAATTAGAAAATTATCTTAAAAAAATAGCAATATTTGATAAAATAACAATCTATGTGAAATACACAAAATACTTGAAGAGAAGGAAAGCTCTTGTTTTATCAAAGTGAAAAAGTTCCGATGATTGTTCTTGTACTTTTCATAGAAGTTTAATAAACAAATAAATATAAAATCTAACTAAACTTTAATCAAATAAATCCTATTGTGCTGAGAAAAAAAATGTATAAAATTCAACTTAACTAAATGGGAGGACCACATGATCATATACCCAAGAAATGAAGAAGGGTATTTCTGTAACTTGCAAATTAAGTTGTATCTATAGCTAATCTTTGGATTATATGATGAGAGGATACTATAGATTATTTTATTGTGACATGAACCGAGAGTGGGAATGAGGCAATTAAGGTCAGATTGCAGTATAAATATGCAATAGACACCAACGCATTATGTCAGGGAATTCTTAGGACAAAAATCCTATTTATAATAATTTCTCCTAATAAAAATAGACAATTTTGTTTTGGCCTTTTTGTCTTGGGGAGTGATGGAACAACATATGAGATGGGGAGCCATGGAAGAAGAGTGGAGAAAGGGCCCTTGGACTACTGAAGAAGACAGGTTGCTCATCGAATATGTCAAATTGAATGGTGAAGGAAGATGGAATAATGTGTCTAGGCTTGCAGGTAACAACAAATCCTATAGTTAAGACTCGTTTGGTTCGTTTAATAATATAGACCATATTGTACTTCAATACTCTATCGAATAACAAACGAACAAAAAAAAAGTTAAGGAGAACATTTTTTCTTGCTTCTTCTATAAAAGTTGGCTTATCCCTTGAAACTGTAAAACAAGCCTACAAGATACCCATGTTTGGCTTCTAAACTCAACCAAACAAGTTCTTGTTAATCGTATTGTCTCGTCTTTTTTAGCTATCGTTGGTTCTATTTTTCAATATTTATTTTTTCCCCTAACTCATTTTCAACCACACACACTTCGTGGACCCATAACTTTTATCAATTTTTAATTACACATTTCACTAAATTTTATCAAAATAATTTTTTTAGCTAACCAAATAGGATCTTGATATTGTGTCACAAATATGTCTTATCTTTGTGATTGTGGATCAAAATTATGTAATATGTATATCTGCAGGGTCAAATTCATGATCATAAAAAGTGTCTCATTTTTCTGATAGATTTGGTTTGGTATTTTGTGTTTGAACAGGATTGAAAAGAAATGGAAAGAGCTGCAGATTGAGATGGGTGAATTACTTGAGGCCAGATCTTAAGAGGGGGCAAATAACCCCACATGAGAAGAGTATAATTCTTGAGCTACATGCTAGATGGGGCAACAGGTAAATTTGCTGCTGTCCTATATGAGCTATTTACTTCTCATCAATTTTAGAGTTAGCTTGAGGACCCTTTTTTGAAATGAAAAAGCCAGGTCCCATAAAGTAATGTACTGGTGCTAGAATACCAGCTTATGTGGCATTATGTAATAGGTTCAATTAAACGTGAGATCATGTTATTCACTTAATTATACTTTTCATTTAATATATAACACTTAGTGTCACCAAAACTTATGTTTTAACACCAGTGGTACTGAATATCATTGCTCGGCTCCACAACATTCTAGCTTAGAGAACGAGTCTTTATTAACATTTCATGAACACAGATGGTCAACGATTGCTAGAAGCCTGCCCGGAAGAACGGATAATGAAATCAAGAACTATTGGAGGACTCATTTCAAGAAAAAGGGAAAACCATCCTCAGAAAACACGGAAAAGTCCCGTCTGCGGCTTCTGAAAAGGCAACAATTTCAGCTACAACAACAACGACAATACCAGCTTCAACAAGAAGAAAATGGAATGGACATGAAGAAGATAATCTCGTTGCTTGATGAAAATGATAACAACAATGGTCTGCCGTACTTCCCTCAAATGAGACAAGAAATAATTTACCCAAACACGAACGATGAGTCGGGCTTCTTTTATTCAATGATCAATGGATGTGCAACCATGCTAGAGACCTCTTATGAAGATATTATGTGGGGTGGCTTGTGGAACTTGGATGATTTCCATGGAAATATTCAGCCTGGGAATGCTATAAAAAGAGTTGGTTAACCAGCACACTTTAGCCACTAATTTCAATAGAACTTTCAATATCTGCTTAAGCACTGGATGATTGAGAACCACAAAAGGTTTTCAAGTGAGAGAGTATGATTGTTCTGCTTTTTTTTCATTTTGGTTCCTCTTTTGTGTATGTTAGTCTACTAAGGCATTTAGAATGACTGTTAAATTTTGTGCTGCTAGCAGGCTGGTTCAACTTTGTGTCCAAAAAAGTTTGGAACACACAGACAAACTGTGCAACTCAATGAAATAAAACAAAACCAGCTTTTTTTTTTTTTTTTTTTTTGCCATAGATTATAAATTTGCCCTCAACCCAAAAAAAAAAAAAAAAACCCGTTTTTTTTTTTTTTTTTTTTTTTTTTTTTTTGCCATAGATTATAAATTTGCCCTCATTTTGAAACAATGAAACGATATACTCGTACAAAATATCAAATATCAGTTCTGCTAATTTTTCGCACAACCTTAAATTTCTAAATTCAAATACTATTTGAAAGTGTCCAGTCAAGCCCAAAAAAGAAAAGGGATTCTTTCATTTTCTAATACTACTCGATAATATCCAATCCAGCCCGAAAAGAAAAAGGATTCTTTCAAAGAAAAATTTCATAACTAAGAGGATAACTATTAGCTATTTCAAAAGTCAGAATACAAGTTTCAAATTTCAAAAATTAGATATTCATTAAAATTTATTTATAATTTAATTAATTAATTATATATTTTATTAATTAAATATATTAAGATGATAGATCTATACAATTTGATCACAGATTCACAATTTAATTAGTCACATGTTATTTTCTGATCACAAATCACAATTTTTTAATATCACAAGTTATTTTACGGTCACAATCCAAAACTTTTGTAGGTCACAATTTGTTTGTCAATCATAGATCAAAAATTTATACATCACAATTTATTTATATGTCATAGATTGCAAATATTATATATCACAACTTAATAAACATTCACAAATTATTAATTTTTTATGTCATAGATTATTTTTTTGTCACAATTTATCTTTCTTATTGGTCACATATTGTTTATTGGTTACATACTAACCAATTTAATGATCACAATCAACCAATTAATCTATGACCACCACCAAACAATCACTACCTCCAACATCACCAACACCACCGTCACCGCTAGAACCACTACCACCATCACCCTACAGAATAGCACTATCTCAAACAAAATCAACACACTCATCTCGACAGAACATGACCACCAACATCATACCGTCACTACACCCACTGTCACAACCATCATCGTCTACCGCTAGCTACCATTGCTACAACCACACCAACACCACTGTCGCCGTCACGTACAGCACCACAACCATCACCACCACCACCTCACCATCACAACAAACCAACTACAGAACTTAACAAATCCACCATGCTGCCATTATCACTACGACTGCAACCATCGTCGCAGCCAATCCATAACTATAGCCATTGACGACAGTAACAGATCGCTGTAATGCGGGCAACATGTGCACTGTAGCGCGGCGGCGCACTCCAGATCGCTGTCAAAGTGGATGAGGCCACGAATTGCTTCTAGTCACTACTGGAAACACAACATATCAACTCTATCAGTTTGAAGGGCGACCGTGCCTCCGATGTCGAAGTTGTGTTGCTGGGGAAGGGTTGATAGAGAAAGAGAAGGAGTCGACAAGTTTCTTTTTCATCAGGGAAGCGCCGATTGTTTGAAGGTAGAATGGATAAATGTGAGAGAGAGAATTAGGATTTGTGAGTAAAAATACTTATTTTATAAAAATATTAATTAAAATAAAATTTCTGATTTTTGAAATGTTAAACTCCCACCGATTTTAGAAATCAAGATTTCAATGCTAGGGTTTTGTGTAATTTCCACTTCTTTCAATTCCTTTAAAATGTTTGAATCGTGTTCAATATTGAGCCTCCATTTGGGTTTCACTTTATTTTACTAAAATTTTACTTTTAAAAAAGGAAAATTATAGTAGCAGTCCCTAACCTTTCATTTTTTTGTAGACTTTACTCTAACATTTACTTTATACTATCTACGGTCTCAATTCTTTCAAAAATATACATCTAAGGTTAAAATGGATGATTCAATCCATTTGACTGTTACTTAACCAAGAAAGTCAAAATTTTAAAAAATATATACAAACCTACCCCAACCCCCTAAACCCCCAAATCAAAACAGTATAGCAACTCTTCTTCTCCGACAATCACTTATCAAAAATCGATGCTGCCACCACCGTAACACTCCCACTTTCACCATTGTCACCTTCCAATCCACATCACATTCGAAAATCAAACCAACAAAACTCACTCCCCATACTCGAAAATCATTCCAGTGAAAATCACTTCCCATGCACACTACCTTCAATCTGAAACCAGAAATGAAATCCTACCCAGTGGCGGATCTAGCTAGTGGCGAGCTAGGGCGGCCACCCTAGCTGGATCCATCGGAAGCCATTTTTCCGGGCTGACAATAGGTTAAGGTTTGAGGTTATATTTCTGATAATTCTTTCTTCTTCCAAATTCTCCTTCTAGCTGAAGTGGTTAGAGCTTGTATTTTCATTTTGCAAGGTCCTCGTTTCGATTCTCTTCCTAGCCAATTCATTGTGCAATTTTTTTAGTTTACAACAACTACCAAAATAAATGCAATAGGAAAGGGTTGGATAGGATTCGGACCTTGAACCCCTATTATAATCATTAAAACCTAACCACTATGACATCTATTGCTTTTGGCACTTAATTCAACAAAATGATATATATTACATTTATTGGGTTTAATAAAATTATAAAGATTCAAAATCATGCTCTTCCTTTAAATTATACTATACTTAGCAACAATATCATTTGGTGAATATGCGGTTTATTCTTATAACATAATTATATATGTTCAATATGAACAAAATAATTGTTATATTTAAATATTAGGCCTTGTTTTATTTTTATTTTTTTTTCAAAATACATTTTTATCTATCTTATTTTTAAGCATATATTTTTCAATATATTAATATTATACGCAAATTCAAAAAATTTTTCTTATTTTTGACCTCATGTTCCCCATGAAATCATTATTTCAAAATGCATTTTTTGTTTAAAAAAATGATATCAAACGATTTCTTAATACTTTATTGCGGTCGACGGTCGACAGTCAACAATCAACGATCGCCCGTGCTGACTCAAAATCCTAGATTCGCCACTGATCCTACCCCCACCCAAATCAAAACCAGAAGTGAAATTACCCAGCCACCAACATGCTACCGCACTGATTTTTCATTTAGAACGTCTTTGGCAACTACAGATAACCATTGTTGATGCGAACCCCATAGCAATGGAAACTACGAAACCCACAACTAGATTGATGCGGAACTCAAGAACGCCAATACTAATCCGATTTTGGATCTTGAACCCCAATAATCGAACCACGAAACCTCATATTAGCGAAGAATTTGAAACCCCTTGATTGCAATCAATGAAACCCACAATCCGACGTCAAGAACGCCACAAGAAATCGATTCTTGATAAGTTCTAAGTTTGTCCAATGAAGAACAATCGATTGAAAGAAAATTTCTCTCTCTGTATTAATTTCAGCCAAAAGTTTTTTACATAATGAAAAGAGTTTCCTATTTATACTATGGCATAAAAAACGTCCAAATTAATCAAAATATGGTAATATTTTGATTTCACAAGAGTTCTACCAACATTAGAAGATTCGGCAAAAATTAAAAAAAACGAATTTTTTTTCCACTTTTTGATCTATGCGGCCGCATAGATCATTTCTATGCGGTCGCATAGATCACTCCAGCCAGTCACATGTAGTTTTGGTGGCCTTCTATGTGGCCGCATAGGCCGTTGAGCCTGCGGTCGCATAGACCAACTCCGTGCCGCCTTCGTCCGCTTTTATCTCGTTGATCCAAGTTCCTTCGACCTTCGACCCCAACATGAAACTTGTTCCATTTGACCTCCCGAACATTGTTTCATCGATCGTTTGCTTGACAAGCAATCCCATCGCTTCTTTCACTCGCTTCATCCTCGATCGCGTCATCGGTCCGCCTTCGACTATCAATGGATTCTTTCCGTAACTCGTCGCTTGACTAGCTTCGATTGTGGACGTGCCTTGATTCATATCATCCCTTCTCTCTTCGAAAGGATTCGTACTCGAATCTGAACCTGCATTGAAAAGAGATAGATCAGCAACATTAAAAGTAGCTGAAATATTATACTCACCTGGTAAGTCCACTTTGTAGGCATTGTCGTTGATCCGCTCGATGACTTGAAACGGTCCATCGCCTCTTGGTTGCAACTTCGACTTCCTCTGTTTTGGAAAACGCTCCTTTCTGAAATGCACCCAAACCCAATCTCCAGGTTCAAATGTAACGCGTCTCCTTCCTTTATTTGCTTTTGATGCAACCAGCTTTCCTTTCTCTTCGATCTGCATCCTGACCCTTTCATGGAGTGCTTTCACCATCTCTGCCTTGCGTTTTCCATCCAAGCTACCTCGTTCATGCACAGGTAAAGGTATTAAATCCATAAGTGTTAGTGGATTAAAACCATAAACAATCTCAAAAGGAGAAAATGAAGTAATAGAATGTATGGCTCGATTATATGCAAACTCTATGAATGGTAAACACTCTTCCCATGATTTCAAATTTTTATTGATCACTGTCCTAAGCAATTGTGTCATAGTTCGATTTACCACCTCCGTTTGACCATCTGTTTGTGGGTGACAAGTTGTAGAAAACAATAACTTAATTCCTAACTTACTCCACAAAACACGCCAAAAATGACTCAAAAATTTCACATCTCTATCTGACACTATACTCTTAGGTACTCCATGTAAACGTACTATTTCCTTAAAGAACAAGTCCGCAATATTAGTAGCATCGTCAGTTTTATGACATGGTATAAAGTGCGCCATCTTACTAAACCTATCGACCACTACAAATATTGAATCCCTACCCCTCTTTGTCCTAGGCAAACCTAACACAAAATCCATAGATATGTCTACCCATGGTTCACTAGGCACAGGCAAAGGAGTATACAATCCATGAGGTTGAACCTTAGACTTAGCCTTTTTATAAGTTATGCACTTTCCACATATTTGCTCTACGTCATGTCGCATTCTAGGCCAATAAAAATGTTCTCCTAACATGTCTAAAGTCTTTTGAACCCCAAAGTGTCCCATTAAACCACTCCCATGTGCTTCCCTTACCAATAATTCATGCAAAGAACAACTAGGAATGCACAACTTATTTTCCTTAAACAGATATCCTTCATGACTATAGAATTTATCAAATGCACATTTGTCACATGAAGCATATATATCAGGAAAATCACTATCAGTTTCATACATGCTTTTAATATGCTAAAAACCAAGTAATCTAGTACTTAATAAATTTAAAAGCACGTACCTTCGAGACAATCCATCAGCAACTATGTTTTCATTATCTTGTTTGTACTTGATGACGTATGGAAAAGTCTCAATAAACTCCATCCATCTCGCATGTCTTTTGTTCAACTTACCTTGACTTCTCAAATGCTTCAAAGATTCAAGATTCATGATCGGTGTGTATCACGAATTCCTTTGGCCATAAGTAGTGCTGCCAATTCTCCAAAGCTCGAACAAGTGAATACAACTCTTTGTCATATGTCGGATAGTTCAATGCTGCTCCACTCAACTTTTCACTAAAGTAAGCAATAGGCCTCCTTTCCTGCATTAATACTGCCCCTATACCTATCCCTAATGCATCACACTCAACCTCGATGTTTTATCAAAATTAGGTAATGCTAAAACAAGTGCTTTACATAGCTTATCCTTAATCATGTTAAATGCAACTTCCTGTGATTCTCCCCAATGGAAACCTACACTCTTCTTTACTATTTCAGTCAACGGTGTGGTGATGGTGCTAAAATCTCTTACAAACCTCCTATAAAAACTAGCCAATCCATGGAAACTTCTAACTTCAGTTATAGTCTTAGGTGTTGGCCATTCTTTTATAGCTTTTATCTTTTCTTCATCAATTTCTACCCCATTAGCACTAACCACAAATCCTAGGAATACAACTCTATCCATGCAAAATATACACTTTTTAAAATTGGCATATAGTTGTTCCTTTCGTAATACAACAAGCACACAATTTAAATGCTCTAAATGCTCATCTAGGGTTTTGCTATAGATTAAGATGTCATCAAAGTAAACCACAACAAATTTCCCAATAAAAGCACGCAAAACATGGTTCATTAAACGCATAAAAGTGCTCGGTGCATTAGTGAGTCCAAATGGCATAACTAACCATTCATACAACCCATACTTAGTTTTAAATGCCGTTTTCCATTCATCACCCTCCCGCATGTGAATTTGATAATACCCACTCTTAAGATCAATTTTGCTAAAAATGCAAGCCCCATGCAACTCATCAAGCATATCATCTAACCTAGGTATTGGATGACGATACTTTACCATGATATCGTTGATAGCTCGGCAATCCACGCACATTCTCCAAGTTCCGTCCTTCTTAGGTACCAACAAAACAGGTACAGTACATGGACTCATACTCTCCCTGACATAACCTTTGCTCATCAACTCCTCCACTTGCATCTGAAGCTCCTTCGTCTCCTCGAGATTGCTTCGGTAAGCTGGTCGATTAGGTATGACAGCTCCGGGTACAAAGTCAATCTGGTACTCGATGCCTCTGATTGTTGGCAATCCACTTGGCATCTCCTCGGGAAACACATCGTCGAACTCCTGCAATAAAGATTTAACCAAACTAGGGAGGGATGTGTTAGAATCCTCAAGATTGAGGAGGGACTCCTTGTACACTAACAATATCATTTGTCTACTTTCACTCATAGCCTTTTTCAACTCACTCTTCTTTGCATAGAAGTTGACCTTTGGCTTTTCTTTCCGCTCAGCTGACTCTTTTTCTCTCTTCTCAACTAACTCCTTTTCTTTCCCCTCATGTGGCTCCTCTCTCTTTTCTCCACTCTTACCCACCTCACTATTTTCTCTCTTATCGATGGTTTCACTATTGCCTCTCCTTTTTCCAGACTCTCTTATTCTCTCATCTTCCTCACTTTTCAGCTTGAGTTGATCTCCATAAACTTGTGCAGGTGTTAATGGAGCAAGAGTAACAGTCTTCCCATCCTTGACAAAGCTATATCGATTCCTATACCCATCATGTGTGACCCTTCTATCATATTGCCATGGTCTTCCTAACAAAATATGTCCCACATGCATAGGCACCACATCACAAACTACTTTGTCACTATAACTTCCAATCGAAAAATTGATTAAGACCCTTTGATTCACCTTAACTTCCCCACTATCATTCAACCATTGTAACTTATAAGGCCTAGGGTGTCTTAACAATGCTAGTCCTAGTTTCTCAACTATAGTTGTACTAGCTACATTCATGCAACTCCCACCATCAATTATCATGCTACATACCTTATCGTTGACGTAACAACATGTATGGAAGATATTTTCTAGCTGCTGCTCCGAATCATCCACTTTGACTTGAGTGTTAAGAGCTCTCCGTGACACCAACGATTCTCCAACAGCAAACTCCAATTTTTCTTCCTTTTCAACGTCCTCCAATGCAGGCATGTCATCATACTCACCTTCACTTTCACTCACCACTTCTCCATTATCGAACAACACCATTACCCGTTTATTTGGGCATTGAGAAGCGATGTGCCCGGACCCCAAACATCTGAAACACTTGATGTCTCGGTTTCTTGATGGTTGTAAATCAATTTTGGGTGCTGTTTTGCTAGCACTTTCCTCTTTCCCTTTTTGCCATTCATTCCTACCCTTAGGTACAGCTTTATCAACCTTGTTGTTGTTGTTGTTGTTCCATCCCAGTTTCCAAGATGGATTTGCACTCGAAGTTCCTATCGGTTGCCTAGCTATCCCTTTCCTCTTCAACTGTCTCTCCACCTTCATAGCCACATGCAACATGTCTTCCAACTCCACATAATGTTGCAACTCTACTACATTGGCAATTTCCCTATTCAAACCATTCAAAAATCGTGCCATGGTAGCCTTTCGATCCTCCACCACATTAGCCCTAATCATGAGTATTTCCATCTCCTTATGGTAATCTTCTACACTTTTCGACCCTTGATATAGGCCTTGCAGTTTTTGATGGATATCTCGGTAATAGTGGCTAGGAACAAACCTCTTTCTCATCAATGACTTCAATTCTTCCCAAGTGCTAACTGGTCTTCCCCCACTCCTACGTTGTGAAGTAACCACTTGGTCCCAACATGAAATGGCATAGTCACTGAACTCTAAGACCGCTAACTTCACCTTCTTCTCCTCCGAATAATTATAACATTTGAAGATCATCTCAACCTTTCTCTCCCACTCCAGATATGCTTCGGGATCACTCCTTCCTTTGAATGAAGGAATGGTCATCTTTATATTTCCTAGATTTCCATCCAACTCCTCTCCGCGATCATTCCGACCCTGTCTGTCGAACCTATCGCCTCTATTCCTCATCCTTCCCATCTCAACACCGTGAAATTCATCTTCGCCCAGTTCACTCCCATATCCATACGCTTCTCGCCTTTCCCTCCTAGGCTCCCATCTATCCGGTCCTCTGGTATTGGACACATCCACTCGATGCCCCCGACTAAGATTGGCCACCGATGTATCTAACCTATTCATCCAAGCCTCTTGCTTCTCCAACCGTTCTCTCATATCTCCAAACACCCTTTGAAACATTTGCACTAAATCCTCCGATGCGTTGTTATTGTTGCCTTGTCGACTTGAGTTTGATTCTGCCCTTTCTGACATCCTAACACTAAAATTTTATTTAACTGCCTCACCAAAGTCACTCGGAAACACACAATGGCTTTTACCCTCTATTGAGCTCACCTCTCTGCCTTTTACCACTCAGTTCTTTCAACAATTGCTTCTAAGGACAATCAATGAACTCAATCAATCAATCAATCTTGTAGAATTCTCAAACCGGATGTGATTCAAAGAATTGTAACAAAAGGACTCAAGGAAACTTCTAAAACTTTGAATTTGAATTGAAGGAATGGAATGAATCAATGTGTCCAGGCAACTGAGAAACGATATTGAATAAAAAAAATTGTTGGTATTTGACGGATCAATAATATGTAACAATTTTTTTTATAACTGTACGGATGAACAGTACCGTACGGATGAACAATAACTTTTTTTTTATGATCCGGAATTCAATAACAAAACCAACGCAGAAAACGAAAACGAATTTGGGCGAAAATTGACCCCGGGAAACAGAATATGAAGATTCTTTTTTATTCCTTTTGGATCAAAGAATCAAGAAAACCTTCTGGACACAAGAACACAAGGAATTGAAATGAATTAAAAAAAACAAAGATATAACCTGATTAAATTGGAGCCAAAGCTCTGATACCAACTGATGCGAATCCCGTAGCAATGGAAACTACGAAACCCACAACTAGATTGATGCGGAACCCAAGAACGCCAATACTAATCTGGTTTTGGATCTTGAACCCCAATAATCGAACCACGAAACCTCAGATTAGCGAAGAATCTGAAACCCCTTGATTACAATCAATGAAACCCACAATCCGACGTCAAGAACGCCACAAGAAATCGATTCTTGATAAGTTCTAAGTTCGTCCAATGAAGAACAATCGATTGAAAGAAAATTTCTCTCTCTGTATTAATTTCAGCCAAAAGTTTTTTACATAATGAAAAGAGTTTCCTATTTATACTATGGCATAAAAAACGTCCAAATTAATCAAAATATGGTAATATTTTGATTTCACAAGAGTTCTACCAACATTAGAAGATTCGGCAAAAATTAAAAAAAACGAATTTTTTTTCCACTTTTTGATCTATGCGGCCGCATAGATCATTTCTATGCGGTCGCATAGATCACTCCAGCCAGCCACATGTAGTTTCGGTGGCCTTCTATGCGGCCGCATAGGCCGTTGAGCCTGTGGTCGCATAGACCAACTCCGTGCCGCCTTCGTCCGCTTTTATCTCGTTGATCCAAGTTCCTTCGGCCTTCGACCCCAACATGAAACTTGTTCCATTTGACCTCCCGAACATTGTTTCATCGATCGTTTGCTTGACAAGCAATCTCATCACTTCTTTCACTCACTTCGTCCTCGATCACGTCATCGGTCCGCCTTCGACTATCAATGGATTCTTTCCGTAACTCGTCGCTTGACTCGCTTCGGTTGTGGACGTGCCTTGATTCATATCAATTGTTGTCTCTATAACCATCGCCACCAGCCATCTATTAACGCAGGAGGAAGGTGGCACCCAGTCAACGTAGTTGGTACACAGAACATCTACTCCAAATAATAAGAACCCAGATCTAGAAATGACCACCTGGACCAACACTTCTCTAGGCAACACTATCTCTATTACATTTCCAAACGAGTCAAACTCGATTCTTGAACTCTAAGAAGCTTGACTCCATTATCGTTTGGTACCGTATTTGAGGATTGAGATTTGGGTACCATCAAACCAGATTTAGGTTGGGTATTTTTGAAATTTCTGTTGACATTGATTGGTGGTGGAGCCGAGTGTGAGGATGGGAAATCATACTAGGTATGGAAGTGCTGACATTGTATGGGTGCTGCTACGACTATGCCGACTGAGGAAATAGTGGAAGATGGCTGGTTGATCTTTCCACAATAGCTTTTGACAGAAAAAATCTCATTAAAAAAAAAGTGAAAATGTAAACATTATCAAAAGCTCGAAAATACCCCCAAATAAGAGAGGAGAAGAGGAAAGAAAGAGAAAAAAAGAGAAAAAGAAAAAAGAAAAGAAAAAGAAAAATCTCATTACCATTGTCGGAGATTGCCATGTCTCACAAATTAGATTTGTTTCTTTGTAATTTACTCACCATTGAGGTCTAACACATGTGGGAATTTGAATGTTTAGGGTTTGAATATGTTAAGTTATGAGTTTAATACATAAAAAATTTGAATGTTTAGGGTTTGAATATGTTATATGAGTTTAATTCAAATTTTTACAGTTAAAATAGAAGAAAAATACGAATTTGAGTTTGAAATAGTTAAAAAAGGTGAAAAATGGGACAAAGCTCGTCAGAAATGGAGTTTTCTGACAGCCCTATCGGCATCTCCGGATCCAGACGTTAGGGTCCCCGTTTTTTAAGGCACAAATTCATTTTTCCTTTTCATTTATTTTTGTGAATATTTTAAGATGAAATTAAATTAAATATTCATTTTTTTATTGAAGTAAGTGTTTAAAATAAAGGAATTAAATATACATAACCAATTAAGATAATTAATTAAAGAAATATTTAAAGAAGAAACTAAATTAAATATTAAAATTTTCATTTAAGTAAGTGTTTAAAATAAATTATTAAATAAAGCAATTAAGTATTAAATAAATAATATACATAACCAATTAAGATTATTAATTAATGAAATATTTCAAAAAGAAAGTAAATTAAATAATAAGATTGTTATTTGAGTAAATGTTTAAAATAAATAATTAAATAAACTAACTAAATATACATAACCAATTAAGGTAATTAATAAAGAAATATTTAAACGAGAAACCAAATTAAATATTTGATAATTCTACATGTATTAATTCATAAGAATGTCCATAATCTATATGTGAAATTCCATGAGTGGAGCATAAAAGAAATTATTTTTCAACTCTCTAATGATGTTATATCACCTATTTATAAATATTTCATGAGTTATTTAAATTTTTTATTTAAGTAAAATAATTAATTTCTTTTTATTTCATTTTATTTAAAATATAAATAATTTATATAATGAAATAAACAATTTAAGTAAATATAATAAACAATTAAATATTGAATAAACAATAAAAAATTAAAATAAATAAGAAATTAATATAAATAATTAAATGAAGTAAATAAATATGAAATAAACAATTAAAATAAGTAATTAAAATAAATAATTAAATTGAGTAATTAAATATTAAACAAACCATATACATAACCAATTAAAATAATTAATGAAATATTTAAATAAAAAATTAAATTAAATATTAAATAAATAATTTAATATTTTAAAATTTAATTTAATTTTTTATGTATATTATTTATTTAATAAATAATTATTTATTTTACACTTTATTTGTTTACTTAAATATTTCATGAATTATGTTAATTATTTATGTATATTGCTTATTTAAGTAAATAATAAACTAATTGAAAAAATTAAATAAAAATTGATAAAAAATTAAAATAATTAATTGAAATAATAAATAACTAATTGAAATAAATTCAATAAACAAGTAAATTAAATATTAA
>NC_036240.1:11679879-11751066 GCF_002742605.1 Olea europaea var. sylvestris | reverse complement strand
AAAAAACCTTCATAATAAAAAATTACTTATATAATAAAACCACTTTTTTGTAAAAGTTTATTTATAAAATAAAAATACTAGACAAAAATTCACTTGTAAAATATAAAAAATGTGCTTATAAGTAAAGATTCGCATATAGTAAAAATTATTTTATAGTACATAATTAACTTGTAATTGTAAAATTTATTTATAAATAAAAAATGATAACTTAAAATTAAATATATAAAAAATGAGCTATATATTAAAAAATTTACTTATAAAAATGACTTATACATAAAAAATGACTTGTAAGTAAAATATTATTTATGAGTAAAAAAAATATCGTACAAAAAATATAAATAAAAATTTTGAATTTTATTCTTTTGAAAAACTGGATAATATAACTACCACGCACAGCTTTTAGTTTTTTCCATCCTTGGGAGGGAGATTTGTTTAATTTTCATTCGAAATTTGCAAGTTTTCTCCTGTAAAGTATGTCTTTCATCGATGAATTTCAGTCCAGTAAGTACAGCTTTTCTTTCTACCTTGATTTTCATATGGTTACACCTCGTAGTATTATGTGTTTGCGTCGAAACCCTAGATTATCAAAATGTGACAAATGAATATGGATTCTTAACTTTTTATTAAATTAATTATAGTTTTGGTTCCCTGGATACTTGAATTGATAATTGGACCGAAAAAAATTGATGCTTCTGATTTTATTTATTTATTTATTTTTGTTTCGTTGTTTGAGATGTTTAATTGGGAGAAATTAAGATTCCATTTCATGTTTCATTTCTGCTTTTGAGAATTTGTGTTTTTTTGTATAATTTTCTGTATAATTAATGGCGTGGATTTCTTGTATTCATGATTGAAGAGTCATTGAAGTTTTATTTATTGATTTATTTAAGATTTGGAAGCGCTGCCAAATACCTTGCAAAGGAAATACTCATTGTTGCACGATTTGGATAAAAGTTTACAAGGTATGTATTTAACAATTAAGTGGTAAAAATAGTGTTAAGAGTTCATGTTGCTGTTTCTTTTTTTAGAATTGTTTTCAAAACTTATAATGGCTTTGCTTGATGTAGGATATATAGCTCAGAAAAGAAGTCATTCAAAATTACCATTTCAGTTGGTCTGCTCTCTTATGTCAATGCACTTTAGTTACGTGTCTATCATTTATTGGAATGTGTTAAATATTTTAATAGTGAACCACAAGTTCTGAATTTAAATTATAATTATTGGATTTTTTTTCTTATGGAAACACCTATAACATGTTTGGTTCACCATATTGGATTATAGCACATTTGCTACGCTATATATATATATATATATATTGAGCTCATAAAATACTCAAGAAAGATGTTCAATTGCATTTTTAGCCCCTGTTTGAGCTCCATTATAATTAGAGTTTTGAGAAAAATGTTTTATGTATTAGTGATTTTTTAAGAATGTGTGTTTATAAAAAAAGAAGGAAAAGTTTTTGTTTTACGTGTAATATTATTTTATTGGAGAATGTTTGGTTGAAAAGAAGAGAGAAAAAAATGTATTATCAAATTAATGGTACCTTAGCAAGGGCTTAATCTTCTAAGTAACACTTTCTTCTTTGTTTGTGTGATCCTTGATGTTATATCTTTCTTTAACCTTACATTTTGCATGTTTTTATGGGAAAATATTTCTGACCCTTCCCAATTTATATAAAGCTACGGTGGAAACAATTTCTCAGTTAAAAAACAGTTAATGGGATATTGATATAAACAACTCCTCTGTATATATGTGTTTGTTCATATATCTACGATGATGCTTGATTTGGTGCTTAGTGTGCCACCATTTAAAAGTAATTTGACAGCACATCACTATATTAAGTTTCTACTTCCCTGTATCAATTTTAAGTATCTGTTTCACTATGTATATGTACAGAAATCCAGCGACAAAATGAGCAACGCTGTGAACAGGAAATAGATGATATGAAGCGTGGTATTAAGTCTGGTAACATTACGCCAAATTGTTCGCTTCTAAAATTCTCGGATGATGCTCTGGATGAGCAGAAACATGCCATCAGGATTGCTGACGAGAAAGTTGCATTGGCTAGTCAGGCCTATGATTTGGTACAAAGAAAGCCCTTCTTATAATAATAAGAATGAATGTGTTTTTCTGCTTTTTGTTTTCGTTATATTTCCCAATAAATTAGAAACTTAATTTTGTTCATTCAATGATATTGTGCTCTAACCTTTTGGTATGATGTGGTTTTGGTCCTTACCACTTTTTATTATCTTGATCTTCATGTTTACACTATGGCTCATTTCAATGATTAGAGGAGGAAACGGGTGGAAAGGTTATTTGTTGGACCTTTTCCCCTTGATGGTAAACATATTAATTTTATTGCTCTGCAGTGAACCTTTATCTGTTAATTTTTATCATGCAGATGTTTGACTCTGTAGAAAAGTTAACTCCCCACTTTTGAACATCTACCACAGCTTTTACAATTAATAGAATAGTTATGATTTGAACAATTGTCTTGGAAGTTTGTGGCTCTTGTATCTCTTGTAAGTTTTTTTTTCACGTTTCATTTGATAGTCAAGGTGAATTGAAAGTTAAGCAGTGAGAATTCTAAAGATTCCCCGGTTCAATCAAAGAGAGGTTCAACAACTAAAATAAAAGGAAGGATCCCAAAGAATAGATCTTTCTTTTAGTTGTTGAATCTCTCTTTGATTGATCAATGTGTGGAGTGCAAATATGAGCGATAAAGGGTAGCGGACATTTAAGCTTCTGATGAAAAGATTTAAAGTGCTAAAAATTATCAGAAGGAAGAAAGGGGAGAAGAAGAAGAAACTCTTAGCACCATATCTAGTTTGCGATGCACATATTATGAATTAGATGCACTATAATGCTTTAACTTCACCTAAGAGTCCTAATCCTAGTGAAATTCTGATTTTCTTGAAACTAAATAAAATACTGACTGAATGTAGTTACAATAACTTGATATAAAAAAGATGTGACTTACACAAATGTATCCTGGAAATACCGTCAATAACGGTCTACAGATCTTCCAGAAATTACACAATCACTGTTCAACTACAGTCCCTTAAAAGAATATGTTTGGAGGTGAATAATTAAGAGCTGTCTAATTGCCAAATTGGAACATAAAGTTTCTCTGAATGAGCTTATATTTCCTAGAAAATATTTAAATTTATTTACTTTCAGAAGGTGCAGTATTGGATCAAATGTGGTAGCGATGACAAGATATGTAGTTTACTGAAGTCTATATAGAATAATGCTGAGCTTGTTGTGAGTATTTCCTTTGCTTAATTCACCTCATCTCCTCCAACAGAACTTGTGTTTTTTAAAGGAAAAGACATGGCTCATTGCTTCTAATGTGATAGGGAGTCATTTGCTTTGAGTGGCATTTTAATTGAATAACCGACTCCTAATTTGACCTATCTCATATTCACTCAGGTAAGAGCGGACCCAAAAAGAGTATGTTTGTAGGTTTTGTTTCTTGATGTGGCAATGGAGGTACAAATAGATATCGTATGGTTTTTCTGGAAACTCTTTTAACATGGGGGGATAGGAGGGATCTATATGTTTTATGGGGCTTCAGTAAATGGGTACTAAAAGTTGTGGGTGGGAAAGAACTTTTCCAAGTATAGGATATACCATGACTTCCAAATGTCTCTACCTCGGTCCACTCCTGCTTGGGAACGTGTCCCAAGTGTTGAGTTTGTGCTCCATGTAAATGGTCCAGAACCAGTTTTTAATACCTTGATATGATTGTACAAGTTATTTGTGTCACGGCATGAATCTCCTCTCCACGTCTTGGTACATCCATGTAATTGAGTAGGTTACTCATCTGTTTAAGATTTCTCTATCATCCATGCTTGACTTAATTGGAAGTAATATTCAATTACTTGGTGTATCAATGTTTTTTTTCCCTGCAACAGGTAGATTCTCATATTCAGCAGCTTGATCAATATCTGAAAAAAATTGATGAAGATCAGCGGCGAGGTGTGTATCATTTGATTGCAGCATCTTTTTTATTCTATTGAGAAGATGTTGTTTGCTAGGCATTGGGACCTCATTATGTTTTCTGTCAATTTCATATTATGCAGAAAGAGAAAATGTGGCAGCAACTGGATCAGCTTCCACAGCTCCCGATCATATAATGAAAGCTGGAAAGGCTGGTGAGAGTAGCAACAGAGGACGTAAAAAGTAACTTTCTTGACCATCTTTATATTCTTCATCAAAAGGAGAAAGACTTCAACCGATCGCATGGTTTAAAAACGAAATTTGTTTAGTACAAGTTTCCTTTGGCCTTTCTAGTACAAGATTGGTAAAAAGAAGACATACCCAGGAAAAAGGATTGAATTAGTAATAAATAAATATAAAAAGAACATGTATGACAGGCAAGTTAAAGAGGACAAAAATAAAAACTTTTATAGACTGTTTGCAACTTCTGAACATTAATTTTTTTGTATTATTTTTACAGACTTAATATTATACCAGTAGAGGAACTGGTTATATTCTAGGACGCAAGGACACCACCCTTACACTAAATTATATGCTATCATTCTGTTCCAGCATTTCTTCTTTGTTTCTGTCTTACCGGAATATTCGATGATTTTTCGAGCGATGATTGGTCATGTGTTCAAAGATCCTCTCTCTGTTCTTGTTTTGAAAGTTATTATCCAAAATTGGTGGTAAATGAGAATGGATTTGAATTAAAGTAAAAAATATATATTTTACAGGACTCGTCTTGCTACAGCTACAGTGGCAACACCAACAGCGAATACAACTAGTATGGAGCTAGATCTACCAGTTGATCCCAATGAACCAACATATTGTTTCTGCAACCAAGTGAGCTATGGAGAAATGGTTGCTTGTGATAATCCTGATGTACGTAAATAAGTTCTATGATTATTTATTCTCTTTTCCTTTGTTGAGCTTTACCTTAATCTAAAAGAATCAACCGTTTTTTCCAATAGTGTAAGATAGAATGGTTCCACTATGGCTGTGTTGGTCTGAAAGAACAACCCAAGGGCAAATGGTACTGCTCAGATTGTGCTGGGAAGCGAAAGCGTAAGAAAGGTAGATGATGGATTCCGCTCTACGTGCTTTTCTCTACGGTCCTACATTGCTGAGTTCAGGTGTGGATATAATTGAAAATTAGAAACTATATGCATCTTCATTTTCGTGGTAAATTTATGCCTGCTCTTAGGATTGGATTTACAAGATGCAAATAGTATCTTTGTGCAAGTATTTTTAATCTATGGACGCGTGTGAACATTTGTATATTTTACACAGACTGTATATTATCAGGCACAATTTATTTACGAATTACTCTGAAATTGCAGCAAAATTTGTTGATATTACAGGATTGGCGTGTATATTTTCACCTTTCGGGTGTATTGAAACTATGTAGCCTCTATTTGACTCTCATTAAAAAGAATTTTTGGGGGAAAATGAGTTGTGGAATAGTTTTTGGAAAATGTGTAGTTAAAAAGTGAGAAATTTTGAGTTTACGTTCAAAATATTTTATTATGATAATGTGTGGTTGAAATGAATTTGAGAAAAGGGGTTTTTGAAGAATGATAGACAAACAAGGAGGTAGTTATGCCCCCAAGTCAAGTATGGGATTTGTATGTAGAAGTCGACTTCAATATCATTGTGTCAAAACAAACTAGACAGAACTAACATTCCAATGTTCCAATGAAGAATCAAGACAAGTCGAATATCAGATGCAATTATAATTTGAATCATACAGGAAAGACGATTCATCAAGTACCAAGAGTGCCATCCCTATCTTGAAAATATTGCAGATTCCTAATCCTACTCAATCAAGAGATCATAAAGAATGCCATAGCTCCCATCGCAAAATACCAGACTTACACTCTGGATTATTCGCCATCTACACTTTTAAGTAGTCCATTCACCCGTTCCACAACCCATTGCAGGTGCCAGCTTCTCATCCTTTGGTTGTTCGACCGCAATGGCTTCTGTGGTAGTCATTTGATAAAAATCCAACAAATCAGTTTGTACATTAGGCATATTAAAAACAGAGAAAGAAAAGAGTTATTGCTCTGGAAGGAAAATGGGCCATCTCGACTTCTCTGGCAGATTCCTGCCTTGACCACATCCACATAGTTGCCTGTTCGCACAAGTAAAATGGACGTATAAACGTTTGAACAAAGAAAATAAAAAAAAATTCCGGTGACTTGGTGAAATGTACACAGGTGTAGATATTGATCAAACCTTTAGCAGCATCATATCCAAGATCGGGTAACAACCTGCCAACGACAACAGCACCCTCGACTCTAGCGTTTGAGGCAATTGTATATACCGGTGTCTGCAAATAGGAGTCAACAACAGAGGCCTGATATAAATAAATTTGGAGAACAAACAAAAAAGTGACTGAACTCCCAATTTGAACAAGGAAGAGTTCCTCTCTAGATTAGCTTGGGTCCATACTGGTAATCATAAAACTCAAATAAAAGTTCAGACCTTCAGTGCGTTCTGTATAATTTGAAAACCAATCTTCTGATCAAAGTTGGCGGTCGGCAACTTGGCCAGTTCTTTTGATGCATACAAAAGAGCAACACCCCCACCTTCATTAGTATAGTTACTTTTAGCTTTGCTTTGTAGTTTGCTTATTAGTAAGCTAAAGTCTTTCTTGAAATTTTTCCTTATCGTAATTGGAAGTGCTCAATTCAATTTCGGTCCTAATATGCTAGTTTTAATGACAGCACGTGACACAACCCATCCTGAATCACCTTAATGGATTGGACCCTTATTGCGCGTCGATGGTAGATACCAGCTAAATGCTGGACTCATCACCAAAGCAACTTCGACTTGCTTGACTAAAAAAATATTTTTAGAAGAATTTTGACAGAATTTTCTTTGAAGTATGGACAAAACCACTTGAGTAAAAATCATTTTTTTTTTCAAATCTATGTATATAATATAAAACAAGGTACACCAACCCCTCGAAATACCAACTATTCAAAATAAGTGCATTCGAAAGAAAATTATATTCTTTTACATTTAGACAACTCCTTTTGTAAAACGTATATAAAAATATGCAGTGAGCTCATAATATAAATACAATTTTTGATAAAAGATGCATCAATCCCAGAAATATGTGATGTATTAACTGACAAGATGCGACATACAAGAAATGATACTATGTGACTCAACTCACAGATCTACAGGCTCCAATGTGGCTCAACGCAGCTACTATCTGCTAAGAAAAATGATGACAAAATATGAGCTTGTAACTCTTTTTGTTCTTTTTCCTGTTGGTCTTTACTATCATAGGAACATATCTATTATTATTAATTGTGCGTGATTTGTATGGGACCTCATGAATAATTAAAGTCTCAACCATTTCTTGAATATGGCCCTAAATTTTGATGTTTCCACAGGAATGGTTTTTGGCTTACATTTCTTTCCTTCTATTTCCGTTTTATTTTACTTTGTCTGATAATCAGAAAGCAATGATGTGAAGCACATTACTGCATATGGTTAAGAAGTACTAGTTAAGGTAGTCATAATTAATGTTTTTTGATCAGCGAAATGGGAGAGATGTGAACGGGTGAGTTCACTGATCGGTCTTCCCATTAGGACCAGGTACATACGACTTCCAAGCATACAATATTCAAAACTTGGTGTCTGTTTCTGTTGTTAACTTATTTCAAGTAATTGATGTTGGCATTAATTCTTGTTTGCCTTTTGCATTTGTGAGCTGATAGACTCTTGTTTGATTTCACCTTTCCTAGGTAATTTCAAATATTGTATTGCAAATTTTGTTAAAATCTGTCCAGATTCAAGTGTTAGATGTAAAGGAATCCTTTTTTCTTGGAAGACTATGGTGCAGTCCCTTCATAACCTGAAGCAGATTCAAGCTTCCTTTTGGCCAGCTGCCTGTCTTTTTAAACTCCAGGAAGGCACCTCACCAGAAGCCTGCTTGTTTTAATGCTCGTGGAAGCTGTGTATTGCAGCATTGTTGACTGTTTTTGTGCAGTTTTTTATTGCCCAAATGGTAGTAAACTTCTGAAATTGGTGCTGTCGTGCTTGGAGCCTCAATTTCAGCCAGTTTGCTTTTTCAAGTTGCCTTCGTCTCACTTGAAGGCTTGACATCGTTAGAAAGTTATTTTTCATTTTCTTGTGGATTCTAGATTTGTGTTCAAGGTTTTGAGCTGCATCAATCTTATTCATATTAAATAATTTAGGTTGTGTTTTTTATATTTGGAACAAAAATTTCAAGATTCACCAACTTCAAAATTTATATGTTATTTAAATTGATTCATGTTTCGATACTTGTTTTGGATCATTGTGGCGTTTTACTTTGAATGCGCGAGTATACCCGAAGTAGTTGTACTCACAATTTTGATCAATATAATTTATTTACGTGATTAAAAAAATAGTATAGATGCTTAATTAGGTGTTTAAGGTTTGTTAATTAATTTATTAAATTAAGTTGCGGCTATGGAATATTCATGTAGTTGGCCGTGAACAATAATCCAATTCGAAATCATGGCTGATTGAACTTTGATAAGATTTGCTTGCTCTTTAAATTTGATATAATCAAATTATTTTCTATCATATTATTGTCGAAATATGACTTTTCCAAAAAAATCATAATCATAATGCGCATACAATATTAATTTATTTATGAAGACACTATTGTTTAATATTTCTAAAAATTGATGGACAAATTTTCATGGAAAAAACCACTATTTTCCATGGAAAAAGTGTCAATTTTCATGGAAAATAGTGGTTGTCAAACAGATAAAGTTGGAAAAAAGTATTATTTCCATGGAAAATAATGGCTATCAAACACCAAAAGTTGGAAAATTGCAACATTTTCTAGGTTGAAATTTAAGTTAATCAAACACGTGTAATTAACATTTTCCATGTAAATAATTTCCAGGCAATTGAATTACCTGGAAAATATTTTCTTTCCATGCAATTTTCCTACTTGCAATCAAACGCACCCTAAATGTTTTTTCTTTAAACTGAATAAGCTAAATACTGTAATTTGAAATCTGATAATACTATCAAAACTAAAATATACTAGAGTCATACAAATCTTTATTCTTTAAACTGCATAAGCTAAATTTTGTTTCTAAAATCTAATAAACTGTATAATGCTGAAAAATCAAGCTGGAAAGCTTTATTCTTTAAACTGAATAAACTAAATTCTGTAGTCTGTAATCTGATAGACTGTATAGTATAAAAAAATCACATCAAAAAGGTACCCGATGAGTAACCTTACTCATGCACAGAGTAATCTCGGTGTACAAGGCAAGGCCATTCAAATCTAATAATCTGGTAATCTGATAATCTGGTCATACGTACGCAGAGCTGCCCAAAGGCTAATAACCCTAGTACACGGTCCAAAGTCTGTGTGTGTACGAGAACGAGTCCCAAAAGACCTCTAATAATTTGATAATCTAGTCACACACTATGGAAACACATTCACAATAGTGCAGAACAAGTAAAATCACCATAACTAGTCATACATTGTGGAAATATACTCACACCAGTGCAGACTGGGGTAAAATTATCTGGGTACTTTGTGGTGGTTTATAGAAATAACTTTAGTTATACTGAAACATGTAATACGAATAGAACATGCTACTAAAATGATTTCAATGAACTGAATCAAACATTAAAAAGAACTAATTATAAAATCAATTTTATTCTAAAAATCATGCTATCAACTTAACCTTATAAAATAAGTAACTTCGAAATTTAATGAATACTTGTTTCTGAAAATAAAGTTTTATCCACTCACATAATATGATTGGGAAAGTTGGAAAATAGAGTAAGATACTTGAACGTATCAGCCTCTCTATTTCTTATTCTATGTCTATTTCTTTGCTCAAATAAGGAAATAAAATATAACGCCAAGATTTTATTTTCCCCTCTTTTTTAATGAATATCATCTTGAACACCAAACTTATTTCCCATAACTAGAACGTCATGGTCCCAATAATGGAATATGGTTCCAAATCCTCCCAGATCTTCAAATATCTATAATAAAAAAAAAATGTGATGGAATAACCTGAGTTAAAGTTATCTTCATATCCAAAATGAACATTCTTTAATCTTAGTCTCTACAATACAGTAGCATGTCATCCATCAATTCCTTAACATATTACTTTAATGAGAATGAAATTCTCAATCCATGAAATCCAAAATTGTAACTATATGCTTACATACTAGCCATTTCTAAATCTGCTAAAAATATTCTTCTATCCTTTTAGTTTTCATACATTCCAATAGCAAAACGTAACTTTCAATACTCGGGACAACTCATAACATTAAACACTAAACCATCTGAGCTACATTCCCATGTTATTGCTCGTAGGTCTGATAAACTGATCTGTTAACCCTACTGACCTCTCTAATGTCATCTCTATCAAAAGTAACTTGTGGTTGAGGCAGTACATCCTAGAGCCTGCGAGTCTTACAACACGAGCCAAGACTTCCAACTACAAGATATGTATGACATGTTAAAAACAAAATCAAAATGAATGTAATGCAAGTTGACTTTATGACCATGCTCTGATACCGCTTTGACACACCCCCATCCTGAATCACCCTAATGGACTAGGAACGTGACATGCGTCGATGATAGATGCTAACTAGATGTCAGATCCACCACCAAAGCTGACTATGACTTACTACAAAATATGCGCCAAAATCAAATATTTATGAAAAATATAATGCAACGGGGCCCAAATTAATATATATACACACTTAGCTCAATGAACATAAATAATCTAAAATGGTCATGTGGCGATGACTCCTAAATCAACAAGCTCTTCAAAGCTTCCCAAACTCTATTGCTTCCTAGTAAGAAAACGTGAAAAAATATATGAGTTGATAATTCAGTGAGTGGAGAAATTCGAAAATAATTATACTTTTTCATTTAAATATTTTTCTCATACATGGACATCAAGTTCATATCGTATAGTAATTCACACGATAGCCTCATAAAATTTATAGCCAAAAGAATGAGACATTCTCATAACTCTGTAAATATCATCTCATATTCACGATATAGTCATCAGCTGATATCTATACTATCATCTCATCTCATCACATCACATGTGATCCATCAAAAATGTACCATCTGACTAAAATCTGTAATCCACCCCTCGGGCCAAGTACTTTCGCCACGGGCCTTTGGGCCCCTCCATGTACGAAAGCTAGTCTCTAAGACCTCTGATAATCAATTCTAGAATACGGTCAAGGCCCCTCAGTAAACTATATATATACGATCACGACCCCTTCATTCCCGATCGACCTCTCATTGTAGTATAGAACACGACCAAGACCCCTATGTGAACTAGAAGAAGTATATAATCACGGGTACTTTTCTGGTCGATCTCAATATAACATATGTCTCACATTCCAACTCATAAATAATCCATATCCAAACTTTAAATTTCACATATATCATAGTGAAAGAATCTTTCCATATTAATTATGTAATTAAACAAATAATTTGCGTAATCACACGTAATGTAATTGTATAAGTACCTTATTACTATTTGAAATATATAAGTTTTTCCACTCACAGATCTATGGATAAAAATCGGGTTAAATTGACTGGCATCTCCAGCTTCCACATCACTACCTGAAATACTAATATAATAATTCCAATTAAAATATGACAATTAAACTAATGCAAAGTCACCACTTAATTCCTTAACTTTCAAATTTTCTCTTGAATCTCCATTTCTCGATACTTGAATGAATTCCCCAAAATTTCTTTACTCAAGAATCTAATTAAAAAACCTAGGGTTCACCAAAAATGGTATAACTTACCTTAATATAAAAAAAATCTTTCACAAATCATAAATATCGGCTTGACATCATACTCTTTCCTTAAATCTAAAAATTAAACCAACCATATAGAACTTTAGACAAATTAATAAAAATTATACTACAAAACATTTACTTCTTTACCTTTTTAAAAAAAATGAAGAAATTGAACAATGGAACAAGCTTTTCTTCCCTCCTTTTTCCTTTTCCTTTCTTCCTTTTTCTTTTCTCTGTCGATTTTTCTCTGTTTCTACTCCAGCTCATTTCCAGCTTCGTGTGTATGTAATTGGCAGCCTGTTTGGGCCCCATTTTTTCACCCAAAAAATTGATTTTTTGACCGTTATTTCACTTCTCTAGCCGTCATATTTGACTTTTTCTCTCACAGGAAGACCCTACTTTTCTCCTAACGGTCAAAAAATCAATTCTCAAAATCACTTCCAAACAGGCTCTAGGTGAAAAATGAAATGGGTAATTGGGTTTTAATTGATTTTAAAATGGGCCACTAACCTAATTTGCAAAGAAAGTCCCTCTAATTTCATATGCACTTCCTTAAACCCTTATCTTTCAATACTAGAAAAGTAAATCTGTATTTTAAAATTTATCCATCTTAGACCCTCAAAATATTTTCAATTTGTAAAATAACCCCAATAAAATAATTTACTTCATTAAAGTCTTCATTGACTTTGACTTTGAAAATTCAACTCTTAACTTTTGACTAGATAAAATGGGTTGCAACAACACGTAAATGGAGCCACAATCTAAATAGAACTCAGTGAAGTAGATTTGAAAATGTTTTCATAGTTACATGAACAAGAACAAGTAAAACATCCCAAATTAGGTGTCTAAAGATGAAGATGAAGCAACACTAACCTGTTCACATCTTTTAATTCCTATACATAAATCAATTGAGTACTTAAAACAAATAATCAATTAAATGATTATCTAAATAAATAAATAACTAAACAGTAAACTAATTAATTAGCTTAAATAAGAAAAAAATATACAAACTTACATAAGGAAAATGAGTGAAAGAGAGGAGTGTCTCACCTCTACATTCATCCCCTATTTATAGGGGATGATAAGGGTTAAATGTGCACTTTTATCGCTTAGGGTAAATATACAAATATCTCATTTCATTATAAAATTGCACTTTTGAGCTTTGGATAAATATGAAATTATTTATTTCTGTAAAATTGTATTTCTAATCCCCATAATACTATTTTAATTACAATTCTTATAACAATTTATTCAATCAATTCCATTAAGTCCCTAAAATTTCTAAAAGCTTTCTAAAATATTAAAAATCTTTGCTAGAAAATTTTGGAATGTTACAATCTAATTTTGAATTTTTTAAAACACGTAGTCCTAATAAAATAGTTTTTTAAACTTCAAAGTGCTATTATAGTATCTCCCTCTTTGAGTACTACTCATTCCAAACTCATACCTTAGGCCTCCTATTTATAGCTGTAGATTGATCAGATATGGAACGGATCTACCTAAATTCGATCCAATCCGTTAAGAATAATTATCCAATCCGATAATCCAATGAATATTTGTTGTTAAATCCATACCAGATTTACTATGTTATTGGATATCTGATCCGATTATTTGATCCAAAGTTGAAAATTTTAGAAAGATAAAGATTTTATGTTAGTCAACTTTCAAACACTAGAATTAAAAGACCTAATTCTTGGCTCATCTATTTATATATTGTAAATTTTACTATATTTTAGTGAGTATCCGATATGGGAAGTGAGAAGTTGTGAATAATGAAAGCAACTCCAATTGTTAGCTCCTCTGGTTGTTTAATTTATAAAATAAATTAATTATTATTTTTATATTATTTCCATTAATAAAAAATATTTTCAACTATTTCAATTAATAATATTATACTATTATCTAATATTATCTATTATTTGTTCCATACATATATATATATAACAAATCGGATCGGATTGATCTATATATATATTCGCTTCATTCAGTTAACTGAATATCGAATTCAGATCTTGATCAGATTATCAAACTAAGATCCTAAATCCATTTATAATTAATTTCATCGGATTCGGATCAAAATCTACTCCATTGAATGTTTTTTCTTCTTTCTTTCATGTGTTTGCTCACCCAAATTTAGCTCATCCAAGTATGTACTTTGTTAACCTGCATTTACCGCATCCAGAAGCTACAGTCATTGGAACGAGCCAATTAGAGTACAATTTTCTTCACGTAAAATTTTAGTAAATCTGGATATTAGAGGATAATGTTTGCTAAGACTTACGCCCCGCAGTCACGGCCGAATCCGTCTAGGCAGTGATTGGGAAAATTTAGCACAAACAAGGTGCTACGGCTGGACGAAACTGCCTTCGGCTGGAAACGAAATCTGGAAAACGTGAACAGTGAATTTTGCCAAGAAATCTGGAGGTTTTGCAGTCCTAAACCACTATATTTTGAAGGCTTAAATTAGTGGGAAGTTTACGTGATGGTATATGGTTTGCATGGGCTGCTTTGAAGACATAATCATTGCATGAATTAAATACAACCTGCATGTGTCACAGTAGGAATTAAATCTGGCCATTGGATGAAAATAATCCTAGCCTTTGATTTCATTTTCTCTGCAATGTACTTTATATATATATTACATGTATTGCTCGTTTTGGGGGCATATAGAGAAAGGAAGAAAAACACTTTCGTGTATCTATTTGTAAGGATTTTCTCAAGTTATAAAGAAGGCAGATTTTCCCAGCTTGTTCTTTGTTCTTGCAATTTGTCCCTTTACTTGAGTCTTCGATTGTGCAAGTTTCGTAATCCCAAAAAGGGTTAATTTCGTGGCTAGGGTTTTAAAGGCTAACTTAATCAAGTTTCTAGCAAGGGGGTAGTTACTAAGAAGGGTTAAGGCCGCTACGAAAGTTTTGGTAGAGAAAACTTGGATGCGTGACATAGGGCTCTGTGTTGACTCACATTATTTCAAAAAATATATTTTTAAACGGTGATTTGATATCATTTTAACTGCACATTTTTCAATAAAATGATATTACACGCAAACTCAAAATTTTTTCTTATTTTTTAACCACATATTTCTTATCAGTACACTATGCAAAAATGCATTTTTACGAAAATAATGTGGCTCAAACAAGGGCTAGATTTCTTAGCATCTCATGTTTTATTATTAGTTTCATTCTCAGGAACAAGGTGCAGATTCTTTCCCAAGAGCAATGCACATTGCAAATATGTCCATCGCTGTCCAGTCACTCATCCAGTAACGTCAATTTACAACAATGCTGGAATCCCATATAACAAGTGAAGTTGGAAAAGCTAAATTGGGTTCTATTTTATTTCTATGTACTGGTCAACCTTCATGTTTAATTTTACCCACTATTGATGATGAAGCGGAGTTGTGTATGACAATAGTCGAACTATTATTCGTTATCCAACGACCACTGTGAATTGCTTTTCCGTCTTCGGTTGATACATATTGATATGGCAAGAATAAGAACTATTTCTACCAAACAATATAATTAGAAATCCATATTTTACACATGTTTTCCGATAGCAAATACGCCCTTGTTTGAGTCCCATTTTTTCCATTAAAATACATTCTTCAACAATAATTTGGCCCACTTCAACCTACATTCTTCAATAAAATAATATTACAAGCAAAATTCATAACTTTTCTTATTTTTTAACTACACATTTCCTCGTCAATACACTATTCAAAAATGCATTTTTTGGCAAGAATGTGGCTCAAACAAGGTCATAGTTCAATAATATTCGTCTTCCATGCATACAATCCCAGGTTGCCTCTTTCGGGCTTCAATCAAAAGCCAAGCATAAAAATGTTTGCAGATCATTTGTTTTGCCTACTACTTATGAAGCGCAACCCTTTTCCTTTTCATTCACTTCGGCACTTTCATTTTCTTTGCGGAATGTCACATTCAATGAAATTTCGATGTCTCATTTTTCAACTATTCTAGCTAGACTGTCGAACATTCTTGGCAAATCTTCAACTTCGTCAATGGCTACAAGATTCCCTGCATCATTAGTCGTACTCAATTCACTGCTTGATTATTCATTTAGGACCCAATCAAAATACCCATAGTTAACACTAAATGTTTGAATAATCGCCCTTTGTTCTTTGTCTTCCTTTCAATTTCAAAACATTTTTGCAGTCCGTGTGCACACCATGGGCATTATCATTTTATCGGGCAGTACGTGAAGAAGTCGTCTGTGCTTCTACAGTCCTAACAAACACCAGCATACCTTTCCCTCATCCTGGAACAAAAATCAGATTAAATCGTGTTACGATAAGTTCGAGAAAATCAGCCCACTTTGTTTCACAAAAATAAGAAATAATAAACTGCAAATGAAAGAAACATAAAAAGAAAATGAAAAGAACACGATATTTTCGTCCTAAGGCAAGAGGTTCAAAACCGGAGTTCCTAATCCCCTTTTGAGCTTCCGCCACCGGAAGGAATCACTATATTAACCGAAATCTCCAAAAATTACAGATCACAGTTCATGGCACTCAGGCAAAATCACATCAAGATTTCGCACACAACAACCCGCACTGCATATTAGAATATCCACTCAAGGATTATGCCTTATAAAACCACTCAAGATCTATTATGGGGCTGAAATTACAATCAAATCTACAGGGGGCCTTTTTGAGTGCAAAGGAGAATCAAAAAACCAACAATCGAGAGAACCGAGAGTTCGAGAGAGAGAGCTGGTAAAAATGAAAAGTTACGGCCTCTCAAACCCTAGAAGCCAGATTAATATCGAAGGAGCTAGTAAGTTCCTCATCAACGGTAAGCAGATTGACACTTGGCAAGATCTGGAGCGTCTGCTCTTATTAAAGAAAAACGGGTTTCAGTAACACGTTTTATGCCAAGCCGATCAGCCCAGTTCAAGTGATCAAATGATCCAGCCCACAAGCCCATCAGTTTTAATAGTCCAGCCCAATCATCATTGTGCGATAATATTTTTCTCTACATTCTCCACCTTAGTACAATGATTTCAACATCATTTATAGTGATTCCTACAATCATGACATCATTTGCTCGGGTACCTAATACACAAATCAGCAGCAATTTATATTAAGCTGCTTTAAACAGTCCAAGAACTTGTTTAAAGGCAGTACTTTAGTTCCAACATCAGCAGGGTTAAAATGAATAGAAATCTTTTCAAATTTAACAACACCTTGAGAAAATACATCTCTAATAAAATGAAATTTCACATCAACATGTTTAGATCTATTATGCAGCATAGGATTTCTACTCAAATATATAGCAGATTGGCTATCAAAATGTAAGGCAACATCATTTATGAAGCCAAATTCATTTAAAAGTCCTTTTAGCCAAATTCCTTCTTTAATTGCATCAGTAGCAGCTATATATTCTGCTTCAGTTGAAGACAATGCAATAATCTTTTGTAATTGTGATTTCCAACTTATATAGGAATTAAATAAAGTGTAAACATAGGCGAAAGTTGATTTTCTGTTATCCCTATCACCTGCATAATCTGAATCTGTGAAATCCCTCAAGATAACACTCTCAGATTGTTTTTTATACTCAATTCCTAGGTCACAAGTTCCTTTTATATATCTTAGAAGCCATTTCATATCTTTCCAATGAACCTCACCAGGATTTGACATGTATTTACTCAATACACTTATTGAAAATATCAAATCAAGCCTAGAACAAATCATTAGATACATATCTGACCCCACAACATTAGAATATGGCACTCTAGCCATCCTTTTTAACTTATCTTTTGTTTTGGGACATTGATCATTAGATAATTTGAAGTGATTTGCTAAAAGTAAGCTCACACTTTTAGCATCAGACATTGCAAATCTTTTAAGTATTTTCAAAGCATAAGATTTTTTATTTAGACTTAGTGTGCCATCTCTTCTATTTCTTTTAATTTCAATACCCAAAATTTTCTAACAGGACCTAAATCCTTCATTTCAAATTTAGATTTTAATTTGTCTTTAATTGATTCTATTTCCTTTACGTCATGACTTGCTAAAAGCATGTCATCCACATAAAGTAGAAGATAGAGTGAATTCTCACGACCGTTTCCTTTACAATAAAGACAAGTATCGAAGTTACTTCTTTTAAAACCAGGTCCAAGTACAAAAGTGTCAAATCTCTTGTATCATTGTCTTGGAGCTTGTTTTAAACCATAAAGTGACTTTTTAAGAAGACATACTAAGTCTAAATTTTTATTCACTTCAAAACCTTTAGGTTGTTCCATAAAAATGATTTCTTCAAGATCTCTATTTAAAAAGACAGTTTTTACATCTAATTGATCCAATTCCCAATTAAGCTGGGCTGCTAGAGAAAGTATTATTCTAACAGTTGTAAATTTTACAACTGGAGAAAAGATTTCATTGAAATCTATTCCCCTTTTTGGGCAAAACCCTTTGCCACGAATCTTGCTTTGTATCTAATGTCATTCTCATCTTTTTCACCTCTTTTGATTTTAAAAATCCACTTACATTCTATAACTCTCTTTCCCTTAGGTCTTTTCACTAAGGTCCATGTTTTATTCTTTCTCAATGATTCCATTTCATCATGCATTGCAGTCAGCTAATGCTTATAGTCCTTGCTACTCATAGCATCATTGTAGGACTCAGGTTCATTCTCAATGAACCCCTGAACAGTGAGAAGGGATATTTCATCATCAAATCTCACAGGTGGTCTTATTTCTCTCCTTTCTCTATCTCTAGCAAGTTGATAATCATTTAATGGTTGATTAACTTCAAAGTCTGATTCAATTTGATCAGTTTCATCATTATTTTGAACCTCAATTTCACAATATTCATTCTGATCAGGTTGTAGATCATCATTTAACTTGCTCCACCTCAATTTCAGTTTCTCTTCCTTTATTTTCAGTCTGACCAAATTCATTAGTGTTATTTTCAGATTTTAAACAAGACAGATCAGATTCATTAAACACCACATTTCTACTTATTATGATCTTATAACCTTTGGTCTCTCTTACCCAAAGTCTATACCCTTTTACCCCTTCACTGTAGCCCCAAAAAAAGGCTTAAGGGCCCTAGGTTCAAGTTCTCCCATAGATTGATGTGCAAACGCTACACATCCAAATATTTTCAGATTACTTAAATCTACAAGTTTTCCTGTCCAAACTTCTTTAGGGGAGTTAAACTATATAACACAAGATGGGCTTCTGTTAATGAGATAACTAGTAGTTTTTGCAGCTTCTCCCCAAAATAACTTGGGAAGACCAGAACCTAATAACATACATCTAACTTTCTCAAGAATAGTTCAATTCATTCTTTCAGCCAAGCCATTTTGTTGTGGGGTGTGTGTCACTGTTCTGTGTCTCAAAATGCCATGCAATTTGCACAATTCATCAAATTCATAATTACAAAACTCAATCCCATTATCAGTCCTCAACACTTTAATCATTTTATCTGTTTGATTCTCAATCAAGGTTTTCCATTCTTTAAAAACATTAAAAGTGTCGAACTTATTTTTAAGCAGAAAGAGCTAGTTTTTTTCTAAAAAAATCATCTATGATTAAAAGAAAAAAATCCGAAACCAGTATGTGTGGGCATAGAAGCTGGTCCCAAAGATCAGCATGCAAACATTTAAGAATAGACACAGATTTATGCATCCCAGGCAGAAATGATAATCTATTTTGCTTTCCTAGTATGCAATGATCACAAAAACTGAGTTTCTCAATTATATCTTTACCAAAGGCACCTTGTTTTTTTTCAAAATCTGAAGTCATTTGTCATTAATATGGCCCAATCTTTTATGCCATAATTGTGACTTATCATTGAGGGCAGAAATTGCTGCTGATGTAGAATCAAAAAAGTTTTGAGTTTGTAAAATGTAAAGTCAATGTCTCTTGAGGGCTTCTGTAACTACTTGAGAGCCCCTCAAGATTTTGGTGTATCCCTTGTTAATCACAATACTATAGTTTAGGTCATCTAGGACACCTAAGGATATCAAATTTCTTGTAGGTCAGGAACATACCAAGTCTTCTCTAAGATCAATTCATTATTACCATCCAACCTTAAGGTGATTGTTCCTATTCCTTTTACCTAACAAGACATGTGATTACCCATTAACACTTGACCTCCATTTACATTTTCAAACTCACTAAATTACTCTATTTTAGGACACATATGAATGGTGCAACCTGAGTCAAAGATCCACTCCTGACTAGGTGGATTGTGTATAGCAACATAGACCTCATCTACATTGTACTCATTTTCATAAGCCAAGGCAGCACACCATCATTATTAGACTTATTTTTCAAGTCATTAAGTCTCTTATGACAATCTTTGATAAAATGACCTTCACCTAGACAGTAAATACATTTTTTACCCTTAGTCTTGTTTTTCATTTTATCTTTAAAGTTCACCTTCTTCTTGTGTCCAGGTTTCTTATTGAAATTGGCCATCTTTGGGTTTGAATTAGGTTTGGACTTAACCATTAAATTTTCACCACTAATAGATTCTCTTTTTTCAGATTTTAACTTGATAAGTGTGTTTTTGCACACTTATTTATATCACAAACATGACTTAAATACAAGTAAAATGATTGAATTATTACTTAATTTTTTTGAATTCATGCAATGTAGGTGATTCTATGGAAATAGTGGAATTCAGGAGAAAGGGGCCGAAAAAAAGACCAAATTGGAGCAAAATGAAAATTCAGGGACCAAATTGTAATTATCTGAAAGTTGATCCGATGAACACATCAAGCAATTGATCAAGCTAAGCACCAATTGGAAGTTATAATGGAACATTGGAGCAACTAGAAACAAGAGAGGAGGTCAAGGATTGAAGGAATGAAACTTGAGGATCAAAATGACTCAATTTAGAAGTTTACTCTACTATGCGGTCGCATAGTAGAAAACCTATGCGGTCTCGAGTAACCCTCCAGGGATTAAAAACGTCATATTTCATATACCTATGCGGTCGCATAGGTATAACCTGTGCCCGATTTTTGCAGTTTCCTTATATAATTGCAACTCCTTTGATAACCTAATTTCGACGGGTTTAAATAGCAAATAAACATCCAGAAGCCGCACGAACGAATTGGGAGGCAAAAATATTCGTTTTGGAGAGGATTTGAAGGCAAGAACAAGAATTGATGCGAAAATTTACAAGATTTCTTCAAGTTTTGATAACCCGGTGATGTATTTTATTCAAAACTTGATAGATTTCGTTATTTTTATCATGATAGGCTAGATTTTCTGCAACTAGGTGATTGATGAACCATGTAATTATTATTAAACTTTTTATTTCATGACTTTGAATTCATCGTTCGATGGAATTATTTGAATGAATTATATTGCTTTATTTATTTCCACAATTAATGTGCACTTAATTTGTGTGAATTTGGTGGTTTAATTCTGAATTTGAGAAAATTGGATTAAACTCGACATATATAATTCATCATAGGGTCCGATAGGGGATAGAAATATACCCGTATACCATATGTAAATTTTTAATTGCTCACAAAATAAAATTACAAGCATTCTTGTATAATTGCATCCGTCATAGAAATATAGGCTGGTGATTTATGAGAATAGGTTCAATACATCTCGAGAGAAAGTATTGAATAGATTTAGGAGCATTGATTTGTCAAATTCTCATTGGATTATCAAAATTGTGAAATTAGGGTTTAATTAGTAATTATTTGGGGATTTGTGATCCTAGTGTATTCGTTTTATTTCATAAATTGACAATACATTTCATTTATTTTCATAACATTTCATAATTGAGTCATTCTTTAAGTGAATTTGAGTAATTAGGGTTTGATTTGAAATTAGGGTTTTCAATTTGGGGATTTCTCCCAAAATTAGGGTTTGATTTGAAATTAGGATTTTTCAATTTGGGGATTCCTCCCAAAATTAGGGCTTTTAATTCTAAAATTCATCTTAAATCAATTAGTTTCGGTTAAAGCTAAAATAAATAAAATTGAACTACTCTTTCTCTGTGGGACGATACTCGGACTGCTAAAGTCCACTTTATTACTTGTCACGGCCCGTACACTTGCGGTAATTTAAATCGAAAGAAATATTTCGCGAACATAACTCTAACTCTTTGTTTCTCAATGCATTTATTATCACATCATTAGTTAGAGTCTCCCTTCCATATTCAATAGTATTTTTAACATCTTTATATTTATCACTTATTGAATTTAACAAGACCACAGCCAGCTGATCTTTTGAGAGTTTCTCATCACAGTCGGCTAGGTCACGGGATAATCTGTTGAATCTATCAATATTTGCCTCAAGATCAAGAGATGGATCCAATTTGAAACCAAAAAATTGTTTTAGAAGATACACTTTATTAGGCATAGTTTTATTTAAATAAGTATCTTCCAATTTTTTCCATAACTCAGCAGCAGCTTTTGTCTCACCAATCTCTCTTAACACTTTGTCAGACAAATGCAAGAATATAGAACTCCATGCAATTTCATCAAGTTCAATTATCTTAGTTTCTTCCATATCATCAAGCCATGACTCATCAAGGGCCTTTGCACATTTCTGTTGAAGTAAAAGAGCTTGCATTTTCTAGCGCCAGAGACTAAAGTCTCCTTTACCATTAAAAATTTTCAGTTTAACTTTTGTTGACATAATCAAAACACAATTTGATCATACAGTGTGCAGGCAAATCACTTGCAAATATGATAGTATATATAACTTGCAAGAAGTCAAATATCATACACAATAAACAAAATTAGAGTGTACAGTTAACAAGTTGTATGTGTCAAATTATTCAGTAAGTAAACTTAGCAGTTCATTCTCTATAGAATAGGCAGTTTACTCAAAAATAGCTCATATAAAGTACTCAGCAGTTCATTCTCTAAAGAATAGGCAGTTTACTCAAAAACAGCTCATATAAAGTCACATATACCTAAGTCACAGCATACTATGTACAGAGTAAGAAATACATGCAAGAATCATGTAATGAAACTAGATCGTTGACTGAAGTCAAGGCAACCCTAAGATTCCAGACAACTCAAGAGGTTTCTGGACATGGGTATTGCCAAGAGAAGTCACAACTCTAGGGTTTAAGGCTCTGTTGCAGAAATCTCATAGTACAGGCAACTACAGTATATGTAACTCAAAGAATATGGAACGAACTCACCAAAGAAACCTTGTTAGGGTTTCACGAAAATAACGAGTTCAACTGAACCAGTGCAAGAAACCTTCAAATCTACCAACACCGACGCCAAGAACCACCGTCAACTAGCTCTGATACCACTGTTACGATAAGTTCAAGAAAATCAGCCCACTTTATTTCACAAAAATAAGAAATAATAAACTGCAAATGAAAGAAACATAAAAAGAAAACGCAAAGAACACGATATTTTCGCCCTAAGGCAAGAGGTTCGGAAGTGGAGTTCCTAATCCCCTTTTGAGCTTCCACCACCGGAAGGAATCACTATATTAATCGGAATCTCCAAAAATTACATTTCACAGTTCATGGCACTCAGGCGAAATCACACTAAGATTTCGCACACAATAACCCATACTGCATATTAGAATATCCACTCAAGGATTACGCCCTATAAAACCACTCGAGATCTATTATGGGGCTAAAATTACAATCAAATCTACAGGGGGCCTTTTTGAGTGCAAAGGAGAATCGAAGAACCAACAATCGAGAGAGAACCAAGAGTTCGAGAGAGAGCTGGTAAAAATGAAAAGTCGCGGCCTCTCAAACCCTAGAAGCCATATTAATATCGAAGGAGCTAGAAGGTTCCTCATCAACCAAAAGCTGATTGACACTTGGCAAGATCTGGAGCGTCTGTTCTTATTAAAGAAAAACGGGTTTCAGTAACACGTTTTATGCCAAGCCGGTCAGCCCAGCTCAAGTGATCAAATGATCCAGCCCACAAGCCCATCAGTTTTAATAGTCCAGCCCAATTATCATTATGCCACAATATTTTTCTCTACAGATCGCTATCCTAGAATCTAAACAACTTCAACCACTTTTACCTATTCTAAACAAGAGTTTATATGCCTCCATCATTCTTCCACAATTACAACACTACTTATGTATAATCAATTCACTATCACAACTAAAGATAATAATTAAACGATTAACAAGAACATGAGCAATGCCAAAAGCTTAATGTATACTGACACTTAAAATAACTAAAATAGGAAAGGAAATTCAGCTTATCTGAAGGTGAATGAGATCAGATACTGGGTGAACACTACTCAACAGACTGAAAATGCACTAATTCCTCTTTGGTTTACTGCAATTATTTCCATTTTCATATCACAATAGATAATGTAACAACCTCCCTCTAGTTGTAAATTTGTATAGTAGGTTGAGAAGATTGTGACGGTTTGTGGATGGGACGAGTCGGTCGGAGGTGGAGATGAGTGCGTCGATTGTGGACAGACGTCTTCTTCGGAGGTAAAGATAGTTTCCAAGGTTCCGAATCAAGGAAAAGGGGAAGTAAGATAGGCTACTGGAGGTGGATTTCACAGTGGTGATACGTCGATCATGCGACCGAATGTGGATTTCACAGAGACGATTTTTAAGGTTCCCAATGGAAAAGTCGAGAATTACATTTACATACACTTGTCTTCTGCGTTCGTCCCTTTTTCCCTTTGGTTATTTTATTTTCATTTTTTATTAGGTAGGTACCACATCATTCCGTGAGACTTCTGTGAAACAGCATTCTGTATATCTAGCACGGTTGTTTAAAATGGGACTGGGTCAATTGTTTTACTATTTATTCAAATAATAATTTTAAATCTACATGGCGTCAGGCCTATATTGGGCCAATACCTGCTAGGTGTAGCTGGCCCGTACCCGCATATTGACAGTTGACACCAATAAAAAAATTTCCCCTTTCTACCGAATCTAATCCCTAATTCGTAAAATACTCGCAGTATTCATCGGCAGATCAAATAATCATTTGATTACAGAAAAATGACGGAGGCCGTGATTCGGAAGAAGGCAGGAATGGCGAGCATTAAGGACATGCCGGTACTTCAGGATGGCCCACCGCCGGGCGGGTTCGCTCCAGTCCGGTTCGCACGTCGGATCCCCAGCAAGGGCCCCAGCGCCATGGCCATTTTCTTTGCGGCTCTTGGTGCCTTCTCCTGGGGCATGTACCAAGTCGGTAAAGGCAACAAGATCCGCAGGTAATCCCTCCGCCATTTCTCACTCAACAGACTCACAGTATATATACCTGTTTATGTGAAATCATGTTTCAAATTGGGCGTTTGAAGAATCCTAACTGGTTTGATTTCGGGACAGATTTATTTACTTTGTAATTTCAGCAAGACGTTAGGCTAGAATTACAGAAGAACAAATCCATTTACTGAATTAGTGTCCCTTCAAGTTATGTATCACCTACAGGCCTAACTGTCATATATTTGTACTGACACAACATACAGATTTCTGAGCTGAATATTATGACAATTTATGCAGTTCTTGACAATTCAAAATTCTTTTGTTCTGACTTTTGTGTTCTTGGTGAAATGTCTTTCTACAGTGGTGTTTTTTGGAGCTAGCCAGATAACTCTTAAATTGGCTCCAGAAAAGAAGTCTGGTTGACAATGCATGTTATATGGGTACAAATATCCGTGCATTGTTAATAGATATATGAGTATAAAGATTGAGTTTTTCTATGGTTGGTCTCTGATTTCGTCGGTGAGAGTGGTGATTTCTTGAAACTTTTGGGAGAACCCCGAGTTGTAGAAAAGAGGATTTGGTTTTGAATCATTCAAACTGGGTTTTCTGCAATATTACCTATATTGTTTAGATTCTTATATAAATTGTTTTAGGAGTGTATTGATGATATAGACTTCTTCCTTCCCTAGGAGATCATTACAGTTTTCAAAGAGTTCTTTTGAATTTAGTCATAGAATATTGCTATAAGACAAATGATTTGTCATATGCACTAGTTGTGAGCTTTCTGACCTATGAATATGCCGCCTTGATATTACAGAGCTTTAACTTTTATAAATTTGATTACATGATGGAGAAAGTAGGAAAACCATAACCAGTTGATACCTGATAAGTATGATGTTACTTTCACTAACTATTCCAGACTGAGTGGTATGCTCTCTTTAAAATTGGTTGAGTGATGCTCTGTGTTGCACCCGAGGTTATATGGTTCTTATATTGTGGAAAGAAACGGGAGTTAAAACCATGGGAAAACCTTCATTGCCGATAGAGCACATCCATCACTTCTTTGGTCTATGACTCTCAGCCATAGATTTTGGTCTGAGTGATGGATGCAATTGAAGCTTGTGCAACATTGAAAAATTATATAGCTCAAACCAATATGAATCTTGGCATTGATTTTGGCATATGTGCTTTAATGTGATACTAGACATGTTTGGGAAGTTATCAGACGAACTAATGCACTCCACTCTCTATAGTGCTAAATTTACTCCTTTTTCTTGTTTTAACCATAGTTTTGCCATCTCTAATATATCTCTTCATGTACAAGTGGAGTTGCACTTGTAGGGGAGTTTTGGAGTTTGACCCATATCAAAAAGTATAACTTTTCCAAACCTGTGTTATTAGTCTAATTTTCCTGTTAGACTTAATATCATTTGATTTTGATAATAGATGTTTAAAAAAAGTACCATGGTCAACATTTTTCACATTATTTTCATTATGATTTCCCTTCTTATGTATTAGTGGGAACAACCCATGTATCAGTGCAACTGTCGAAGGCCCACTAAGATCAAAGATGTGCTGTAATTTTTCAACAGCCTGTTTTACGTGTCTATATTGTATTTCACCCACACTAAGCTGCACGTTATTATTTGTTTGGAGAGATAATGTTATTTGTTCTTTAAATTTGGGATCACCTGGTATAGCCAGTAAACTGGGACAAAGTTCATTACATAGCCAGTTATATATTTTTACCTATATAGATGTGCCTGATTCCAATTCTTTGGAGAGAGATGATCATTTGGTATAGTGGAAGTATTGGGACGAAGTTCATTTCTGAAGCTTTCAATGTGAAGGGATTTGGATTTGGTCCGCTTAAAGAAGTATACATAGACTGTGGAGCAGTTGCTGGATCTTTCTGTATCTAGCTTACACTTCCTTTTTGTATAGTTTATTATATAAAATTTAATATAAGGGGTCACCACCAAGCAAGTTTCCTGTAAAATTTATGAAACTAAAATGAAGGAAAAATCTCAATATGATCTTGAAAATTGGCAGTAGGAATTCTATATTAATGATGTAATCTAGCACTTTCCATTCCATTTGGGGATCAAATATCGATAGATAGAGAAGGAGGTAAGTCTTGACATCAGTTTCTAATGCACGTTCATGCAAGCATATGATTTATGTACTAGTAGTTCTCATGTGCTTTTGAACTTGTATAGCTAATATTTACATGGTGCAGATCAAAGGAACCAAGCTTTGTGTTTGAAATTGGCCTACTTGTTTTGTTTTGGTTTCTGTTTAGCAAACACTTCCATTGATAGCTTATTAAACAATTAACTTTTTTGGGTGAAGATATGGTATTATGTATAAAAATGTGGTGTTCACTGAAGGACTAGGGATGTGTGTAAGAGACTAAAGACTTTCATTTATTGAATCTTGGTCGTTATGCTTGAGGATGGAACTTGTATACGGGCTAGAGGAATGTGATGAATATAATGATCAACTTCAGCTCTCTGACATAATGAAGACCTTTCATTCTGCTTTGGCCCACTCCACCACAATTTTTTTTTTTTAATAGGTAATCAGAATTTTATTAATTAAAAGAGATTTCACGGGATGTGTACAATCACTTTAAGTAAGAGAGGAACGACATGAAATTAAGCAACCCTTCTATAGGATTTTTAGCCGTGGCATTAAACTAATTATATAAAGTCAAATAAAACATTTCTTTAATCTGCGTTATTGTCTTTGTTTGATCTTCGAAATAGCGATTGTTCCTCTCTCCAAACACACCATGCAATGCATTCTGGAATAAGGTTCTATACAAGTTTGCTATCCTTATCACGAAATTTTTTCCCCCATGCCTGCAATATACATCCTCTATACGCCTTGGCAGCATCCAAACCATAGATTGAGAAGCCAGCATATTGTTCCATAGTCAACGAATACCATCACAATAAATGAACAAGTGGTCTACCGTCTCCCCATCCCTTTGGCACATATAGCACCACTTGATCACATAAAAGTCTTTTCGTCGAAGATTATCCACCGTTGACACCTGCACCCTCACAACCGTCCACAATAAGAATGCTATCCATGGAAGCAATTTGCTTTGCCACACCAGCTTCCAGTGGCATGAACTCTTCGTAGGTCCTAAAAGAGATCTAAAATAAGTGCGAACAGAAAAGATACCATCTCGTGCCAACTTCCACCTGTTACAATCATTCTCTCCTACTCGAATTTGTACCTTATGTAGAGATGTCAAAAGCAACGAATAATTATCCAACTCCTAATCCTATATGCCCCTCTCAAAAGTAATATTCTAGTTGTAATTTCCATTATAAATGGCTAATACATCACTCACCATAGCAGAAGGCACTAAAGAAATGTGGTGCAAAGAAGGAAATCCTAACTTCAGCAGTTGATCACAACACCAACAATCATCTCAGAACATGAAATCATTACCATTCCCCACCACAAAATTTAGTTTATCCTGAAAATCACTCCATTCCCGTCGGATATACCTCCACAAACTCACCCCATAGGAACCACGACCCTCAACCGTACACCAACCACCTTCATCACACCATACTTCTCTATGATTTCTCGCCAAAAGTTCTCTCTCTCTACTCCAAATCGCCACAACCACTTACATAATAAGGCCTTATTAAATAAAACAAGGCTCTTAACTCCAAGGCCTCCCATCCTCACAGGCGAGCAAACAATACCCCCAATTAACCAAATGTAGTTTTCTCTTCTCCCCCACCCTTGCCCAGAGAAATTCCCTTTGCAATCTCTAATTTATTTGCTATTGCAACCGGAGTAGGGAACTACGACAAAATGTAAGTAGGGAGATTAGAGAGAGTGGATTTAATGAATGTAAGTCGGCCTCCCTTAGAGAGATACATACGCTTCCACCCTGCTAACCTCCTCTCCACCATTTCCACAATATAATTCCAAATATGCATACTTTTAAACCGTGCTTCTAACGGGAGCCCTAGATATGACATAGACAACTACGCAACCCTACAACCTTATATGTCAGCCAGCACCTCTATGTTAGCTACCTCTCCTACTGGAATAGCCTCAGATTTCCTTAGATTGATTTTCAATCCGGACACTGCTTCAAAGCATAAGAACAAACGATGCAAGTTCCTGAATTGTTCATCATCTACCTCGCATAAAATCAACGTATCGTCTGCAAATAACAAATGGGACACCTGCAAGTGACTAACCATAAAGCCCTTTATCAAATCCTCTCCCACAGTTCTTTCAAGTATTCTACTGAAAACTTCCATCACAATAACAAATAGCAATGGAGATTGTGGGTCCCCTTGCCTTAATCCTCTACTACTCCAAAATAACCCTCAGGTGTTCCGTTGACCAAAACTGAGAACGAAACAATAGAGATACAAAACTGGATCTACTTACACCATTTATCTCCAAAGCCACATCGCCTAAGCATATACAAAAGGAACCCCCAGTTCACATGATCATAAGCCATCTGAATATTGAGCTTACATAGCATTCCTGGAATCCCCGAGCGCAATCTTGAATCAATGCATTCATTCGCTATAAGCATTGAGTCCAAATCTAGCGCCCTTTTACAAAAGCATTCTGAAACTTGGATACTACTTTCCCTAGCACCTCCTTTAATCTGTTCGTCAGAACTTTCACAATAATCTTATGCATCCCACAGACTATGTTAATAGGGCGAAAGTCCTTAATATCAGTCGCTCCCGGTTACTTAGGGATCTGCACAATAAATGTAGCGTTAGAACTTTTCAAGAACTTGCCACATTAAAAAAAATAGGTAAGAACATCCATAATGTCCGATCACGCTACCTCCCAACATGTTTTGTAGAATGAGAACAAAAAATTGTCCTGTCCAAGGGCCTTATCATCATTCATGCTAAACACTACCTCCTTGATTTCATCCTCCCCAAATGGTCTCTCTAACCAATCGGCATCCTCTTCTGTGATAGTAAAAAAATCCAATCCCTCCAACTCCGGCCTCCATTCAAACTGCTCCCGATAGAAATTCTAATAGAAATTCACCATATGGCTTCCAATTTCTTGCGATTCTTCATAAGTAACCCTATCCACCTCTAAACACTGTGATAGAATTGTTGCGCCTATTAGAATTAGCAACCCTGTAAAAAAAAAAAAAACTTAGTGCGTTTATCTCCCTCTTTCAACCAAGTGACCCTAGATTTCTAGTGTCAAGCAATTTCCTCCATTTCTACCTACCTCTGCAGCTCTTCCCTTAGCACTCTACCTCTTTCCTTCTCCTCTCCAACCAACCCTTGACTCTCTTCTCACCTATCCAATTTGTTTATATCGGAAAGACACTGAATTTTATGATAGTTCACATTGCCCACAACCTCCTCATTCCATCTCTTTAAATCTTCTTTCAAATCCTTCAATTTTTGATCTAACACAAAACTGGGAGATCCCCTGACATCATAAGATATCCACCAAGTCTGTACTCGTTCCCCAAAACCTTCTACTTTCAACCACATCTTCTTAAACTTAAAAGGCCTTCTTCCACTGCCCCTACCATTCCCAGAGAGCATAATAGGGAAATGATCAAAGTACATCCTCTCCAATCTCTTTTGAAATACGTCTGAATACTTGGCCTTCCACTCTTCACAAATTAATAATTTGTCTATACGAGAAAGAACAGGTTGGTCTCAATTAGATGACTAGGTAAACTCTCCTCCAATCATGGGCAAATCTACCAACATATTTTCCCTAATAAAATCTGAAAAATCCTCCATAACCCTGGTTAGTCTCCCACTACTCGACTTTTCAATAGGAAATCGAACCAAATTAAAGTCACCCCCAATACACGTTGGGAGATTCCACGACGCCATCATTCCAACCAGCTCATCCCACAAGCCCCCTCTACTGTCAATAGAATTAGGCCCATAAACTCCTATGAACATCCAATGAAAACCATCTCCAATATTTCTAAACGATATCGATATAGAAAATGACCCTGCACATGCCTCCATCTCAAGCACTCTAGAGTCTTACATGATTAGCACGCCTCCAAATGTCCCTGTTGACCCCAAGAACTGGTACCCTACATGTTGTCCCCCCTATAGGCTACTAACCACGGCCCTCGAGATGAACTCCATCTTAGTTTCTTGCAGGCAGACGAGGTCCGCACCCATCCCCGTATAAAATTTCTAACACCTAACCTTTTCCCAACTTCATTAAACCCCCTTACATACCAGCTAATGAGTTTTGGTATCATTTCAACATTCCATCATCCCTCCCCAGTATTTCTTTCTTTGACTTGCCACTCTTACGGTCATAGTTTACTGACCATTCGAGCTGCTTTAGTTCACGATCACTTTTCTTTTTAATTTACCTCCTTGTATATTCATGCCCTGTCCCCTATTAGCCTCCAGTTCCTTGAATAATTGTAAAAGTCTACTTTAATATCCATCACAGGACATGCCAACCAACTTATTGAAATCCTAAATTTTTTGTAAAACCCAATTTGAAGGTGATTGTCTAGCGTCAAACGCATTCACTTTCGTTGTTTCCTCTCCGTGACAAAACTCCAAATGATCAAAGGACCATTCCTCCTCTTCCTCCACCTGTACAACATCTCTATCTATGTCTCCCTTTTTGGCGCCATTTACCCACAACACCAAAGCTTTTTTAGTCCCCATGTCACTTTCTTTTAGAGACTTAAGAGTACCTTCTATTATAGGTGTTCATAACCCCTGTTGAACATGTCACATCTTGTTTTTCCACAACTACCGAACCTGAACCCTCTGCTAATACATGTCTCGTCCCTTGTTCAACTAACAATAATCCATTAGCTAGTGGAATTACGTCCATCGCACCCGTTTTCACCATCTCCAAATTCTCCTTACTCGCCTCTGTTTCTTTAGACAAAGGTACCACCTCCTGGTCTATTTCGATCCCCGAGTCAATATCATCTCTCTCCAAGTCGACCTCCTCATCATTTTTGGAATACTCCGCTTCTAATCTTTCCTGAGATTCACATATGGGCTCGATCATTTCCTACTTTTCCTTAGTATAGTTTGCATTCGATGATGACTCTTTACACATCAAGTTCACTAGTTTTCCAGCAGCTGGATGCTCATCCACGACCACTCCACATTTGCTACAACATAACATCTTGGAGCCCGTTTTAGACCTACTTCCCAATAGTCTAATTAATTTATCCAATGCCCCATTCAATTCGTAGACATAGGCCATTATTTCAGCCCTATTCAAACAATTGTCATGTGAGCCTTCATCATTTGCATCTAAAATCTTGGATACTCACTGATTAGCTTGATTTGCTTAACTTCTGCATAAGTCGACCTCTGTCTATTTCGTTCATCCACCATTCGACGTTTGGCCTTATCCCTAGCAACAAATGAATCAACAACTGTTTGAAACACTTGCGAGATTGTTGCCCATCTCTCTCCATTCGCACCTTCCGGCACCATGACCACTTCTTTCCGACGCCTCTCTCCATATTGTGCTATCATCAAGTATCTACCATGATGGTTCATACAACGTTGTGCCAACAAAGCTCTAGAGGACTCATTGAATTTAGAGACAAAGTCCTCCAATTTACTAGTCCTCAATCTATCCACTATATTCATCATCCAAAGTGCACCAAATCTCCCCCATATGAATTACATCCGATAAATTCGAGCCCCATTCTGTCATCCTAACAATACCAGAATCGTTCACAAATACTACAAATTCCTTTGCCTCCACTCGGAAGTGATGTTTGAAAACCATTATACATGCATCCGCCACCTTTTTCTCCTGATTGTTTCTAAAAGGCATGTTTGATAGGATAGTAGACAAGCGGAGTAATCGGGGATCGTCATGAGGAATCTGCAGCATCGCTGGAGTCGGCACATAGCTTGCATGTGCCGTCGAAGAGGCGCGTTTACTGGACAACTGGTCGACCACCGTCGGAATGGCCTGCAGAGGCTGCTGGTTGGGCACGTCTATCAAAAATATGGCCGGATTGTGAGAGATCAGTGTTGGGATCCCAGGTCTTCTCATGCCTCTACCGAGTTCTCCTTTCCTGCCACCTGGTTTGCCAGTGCTTACATCGTCCACCTATCCCCAGAGTGGCACGCCGATGGATGTGTTACAAGCGGCTATGCTAGGGTTTCCATCTAGGGCCGCCGCCTATGGGTGTTTGTATAGGCTGTATGGGATTATTTGTGGCGTGAGGTCAGTGTTTTGGGGTTGGTTGGATTGTTGGCCGTTGCGGGCACCGATCGGGATAGGTAGTTGGGTTGTAGATGGGTGGTGGTGTGATGGTTGGGTTATTTTGGATTTGGGAGGGAGTCTGACCATCCAAAACTACCACAATTTTTAAATGCCCATGCCTAATCTCTGAAGTACTGATTTGAGGCATACACAACTTTTATTCACTTAATGAATTGCTGAAAATAATCTTTGATAAGTTAATCAATGCATTCATTATTGCTGGATTATAAAGTTGCAGCATTAAATCAGTTCCTGGAAATATTTTATAATATTTGTGAATTACTACACTGACATTTTGTTTGGTTGTTTGCTCTCTCTGAAGTTTTACATTTTAATTGTTCTCATCTATGAAGTTATGTAGGACTCTTACGATACCTTGTATAAGAATATAATGCATATTTTATCTCACTTCAACTTTGACCTATAACCTTTAGATTCTAAAGTTCTTATCAGAGTTCGATATTAATCCCGGGTTTTTCACCCATTATTTGGGAAATTAAATAGTTATAAATAGTAAATTTTGGAGAATGTGTGGTTAAAAAATAAAGAAATTTTATTGGTTTGTGTGTAGAATATTTTATTGTGTGAATGTGTGGTGGAGAATGATACTGTAGCCAACAATTTAAAATCTTAAAAGGGGACAAATAGGCACTAAAGTTATCTCTTCCATTTTCATCAACTAAAACTATAGCATCATTGAAGGGCATATACCAAGGACCTTGTCTTGGATGTGTCTCGTTTAATACCTTTTGTCATTTGAGCTATTTAAAGCATCTCTTTTTATTCTCACAAAGAGGCACTACGACACTTGCCCTATTTGTCTTATATCTTTTTGTTCTTTAAGATCTAACAAAATATGTCATCCTTGAAACACCCATCATCCTGACTTTCTCATCTTCACCTTCTTCTTAGCCTCCCTCACATTCAAGAGCCAGACTCTTTAAGCTCACATCCATTATATGTTGTTAATGTATTACTTCGTCTCCATTCTAAAGTAAACTACTCCAACCTTATTTTAATGAGAGAAACTGATGGAAAATACAATTATAAGTTCAGTGCATGTCAAACACTTGATATGACCTTATTTGTATTGGGTGACGAAGAGTAGTTAGATAGGAAACTCTGTGTTAAATAATACTGGAAATGCTTATCTACGGTGTTAAATAAGTTTTGATTATAGCGAGACTATGACTAGTTAGGCATTGCAGATTTTAAGTGGAAAAAGTCTTTCCAAATCTTCAAACGTGAAAAAACAGCCAATATTATTTGCAGTTACAAAGCATGCTTTTGCTCGCTGATAGGTCTCATGTAGTTATGTTTAACAAAATTGTAAAAAGGATTTATGAGATGTTAATTATGCCCATATGTAATAGGAACTGAATTCAAAGTTAGGCTTTAAATAAGACAAAAAATAAGTCTAAACCTTGACCTTTTCAAACAATATGTGAAATGAAATATTAGGTGGTTGTCACATATATACCCCTGCAATTTGCTGTGCTGGCTCTTTCGGTTGCTTCTCTAGGACATCTGAAATAACTCCTTTAATGGTCTTATACAATGTAGTTATCCAGATATAGGATTCATGCCATGGTTGGTTGAAGCTATGATGTTCGGACTCAGATATCGGGTTTGGGTACGTATTTAAGTATCGGATCTTTTATTTTCTAAAATGTAAGATACGGGGACATGGTTAAAAAGATTCCAAATTTCAGACACAGATACGTGAGTGCGTCTTTCAAACTTCAATTTGTTTATTAATCTAAGATGTCAATTTGAATAAACTAAAATCAATTATTCACAAAAAAGAAAATGGGTATTGAATAAGGAGTTAAAACGAATAAAATAAAATTTTGGGGTTTAGTTTTCAATTATGGACATTACTAAATGTTATATAAAATAGCAAATAATGAACTTGATTGCAATTTGGACTTAGTTAAGAACTAAGTAGCACTATATAGAACCATTTTCATTTTAGGGAAGCGTTCTTCCTACACATAGATTTAATAAGTATTTTTGACAAATAATCTTGACCTTTAGATAAAACAAATCCTACAGTTAGTAGCTCATAGATCTCAAGTGTTTATAACTAGCTCTCCTATGATCCTAGTGAAATATATGCTGACTGTTAGATTTGTTTCATCTAAAGGTCACGATTATTTTGTCAAAAATACTTGTCAAATCCATATGTAGGAGGCACACTCCCCTTCATTTTATACAAACAAAACCCTAAACTACCGATATACAAAAGGATAGAAGGGGGAAAAATGAAAAAAAAAGGAAAGAGAAAAGAAAGAAGAAGGGAAAACTTAGTGTTGCTACCTTTGTCCACCCTCTTGGTGGCGACACTAGGAGTATAGAGAGCGGAAATGAGAAAGAAGAAAATGAAAGAAAAAGAAAGAAGAAAGAAGCAAAAACGACAAAGTATCCGATTAAAACTTGGAGGATCCGATATATATCCTATACCCATGTTGTGTCATGTCCGACACGAGTACTTTAAATATTTCGAAGAGTCCGAGCATCAAAGGGTTGAAGTCCATAAGGATATGAGACTAAGTGCCTGTTTGGGTATCATTATAAGTTGCTAAAATATAATGTGATAGAAATGAGTGGTATATTAATGGAGTAGAAGTTATGAGTTCTATGAAATGTATGGTTAAAAATTAAAGTTTGATTTTGATTTTTAAATTATAAGGAGCTTGTATTGGAACCCAAACAAGCACTTAGGATAAAACTATAAGCTATTAATGTGATAGAAATGAGTGGTGGATAAGTAGGTATTGGCTTTGGGTTCTACGAAATGTTTGGTTAAAATGTTTGACTTCGACCACTAAATTATAGGGAAATTATAATGTTCCAAGCATGCACATATTATGATATGGAATGGCAAACCAAAATGCAGTTGGGAATAATATTAAACAAATTTTATATATATATTTTTTTTCCATGCAAAAGCAGTTCAGATTTCTGACAAATTATCAAGTCATCTAACACCTTATTTATATCTTTTGCTAATTTTCTTGAGATACAGCAGGAAAATAAATGTGATCCTACAAACATATAACTTTTATCACGCATTAAGAAAGTCGAGATGAACCTGAGATTTATGAAATCAACTTATTTTGGTTTGGCAAAATATAAGCTCCATAAAAGGAATGTTGTTGGTCTTTGTCATATACCAGGTGGTTCTATTGCCACATTTCTTTGGAGAACATAAAGTACATTTCTCCATTTCATTCACAATATTCTAATAAATGACAAATAGTATATGGTATTTGCAGATGCCTATGTACATAGTATCCTTTTTCTTATCTTCATAAGTTTATTTTTAGTTGCACTTTGGTAGCAAGTTAAATGCTGCTGTTACTTTATAAGGAGAGGATCCCCAAATAATGCCTGGAGTAGTTATATGAGTAATATATGTAAAGTGGAAGTTGTTGATGGTTTTTTTGTTGTACAGGGCGCTCAAGGAAGAAAAATATGCTGCCCGCAGGGCAATATTGCCATTGCTTCAAGCCGAAGAGGATGAAAGGTGATGTATTTTCTGTAGTGTCCTATTACTAGTCTTGATTATTTAAATCAGTTTCTTTTCCCACAAGGAAGTAGCACTTATTCTATTTTTCTTCTTTTTTTGCTCTCGTTTCTTCTAGATTTGTCAAAGAATGGAAGAAGTATCTCGAGGAAGAGGCCAGAATCATGAAAGACGTGCCTGGTTGGAAAGTGGGTGAAAATGTGTACAACTCTGGAAGGTGGATGCCTCCAGCAACTGGGGAGCTTCGTCCCGATGTCTGGTAAAGATTTGATGGTCCAGTGTCGAAAGTTCTTCTGGTGAATGGGTTTCAGCAGTAACATAGTTTCTTTCCTGCGACATTGCACTATCCTCTGGCTGGAATTCTCATTTAAATAAAAATGATGTTAAAAAATCTGTTCACTCTTATTCAAGCTACTTTACAAAAATCTGTCAATTTGCTTTTCCAACACGGTCCATTTTGCTTGAAAATGTGGGACCCATGAAATCCTCTGATTTGTATGGGACTCTTCAGATTTTACGATTTATATCTTCCTTTCGCAGTCTAATAAACGTCCATGTGGTTTCTTTTTTTCTTTTTTCAAAGGCCCATAAGATCTTTATTTGATTACTTGGCATCTTTACGGCAGCGATGACATTGCTAGAATCTAATTAAGCCCTTGTTTGACTACATTCTTCAAAATCACATTTTTCTTCGAGCTCATTTTTAACTACAATCTTCCAATTATTTTGCGCGTAAATCTAAAATTTTTCATTACTTTTTAACTTGCATTCTTCCCAAAAAAAAATAATAATAAATAAATAAAATAAAATAGAATAAATCACTGTTACAAAAATTAGTCTCCATTAGGCTTTTATTAAATTAAATTTTATTTTTCTCTCTTATTTAAACTTCAGAATTTTACATAAATTAATATTATATGTAAATTGAAAAAATTTTCTCTTTAAATCACTCGTTCTTCAAAAAGTATTATTTCAATCATTAAAATTTGAAATAATGGGGCCAAACGGGAACTTATTATCTCTGAAAAAGGGGGTCAAACATGGCTAAATCTTGTTGATTTGTATTCCTTTTAGCTTAGCAAACTTTTTATTCACATGGCGCATACCATTCGGCAGCAAGTAGGTAAATGACTTCCATTTGCAGGACTCGACTTTTAGCCCTTGCATATTTATGTTAAAAAGTTCGATTCATATCCGGTATCTAATACCTAAGCGCTTAAAGAAAGTTACGAGTTAATCTTCGAAATAGAGGCTTTATCTAGCTTCACACTCTTTAGTGTAGTTGGAGAAGTCTTGTAATTTTATTTTCGATATCCTTCTATATTAGTCCATAATTGTGAGCCTTCTTGACTGTCTCATGTTTGAGAATAATCTAATACCTAAGTGGTAAAAGAAAGTTACGAGTTAATCTTCGAAGTAGAGGCTTTATCTAGCTTCTTACTCTTCAGTTTAGTTAGGGAAGTGTTGTAATTTTATTTTCGATATCCTTCTATTAGTCCAGAATTGTCTTATGAAGAGCCTTCCTGATCATCTCGTGTTTGAGAATAATTCTCAAATGACATGGCAATACAAAGAATTCAGTGTAGTAAACTTGTTAGCATCAATTATAGTATGCATTATGCAAGCTCACGAAAACATGTAATAATTAATTCGGTATTGCTACTGGTATATAGGGGTGTACCTAAGCGTGTACACCCCTCTCACGTGAGGTGTGGGATCCACTAGATTAATTCTGATTATTTTTAATGTGATTTTCAAGCAAATTAGTTTACTCTCACCGTTTGACTTTAATTAACGACCCTCTACATTAATTGATAAAACCCCGTTGGGTCTCATATGAGTGAGAATCCCATTTGATTTATTAGAACCTTAAGTGACTTAAAAAAAACTTAATAGAACATCTAGATATATCGATTACATCTTTGTATAATATTTCATCTTGTTGAATGACTCGACAAAAGGCATAATTTTAGTTAAGTTCGACCCACTCTTTAGAAATACCAAATGTTTCATAGTGATGAACATATCAATAATCGAGTAGCCTTGAGTGACGCTACAAAATGACATCAGTGGGGGACTCTAGTTTTTCACTTTGTAACACTGGAAAGTGAGGTATATTGAATTATTAATATGGACTTGATATTTAACTAAAGAATTTGGTCTCATCACAATCATGCATGTGGTATTTTACATCTACTATGTAAATAAAAAATATAGAACTAAATTGTGGATGATTATGGATTAATACTATCTAATATTTTTCGAGGCAAAAGGAAGACTAACGGGTCAATTTTTAAATACGTTTATATACTAATTGTCTTCTTATATCCAACTGCGATATATATATATCTGATACTAGTCGACATACAAGTCTAAAATAAATGAACATGCAATCCATAATGATAAAAATGCCTTCAATTTCATCATTTGGAACCAGTCTTCTCATCCACCCATACATTACACCAATCCACTGAATCAATATGCTATGGCTCCACAATTTCCTTCAATTTCGTTGATGATATTGTTTCGAAAAAACGAAAATATTTGTATTATTGAATTAGTTTTAGTAAGAGAACAATCATCCACATCACGTGACGCTTAATATCAGTGTTCTTAATAGCATAAAGCGTGATTAGACGTGGAGACCAAACTTCAAACTTTACCGACCTAGGCATAAAAAGTGTTTTCTTATTTTTATCTTTATTTTAAATTTTTAATCATTCTAAAAATTATTTAATAGTTAAAATAATGCATACCAAACATCTAAAATTATAAAACACTAGTTAATAATTTCTACAATTAGTCAGGTTTATAATTATCAAGTTTTCCAACTAAAGAACTCCTACTTGAAATTTTCTAACATGCTTTCATTTTTAACTTTTGTAGAGGTAAATTCATTTAAAAACTTGAAACTAAAGTCAAATAAAAAGGCTTTTGAAAGAATAAATAAATAAATAAAATTAATGAGTGTCATTAAACTCTCATTGCCAAGGTGTGACGTTTGGCCCGAGCCTCGTGGTTAGGCTCGTTTTTTAGAACACTGCTCAATATATATTGAATAGTGACATAAACCTAATTTAGACTGCCCAGGCTCCGGACAACACATCTAAAGCATCTTTGGTCTTCTTAAAAGAACTAATTTGGTAAGCAAAAAAGAAATAAAAAATTTGTTTACATAACCCATTTTACACTGGGCAAGAGGAGAGACAACAGACATTAAACATAACTATATGTTCTTTTATTTCATAATCTAAGTATAATGTGAAGATTATAATGTCTAAGGGGATAATTCCCAGTCATATTTTTTCTTCAAATCAGAGGGAGAAGGGGGATTTTTTTTGGCAAAATAAAACCCATCTGCTTTTACAAGCCAATAGCACTGATTATGATCATCGTCCCCTTGACCAATATGACAGGCGGTGGGATCCTTAAAAACAACAAAAGCTTTTTGCCTCTTTCCACACCAAAAGTGACAGAAAAATAATGTTCTGAGAAGTATATCTTCATAAAAGTGCCAATGAAAATCTTGATTTTCACTTAGTGTATGATATCCTAAATCATCATCTCTGGAAGCACAATGAATCCTCAATGGATTGGGACTTAGGTGTATCCCATTCACAACATGAACATCATATCCTTTAGAGAAGTGAAAAGAACTCAGTATTTGAGCAAACCGAAAAAATAAGATCAGTAAACAGAAAAGGATTTTCATTTTCAAGAAAAGTAATTCTCTGGTAGTGTTTCTGGTTATTAACATTTTCTCTTTATATAATGATTTATAGAGTTAAGATTGACAAAATTTGAATTCACAATATCAGAATCAGAAGTTAGTTGAGAATATATTGCCCCTTATTCTATGCATATTTTTGTTTTGAAATTGAATCTTAATTTAATTGTTTAAATATCAACCAGATTTTGATAATCTTGATGTAAACTTGATCTAAGATTTTGATAATCTTGATGATTTTGGTAATCTTAATTTCATTGTTTAAATTCATTAAGTTGTTTAAAACAGAAGCACCAAAATTTATTAGTACATTTAAGAAGTGGATAATTTCTTAACTCACTTTGATGGAGGGTGGACACTTCTTTATCAGAAACTGCCTCTCTCTGCTCATTAAAGTTTATATTTACTTATCAATTGAAGTAAATACAAGAAAGTGGTTAAGAGAGAAAATACAGTTTCCTTTTCTCTTAATTTGCAGGTTTGATAAAAAAAAAAAATTATGGTTATGGTTATGGTTATGGATCAAAAAACCAGAAAAGTCAATGGAAATATTATGATTTTGTCTCAGGATTATTGTTTTATCATGAAGATTAATTTTCAATTGAGTAAATTAATTATTCTGCAGCTGTAAATGAATGAAACCTAAATATTACACAATAATCAAGTTATCACTGTTTCCTTATATAGACATGTGGCATGCATATACAGATAACAGTGCTTCTATTAATGAACTTGGTTTTTTTATACGTTTTATACTTGTTATACATATCTATTGAAATGATCTATAAAGCAGTTGCGTAGCTTATTCTAATCATCGATTCTTAGCTTATACTAATCACTGATGTCATGGCACATTAATTTATTAGGTGGATTATGGATAACACATTTAATTATCATCTCTATATTATGCAGTAATTGATAAACTAATATTGCTGATTCATTTTAAAGCTTTTATGAACTATTTGTATAAATGTTTCTTTATGTAAATTAAAGTTGCATAATTTAATGTTCAATTAATGTTGTTTGTTAGTGATCAAAGTGGCCAAATCCTATGGTACTATGACCATTTAATTACATATTTTACGTCAGTTGCTCATGATAGATTGATGCTTATAAAAGAAAATGACATAATCAATACTATATATTGTTGTGAGTACATTGACGTTTATAGATTATAAAATTGTTAAAATTGTCCAAAGCATTAATGTACTACCATTTTATATTTTGATATTTCGTAGTGTTTGTTCTTGTTTCCGCACATTCACATGCTTCTTACGTTTCATTGTTCAATGGGCTTAATTTCTCTAATTAGGATGAACAAATCCAATTCCAAGGTCTAATGTTCATGCAACTCACCTTAGAGAAGGATATAAGTCTACTATTCTCAGAACTGAAAATTGCTTAAGGAAATTATGAAGTTTGTTGAAGAGCATTTCAAAAATGATGATAAGTCACTTGCTACAACACTAATAATGGCTACTTTAACCGTCATGAATTTTGATGGTTCCCACACTGTACACGAGCATGTCATTAAGATGTCTAATATTATATCAAGACTTAAGACTCCAAGGATGACTATGGATGAGAATTTCGTGGAATAATTTATCAATTACTCTTCACCTTCTAAGTATGGTCAATTACAAATAAACCTCAATACGTGAATTGCATAATATGCTTGTGCAAGAGGAGATAATGCTTAAGAATCAAGGTGATGGAAAAAAATACCAAATGAAGTCTAGAAGGATATTTTGTAAGGATTACTAAAGATAAATGAGTCTTCTACCCAAATTCACATGAGACAACACAAAGAAGTCGAAATATTAAATTAATTTCGACAGAATAGTTTTTTAATCATTTTCTTAAGAGAGAGGAGTATTCCCATAATTTAGAAGCTGGAAAATATTTTCAGAAAAGTGGAGATATGTTGAAAATGCTTTATTATTTCTGAGGATGATAATTAAAATTAAGGAAAAAGGTCAAATGGGACGATAAGGAGCACAAATTATTTTTGAGTGCCTGTGAAATGGTTATAGCCGAAGGTCATATCAATGGTAAATTTCTCAAAAAGCATAACTCGGAACTCTAGATTTTCTTGTTCAACACAACCATTAGGAAGAATTGGAACAAGACACGGCAGAAGAAATAGTCGAATGCCATGAGGAGAGACCACATTCTCCGTCGTAACAAAATCAAGTAAAACCACAATTGTATCATTACAGACAATGAATGACGTAATCGTAAAATCAAGCTATCATATTTTCCAATTGAATTTATTTTTCTATATGTTAGTTTCATGCACAATATTAGTACCGGTGTATGTTGATCTGCTCTTTTTTGGGTTTGAGTTAAAAAATAAAAAAATGGCAAATCAATATTGTTTAGCTTTGGGTTAATAGGATATCTCCAATGGTACATTAAAACTTCCCAGCAATTTGATGTAATGAATAGTGTTACATTAAAACTATTAATTTTTTAAGTTTTTCATTATTCTCCTTTTGCCCTTTTCACATAAATTAAAAAACTTAATTATTATAGTTAGAACTATAAATTTTACTTCCTTTTTTTAATATACCCCTACATTAAATATTGGTAGTTCGTTTTTATTATTATTTTAAATACTTAATCATTTTAAAATTTATTTAATAATTAAAATAATATATACCAAATATCTAAAATTATGAAATACTACATTTACTTTATAATTTCTAAAATTAGTCAATTCAAAATTTCAAAATGTGTAAGTTAGACTACTTTTCATATTTTTCAACTTTCAATGAAACAAATCCTACTAGACAGGTTTATAGGAATTTCTTTCATACTTTCAAAGTTTCTAGCAAAACAAATTTTCAAAATCATAATTACATAATATAGATAAATCTTATCTAAATCTTTATCGAATAAAGTCATTTTTTATTTTTGTACATATATAACAATTTAAAAACTTGAAACTAAAATCAAATAGAAACCTTTTAACGAAAAAAAAAAAAGAAAAAATAATAATAATAAAAGTTAATAAACTAAAATCAAATAAAATATTTTTTACAAAAAAAAAGAAGACGAAGATAATAAAGAACTTCTAGGCGCACATTAAGCAGTCAACTTAACAATTGACCGTTTAATTCGCACTTATTATCGAGGCAAAGCGTTTTGTCTATGCCTCTCATCTAAGCGCTTTTTTAGAACACTGATCTTGTCTTAGTGTACGTCCAAAAGTGCCCTAAGCTTCAATAGCCCAATCTACTTTATCACCACAACCTAAGTTCAACACCTCCAGATACACAAACCAGCTTCCAAAGCAACAGCTCAAATTGAAGTATGAATAAGTATAAAAGGAAAATATTTATGTTCAGAAAATCTGCAAACTGAAAACCAAAGTGTAGGCAGCAATTAAAAAAGAAAATCAAATCAAATCGATTATCTTACACTTAATAAATGCATAACCCAAACATTCACATTTTTACTATTGAGACAAGATATTTTTGTTTATACAACTGAAATTTGGGAGGCTAGAAACAACTGCTTCCCAAAGATTATTTCAGTCATTAGTTGCTATAAAGAATGCTCCAAGAGGAAGGACTACTATGTCGAAAATATTCATCTGTCCGTTCTATCTATTTGACTAAACCTATGAATTTTACAATCTAATCGAGTAATACATCCGGGTCAGTGTCGATGATATATTTATGGAGAAATCTATCTAGCAAATAGTGGAGTGAATTTGCATTATGGGATTGACCCGACTAGAGAAAAGAAGAGCCTTATCCCTGTAAAAATTGAAAGGATGGACGTTTAAGTAGTTCTGCTGCTGCTTTCACACCAGTAAAATCAGAATCCTGGAGAGAACTGCTAATATCGTCGACCGAGAAAGGGATGCTGCAGCAGCAAAAACAAGATAATCAATATATGAACATAATTTTATGAGTCGAGAAAAAAAATCTCTTACAACGATACCTTGAGTTATCATCCAACAAAAAGGAGTTGCTATCGGCATCATGAGAGTCCAACATCATGATATTCTTCATGCTAGAGATTATCTGTAGAAATCCAATGTAGGGATATAGGAGAAAATCGAGATACAATTTTGAATTCATATTTGCAGTTGGAAGAACGGAAACTTACGTCTGGAGATACACTGCTAGTATTAAAATTGTCATCCCTGTAGAGAGTACAAATTCTATAAAGCTGTTGAATTGTTAGCATCTGGGAATATCAAAAGATAATAAAATATCAGTAAAATAGAAAATTACAGAAATTCTGTGAATTATTCTTGCATTGAGTTAAGGAATAGTACTTCTATCAGTGCTAGAATTCATCACTACTTTGAATTCAAAGTGATGAGAAAAAATTGCACTAATTCTATTCTCTATCAGGGAGTGAATGGAACATGATGAAAGAATCAGGTAAAGAGAAGAAACATAAGAAAATGAGACAATCAAGAAAAGAAGGAAAATATTACACAAAGATGGACAGGCTTACAGGGCACAAGTCAGAAGTAAGATCTTCATAGGTTATTCGTAACTTTTGGTGTATGACCTGCAGATGAGGTAAGATTTTGAGTCAAACTACAGGCTGTATAATTCTCGTCAACATGAGTGAAAAGTATAAGTAGACTTCAGCAATGTTCAACATGTGTCAATTTCAGTTCAATTGATGATAAATCATCACAGATGTCCAATAAATTGCAGTAAATACTGGTGATTTAAAATTATTTGCCAGCAAGAGAACAAGAAACATACCAGAAACCCTACAGCCTGCCGTACATGTTTTAATTCATCCCAAGATGAGCCCACATACTGAAACAAGATTCATAGTTAGACAATCTACAATTTGCAGCATGAGTAATCCAAATGCATAAACTTATACAACCAATGCTATAAAAATATAAAGGAATAGATGCATGGCAATAACCAGCTAAAACCAAAAGTCTACCTTTTCTTTTGCATGTCCACACCAAAGTTCTAATTCATCTAAACCTGCTTTTACATATTCACCATTGCTAAATGTGCAGCACTCTCTACGAAGGAGAAGGCTGAGAAAAATGCAACAATGTTACACCACACAAATAAATCTGGTAATATTATAAAAAGAAAATATCAGGGCTTTTACAAGAGCTACCTATTAAAAAGCTGGACGTCAATATAAGAAAAGATCTGCGTGAATATTCTCTGAACAAGGACGGGAGGCACCTGAAACAAGCATTGTAAGATTGGAGTGGATAGAACTTCCAAGGTATTAATATAGTTAGTATTGCTTACAAAATTGTCTTGCAGAGTACTCAGAGTCCCCTTTAGGCTCTCAATGATGCTTTTCCAGTCATTGGTAGGATATCTACTGTCGAAGGATATACCAGATGATCGCAAAGAATTTTCTGTTGACGTTCCGGGTGCTTGAATTGTTTCTGTTGACGTTCCAGGAGCCTGAAATGTTTCTGTAGGCGTTCTGGGCACCTGAATTGTTTCTGTAGTCGTTCCTGGTGTCTGAATTGTTAGGAAGATAAATATTAAGTACCATATATAAAACATTAGATATGAAGTTCAAAACTCTTGAATATGGTATAAACAATGAAAAAATTGGAAGTTACTGATAAAAGAAACAGTAAAAGAACTGGAGAGGAAATTTCCATTTTTGGTAATAGTTAGAAATATTGGCTTCGAAATAAATACTCCCTCCATCCCATTTATATAGGCTTACTTTCCTTATTTTCTTGTCCTGATTATATAGTCATGTTTCTTTATTAAGCTTGTTTTTTTTTTCGTTTACTAATACACCCTTATTTAATTTGTCTAGTTATAACCAATTTTTTCCCTTAATCTTGAAATTGTACAAATATAAACAAGGGTAAACTAGGCAAGTTATTGGCAAAAAAACTTTTAATAACATTAAATAAGAGTTCTTAATCCGTGTGAAAAACAAAACAAGCTTATATAAATGGGACGGAGGGAAGTAGTTCTTTGAAGGGTGATTTATCTTCTAAACCTCTACTGAAATGCAACTAATACAAAAACATTTTACATGATTTATTCCTTAAGTCCTGAAACACAAAATACAAAATCTAAATACGAAAGACAAGAAAACATAAAAGGCTACGTCATACAGAACCACAACAGATCATTAAAGATTTAATTTAGAAACGAGGAAGTGCTACCTGGATACATGAAGAAAGAAGTGATGACAAGTCCTTTTTTGAATTATCTCGAATGATACCATAGATCTTCTCAACGTAAGCAGTCAGCTGCTGCTTAAAAAGCAAAGCAGGATACTTGGCCTCAACCTGGCAGACTTTGTCAAGTCCGTCGCGTCGGGACGAAAGAAAATTTGATTGCAATTTTGTAGAAAGCTTACAATTGAGAATTTGAATACATTGAAAGTAAATTGAACATTGATTGCTGAAAACTGAACATTACAATTGATGAAAGCAGAAAATTACAAATGCTGGTGCAGGGGGCGGACACCAGTGAGCTTGAAAGATTTTTGAATGACTAATACCCCCTATAATAGCATTCTGAACAAAAACCCAAGTGACGGGAGTAGACGTTTAAAAGCCGAGGAATCATACTAATCTTTTACCAATATCAGAGCTATTTTACAATTAAAATAACTATTACAATGAAACGAAAATTACAACTCAAACTTGAAGTAATATTTACAATGTGCGGCCGAAGTTGGGCAAACTGCGGCTGCGATAGTGTCAAGGGGCTAAGTAAAGCTGCGGTCCTTGACACCTTTAGATGAAGCAAATCCAACAGTTAGTATCTCATAGATCTCAAGTGTTTATAACTAGCTCTCCCATGATCCTAGTGAAATACATGTTGACCGTTAGATTTGCTTCATCTAAAGGTCACGATTATTTTGTCAAAAATACTTGTCAAATTCATGTGTAGGAGGAACGCTTCCCTTTATTTTATACAAACAAAACCCTAAACTACCGATATACAAAAGGATAGAAGGGGGAAAAATGAAAAAAAAAGGAAAGAGAAAAGAAAGAAGAAGGGAAAACTTAGTGTTGCTACCTTTGTCCACCCTCTTGGTGGCGACACTAGGAGTATAGAGAGCGGAAACGAGAAAGAAAAAGAAAGAAGAAAGAAGCAAAAACGACAAAGTATCCGATTAAAACTTGGAGGATCCGATATATATCCTATACCCATGTTGTGTCATGTCCGACACGAGTACTTTAAATATTTCGAAGAGTCCGAGCATCAAAGGGTTGAAGTCCATAAGGATATGAGACTAAGTGCCTGTTTGGGTATCATTATAAGTTGCTAAAATATAATGTGATAGAAATGAGTGGTATATTAATGGAGTAGAAGTTATGAGTTCTATGAAATGTATGGTTAAAAATTAAAGTTTGATTTTGATTTTTAAATTATAAGGAGCTTGTATTGGAACCCAAACAAGCACTTAGGATAAAACTATAAGCTATTAATGTGATAGAAATGAGTGGTGGATAAGTAGGTATTTGCTTTGGGTTCTATGAAATGTTTGGTTGAAATTTTTGACTTTGACCACTAAATTATAGGGAAATTATAATGTTCCAAGCAATGCACATATTATTAAATGGAATGGCAAACCGAAATGTAGTTGGGAATAATATTAAACAAATTTTATATATTTTTTTTTCCATGCAAAAGCAGTTCAGATTTCTGACAAATTATCAAGTCATGTAACACCTTATTTATATCTTTTGCTAATTTTCTTGAGATACAGCAGGAAAATAAATGTGATCCTACGAATCATTAAAACATTGCGGTCTATTGGAAATGGATCATATAACTTTTATCACGCATTAAGAAAGTCGAGATGAACCTGAGATTTATGAAATCAACTTATTTTGGTTTGGCAAAATATAAGCTCCATAAAAGGAATGTTGTTGGTCTTTGTCATATACCAGGTGGTTCTATTGCCACATTTCTTTGGAGAACATAAAGTACATTTCTCCATTTCATTCACAATATTCTAATAAATGACAAATAGTATATGGTATTTGCAGATGCCTATGTACATAGTATCCTTTTTCTTATCTTCATAAGTTTATTTTTAGTTGCACTTTGGTAGCAAGTTAAATGCTGCTGTTACTTTATAAGGAGAGGATCCCCAAATAATGCCTGGAGTAGTTATATGAGTAATATATGTAAAGTGGAAGTTGATGGTTTTTTTTGTTGTACAGGGCGCTCAAGGAAGAAAAATATGCTGCCCGCAGGGCAATATTGCCATTGCTTCAAGCCGAAGAGGATGAAAGGTGATGTATTTTCTGTAGTGTCCTATTACTAGTCTTGATTATTTAAATCAGTTTCTTTTCCCACAAGGAAGTAGCACTTATTCTATTTTTCTTCTTTTTTTGCTCTCGTTTCTTCTAGATTTGTCAAAGAATGGAAGAAGTATCTCGAGGAAGAGGCCAGAATCATGAAAGACGTGCCTGGTTGGAAAGTGGGTGAAAATGTGTACAACTCTGGAAGGTGGATGCCTCCAGCAACTGGGGAGCTTCGTCCCGATGTCTGGTAAAGATTTGATGGTCCAGTGTCGAAAGTTCTTCTGGTGAATGGGTTTCAGCAGTAACATAGTTTCTTTCCTGCGACATTGCACTATCCTCTGGCTGGAATTCTTATTTAAATAAAGATGATGTTGAAAAATCTGTTCACTCTTATTCAAGCTACTTTACAAAAATCTGTCAATTTGCTTTTCCAACACAGTCCATTTTGCTTGAAAATGTGGGACCCATGAAATCCTCTGATTTGTATGGGACTCTTCAGATTTTACGATTTATATCTTCCTTTCGCAGTCTAATAAACGTCAATGTGGTTTCTTTTTTTCTTTTTTCAAAGGCCCATAAGATCTTTATTTGATTACTTGGCATCTTTACGGCAGCGATGACATTGCTAGAATCTAATTAAGCCCTTGTTTGACTACATTCTTCAAAATCACATTTTTCTTCGAGCTCATTTTTAACTACAATCTTCCAATTATTTTGCGCGTAAATCTAAAATTTTTCATTACTTTTTAACTTGCATTCTTCCCAAAAAAAAATAATAATAAATAAATAAAATAAAATAGAATAAATCACTGTTACAAAAATTAGTCTCCATTAGGCTTTTATTAAATTAAATTTTATTTTTCTCTCTTATTTAAACTTCAGAATTTTACATAAATTAATATTATATGTAAATTGAAAAAATTTTCTCTTTAAATCACTCGTTCTTCAAAAAGTATTATTTCAATCATTAAAATTTGAAATAATGGGGCCAAACGGGAACTTATTATCTCTGAAAAAGGGGGTCAAACATGGCTAAATCTTGTTGATTTGTATTCCTTTTAGCTTAGCAAACTTTTTATTCACATGGCGCATACCATTCGGCAGCAAGTAGGTAAATGACTTCCATTTGCAGGACTCGACTTTTAGCCCTTGCATATTTATGTTAAAAAGTTCGATTCATATCCGGTATCTAATACCTAAGCGCTTAAAGAAAGTTACGAGTTAATCTTCGAAATAGAGGCTTTATCTAGCTTCACACTCTTTAGTGTAGTTGGAGAAGTCTTGTAATTTTATTTTCGATATCCTTCTATATTAGTCCATAATTGTGAGCCTTCTTGACTGTCTCATGTTTGAGAATAATCTAGTACCTAAGTGGTAAAAGAAAGTTACAAGTTAATCTTCGAAGTAGAGGCTTTATCTAGCTTCTTACTCTTCAGTTTAGTTAGGGAAGTGTTGTAATTTTATTTTCGATATCCTTCTATTAGTCCAGAATTGTCTTATGAAGAGCCTTCCTGATCATCTCGTGTTTGAGAATAATTCTCAAATGACATGGCAATACAAAGAATTCAGTGTAGTAAACTTGTTAGCATCAATTATAGTATGCATTATGCAAGCTCACGAAAACATGTAATAATTAATTCGGTATTGCTACTGGTATATAGGGGTGTACCTAAGCGTGTACACCCCTCTCACGTGAGGTGTGGGATCCACTAGATTAATTCTGATTATTTTTAATGTGATTTTCAAGCAAATTAGTTTACTCTCACCGTTTGACTTTAATTAACGACCCTCTACATTAATTGATAAAACCCCGTTGGGTCTCATATGAGTGAGAATCCCATTTGATTTATTAGAACCTTAAGTGACTTAAAAAAAACTTAATAGAACATCTAGATATATCGATTACATCTTTGTATAATATTTCATCTTGTTGAATGACTCGACAAAAGGCATAATTTTAGTTAAGTTCGACCCACTCTTTAGAAATACCAAATGTTTCATAGTGATGAACATATCAATAATCGAGTAGCCTTGAGTGACGCTACAAAATGACATCAGTGGGGGACTCTAGTTTTTCACTTTGTAACACTGGAAAGTGAGGTATATTGAATTATTAATATGGACTTGATATTTAACTAAAGAATTTGGTCTCATCACAATCATGCATGTGGTATTTTACATCTACTATGTAAATAAAAAATATAGAACTAAATTGTGGATGATTATGGATTAATACTATCTAATATTTTTCGAGGCAAAAGGAAGACTAACGGGTCAATTTTTAAATACGTTTATATACTAATTGTCTTCTTATATCCAACTGCGATATATATATATCTGATACTAGTCGACATACAAGTCTAAAATAAATGAACATGCAATCCATAATGATAAAAATGCCTTCAATTTCATCATTTGGAACCAGTCTTCTCATCCACCCATACATTACACCAATCCACTGAATCAATATGCTATGGCTCCACAATTTCCTTCAATTTCGTTGATGATATTGTTTCGAAAAAACGAAAATATTTGTATTATTGAATTAGTTTTACTAAGAGAACAATCATCCACATCACGTGACGCTTAATATCAGTGTTCTTAATAGCGTAAAACGTGATTAGACGTGGAGGCCAAACTTCAAACTTTACCAACCTAGGCATAAAAAGTGTTTTCTTATTTTTATCTTTATTTTAAATTTTTAATCATTCTAAAAATTATTTAATAGTTAAAATAATGCATACCAAACATTTAATATTATAAAACACTAGTTAATAATTTCTGCAATTAGTCAGGTTTATAATTATCAAGTTTTCCAACTAAAGAACTCCTACTTGAAATTGTCTAACATGCTTTCATTTTTAACTTTTGTAGAGGTAAATTCATTTAAAAACTTGAAACTAAAGTCAAATAAAAAGTCTTTTGAAAGAATAAATAAATAAATAAATAAAATTAATGAGTGTCATTTAACTCTCATTGCCAAGGTGTGACGTTTGGCCCGAGCCTCGTGGTTAGGCTCGTTTTTTAGAACACTGCTCAATATATATTGAATAGTGACATAAACCTAATTTAGATTGCCCAGGCTCCGGACAACACATCTAAAGCATCTTTGGTCTTCTTAAAAGAACTAATTTGGTAAGCAAAAAAGAAATAAAAAACTTGTTTACATAACCCATTTTACACTGGGCAAGAGGAGAGACAACAGACATTAAACATAACTATATGTTCTTTTATTTCATAATCTAAGTATAATGTGAAGATTATAATGTCTAAGGGGATAATTCCCAGTCATATTTTTTCTTCAAATCAGAGGGAGAAGGGGGATTTTTTTTGGCAAAATAAAACCCATCTGCTTTTACAAGCCAATAGCACTGATTATGATCATCGTCCCCTTGACCAATATGACAGGCGGTGGGATCCTTAAAAACAACAAAAGCTTTTTGCCTCTTTCCACACCAAAAGTGACAGAAAAATAATGTTCTGAGAAGTATATCTTCATAAAAGTGCCAATGAAAATCTTGATTTTCACTTAGTGTATGATATCCTAAATCATCATCTCTGGAAGCACAATGAATCCTCAATGGATTGGGACTTAGGTGTATCCCATTCACAACATGAACATCATATCCTTTAGAGAAGTGAAAAGAACTCAGTATTTGAGCAAACCGAAAAAATAAGATCAGTAAACAGAAAAGGATTTTCATTTTCAAGAAAAGTAATTCTCTGGTAGTGTTTCTGGTTATTAACATTTTCTCTTTATATAATGATTTATAGAGTTAAGATTGACAAAATTTGAATTCACAATATCAGAATCAGAAGTTAGTTGAGAATATATTGCCCCTTATTCTATGCATATTTTTGTTTTGAAATTGAATCTTAATTTAATTGTTTAAATATCAACCAGATTTTGATAATCTTGATGTAAACTTGATCTAAGATTTTGATAATCTTGATGATTTTGGTAATCTTAATTTCATTGTTTAAATTCATTAAGTTGTTTAAAACAGAAGCACCAAAATTTATTAGTACATTTAAGAAGTGGATAATTTCTTAACTCACTTTGATGGAGGGTGGACACTTCTTTATCAGAAACTGCCTCTCTCTGCTCATTAAAGTTTATATTTACTTATCAATTGAAGTAAATACAAGAAAGTGGTTAAGAGAGAAAATACAGTTTCCTTTTCTCTTAATTTGCAGGTTTGATAAAAAAAAAAAATTATGGTTATGGTTATGGTTATGGATCAAAGAACCAGAAAATGGTCAATGGAAATTATGATTTTCTGTCAGGATTATTGTTTTATCATGAAGATTAATTTTCAATTGAGTAAATTAATTATTCTGCAGCTGTAAATGAATGAAACCTAAATATTACACAATAATCAAGTTATCACTGTTTCCTTATATAGACATGTGGCATGTATATACAGATAACAGTGCTTCTATTAATGAATTTGGTTTTTTATACATTTTATACTTGTTATACATATATTGAAATGATCTATTAAGAAGTTGCGTAGCTTATTCTAGTCATCGATTCTTAGCTTATATTAATCACTGATGTCATGACAATTGAAGTAAATACAAGAAAGTGGTTAAGAGAGAAAATACAGTTTCCTTTTCTCTTAATTTGCAGGTTTGATAAAAAAAAAATTATGGTTATGGTTATGGTTATGGATCAAAGAACCAGAAAATGGTCAATGGAAATTATGATTTTCTGTCAGGATTATTGTTTTATCATGAAGATTAATTTTCAATTGAGTGAATTAATTATTCTGCAGCTGTAAATGAATGAAACCTAAATATTACACAATAATCAAGTTATCACTGTTTCCTTATATAGACATGTGGCATGCATATACAGATAACAGTGCTTCTATTAATGAACTTGGTTTTTTTATACGTTTTATACTTGTTATACATATCTATTGAAATGATCTATAAAGCAGTTGCGTAGCTTATTCTAATCATCGATTCTTAGCTTATACTAATCACTGATGTCATGGCACATTAATTTATTAGGTGGATTATGGATAACACATTTAATTATCATCTCTATATTATGCAGTAATTGATAAACTAATATTGCTGATTCATTTTAAAGCTTTTATGAACTATTTGTATAAATGTTTCTTTATGTAAATTAAAGTTGCATAATTTAATGTTCAATTAATGTTGTTTGTTAGTGATCAAAGTGGCCAAATCCTATGGTACTATGACCATTTAATTACATATTTTACGTCAGTTGCTCATGATAGATTGATGCTTATAAAAGAAAATGACATAATCAATACTATATATTGTTGTGAGTACATTGACGTTTATAGATTATAAAATTGTTAAAATTGTCCAAAGCATTAATGTACTACCATTTTATATTTTGATATTTCGTAGTGTTTGTTCTTGTTTCCGCACATTCACATGCTTCTTACGTTTCATTGTTCAATGGGCTTAATTTCTCTAATTAGGATGAACAAATCCAATTCCAAGGTCTAATGTTCATGCAACTCACCTTAGAGAAGGATATAAGTCTACTATTCTCAGAACTGAAAATTGCTTAAGGAAATTATGAAGTTTGTTGAAGAGCATTTCAAAAATGATGATAAGTCACTTGCTACAACACTAATAATGGCTACTTTAACCGTCATGAATTTTGATGGTTCCCACACTGTACACGAGCATGTCATTAAGATGTCTAATATTATATCAAGACTTAAGACTCCAAGGATGACTATGGATGAGAATTTCGTGGAATAATTTATCAATTACTCTTCACCTTCTAAGTATGGTCAATTACAAATAAACCTCAATACGTGAATTGCATAATATGCTTGTGCAAGAGGAGATAATGCTTAAGAATCAAGGTGATGGAAAAAAATACCAAATGAAGTCTAGAAGGATATTTTGTAAGGATTACTAAAGATAAATGAGTCTTCTACCCAAATTCACATGAGACAACACAAAGAAGTCGAAATATTAAATTAATTTCGACAGAATAGTTTTTTAATCATTTTCTTAAGAGAGAGGAGTATTCCCATAATTTAGAAGCTGGAAAATATTTTCAGAAAAGTGGAGATATGTTGAAAATGCTTTATTATTTCTGAGGATGATAATTAAAATTAAGGAAAAAGGTCAAATGGGACGATAAGGAGCACAAATTATTTTTGAGTGCCTGTGAAATGGTTATAGCCGAAGGTCATATCAATGGTAAATTTCTCAAAAAGCATAACTCGGAACTCTAGATTTTCTTGTTCAACACAACCATTAGGAAGAATTGGAACAAGACACGGCAGAAGAAATAGTCGAATGCCATGAGGAGAGACCACATTCTCCGTCGTAACAAAATCAAGTAAAACCACAATTGTATCATTACAGACAATGAATGACGTAATCGTAAAATCAAGCTATCATATTTTCCAATTGAATTTATTTTTCTATATGTTAGTTTCATGCACAATATTAGTACCGGTGTATGTTGATCTGCTCTTTTTTGGGTTTGAGTTAAAAAATAAAAAAATGGCAAATCAATATTGTTTAGCTTTGGGTTAATAGGATATCTCCAATGGTACATTAAAACTTCCCAGCAATTTGATGTAATGAATAGTGTTACATTAAAACTATTAATTTTTTAAGTTTTTCATTATTCTCCTTTTGCCCTTTTCACATAAATTAAAAAACTTAATTATTATAGTTAGAACTATAAATTTTACTTCCTTTTTTTAATATACCCCTACATTAAATATTGGTAGTTCGTTTTTATTATTATTTTAAATACTTAATCATTTTAAAATTTATTTAATAATTAAAATAATATATACCAAATATCTAAAATTATGAAATACTACATTTACTTTATAATTTCTAAAATTAGTCAATTCAAAATTTCAAAATGTGTAAGTTAGACTACTTTTCATATTTTTCAACTTTCAATGAAACAAATCCTACTAGACAGGTTTATAGGAATTTCTTTCATACTTTCAAAGTTTCTAGCAAAACAAATTTTCAAAATCATAATTACATAATATAGATAAATCTTATCTAAATCTTTATCGAATAAAGTCATTTTTTATTTTTGTACATATATAACAATTTAAAAACTTGAAACTAAAATCAAATAGAAACCTTTTAACGAAAAAAAAAAAAGAAAAAATAATAATAATAAAAGTTAATAAACTAAAATCAAATAAAATATTTTTTACAAAAAAAAAGAAGACGAAGATAATAAAGAACTTCTAGGCGCACATTAAGCAGTCAACTTAACAATTGACCGTTTAATTCGCACTTATTATCGAGGCAAAGCGTTTTGTCTATGCCTCTCATCTAAGCGCTTTTTTAGAACACTGATCTTGTCTTAGTGTACGTCCAAAAGTGCCCTAAGCTTCAATAGCCCAATCTACTTTATCACCACAACCTAAGTTCAACACCTCCAGATACACAAACCAGCTTCCAAAGCAACAGCTCAAATTGAAGTATGAATAAGTATAAAAGGAAAATATTTATGTTCAGAAAATCTGCAAACTGAAAACCAAAGTGTAGGCAGCAATTAAAAAAGAAAATCAAATCAAATCGATTATCTTACACTTAATAAATGCATAACCCAAACATTCACATTTTTACTATTGAGACAAGATATTTTTGTTTATACAACTGAAATTTGGGAGGCTAGAAACAACTGCTTCCCAAAGATTATTTCAGTCATTAGTTGCTATAAAGAATGCTCCAAGAGGAAGGACTACTATGTCGAAAATATTCATCTGTCCGTTCTATCTATTTGACTAAACCTATGAATTTTACAATCTAATCGAGTAATACATCCGGGTCAGTGTCGATGATATATTTATGGAGAAATCTATCTAGCAAATAGTGGAGTGAATTTGCATTATGGGATTGACCCGACTAGAGAAAAGAAGAGCCTCATCCCTGTAAAAATTGAAAGGATGGACGTTTAAGTAGTTCTGCTGCTGCTTTCACACCAGTAAAATCAGAATCCTGGAGAGAACTGCTAATATCGTCGACCGAGAAAGGGATGCTGCAGCAGCAAAAACAAGATAATCAATATATGAACATAATTTTATGAGTCGAGAAAAAAAATCTCTTACAACGATACCTTGAGTTATCATCCAACAAAAAGGAGTTGCTATCGGCATCATGAGAGTCCAACATCATGATATTCTTCATGCTAGAGATTATCTGTAGAAATCCAATGTAGGGATATAGGAGAAAATCGAGATACAATTTTGAATTCATATTTGCAGTTGGAAGAACGGAAACTTACGTCTGGAGATACACTGCTAGTATTAAAATTGTCATCCCTGTAGAGAGTACAAATTCTATAAAGCTGTTGAATTGTTAGCATCTGGGAATATCAAAAGATAATAAAATATCAGTAAAATAGAAAATTACAGAAATTCTGTGAATTATTCTTGCATTGAGTTAAGGAATAGTACTTCTATCAGTGCTAGAATTCATCACTACTTTGAATTCAAAGTGATGAGAAAAAATTGCACTAATTCTATTCTCTATCAGGGAGTGAATGGAACATGATGAAAGAATCAGGTAAAGAGAAGAAACATAAGAAAATGAGACAATCAAGAAAAGAAGGAAAATATTACACAAAGATGGACAGGCTTACAGGGCACAAGTCAGAAGTAAGATCTTCATAGGTTATTCGTAACTTTTGGTGTATGACCTGCAGATGAGGTAAGATTTTGAGTCAAACTACAGGCTGTATAATTCTCGTCAACATGAGTGAAAAGTATAAGTAGACTTCAGCAATGTTCAACATGTGTCAATTTCAGTTCAATTGATGATAAATCATCACAGATGTCCAATAAATTGCAGTAAATACTGGTGATTTAAAATTATTTGCCAGCAAGAGAACAAGAAACATACCAGAAACCCTACAGCCTGCCGTACATGTTTTAATTCATCCCAAGATGAGCCCACATACTGAAACAAGATTCATAGTTAGACAATCTACAATTTGCAGCATGAGTAATCCAAATGCATAAACTTATACAACCAATGCTATAAAAATATAAAGGAATAGATGCATGGCAATAACCAGCTAAAACCAAAAGTCTACCTTTTCTTTTGCATGTCCACACCAAAGTTCTAATTCATCTAAACCTGCTTTTACATATTCACCATTGCTAAATGTGCAGCACTCTCTACGAAGGAGAAGGCTGAGAAAAATGCAACAATGTTACACCACACAAATAAATCTGGTAATATTATAAAAAGAAAATATCAGGGCTTTTACAAGAGCTACCTATTAAAAAGCTGGACGTCAATATAAGAAAAGATCTGCGTGAATATTCTCTGAACAAGGACGGGAGGCACCTGAAACAAGCATTGTAAGATTGGAGTGGATAGAACTTCCAAGGTATTAATATAGTTAGTATTGCTTACAAAATTGTCTTGCAGAGTACTCAGAGTCCCCTTTAGGCTCTCAATGATGCTTTTCCAGTCATTGGTAGGATATCTACTGTCGAAGGATATACCAGATGATCGCAAAGAATTTTCTGTTGACGTTCCGGGTGCTTGAATTGTTTCTGTTGACGTTCCAGGAGCCTGAAATGTTTCTGTAGGCGTTCTGGGCACCTGAATTGTTTCTGTAGTCGTTCCTGGTGTCTGAATTGTTAGGAAGATAAATATTAAGTACCATATATAAAACATTAGATATGAAGTTCAAAACTCTTGAATATGGTATAAACAATGAAAAAATTGGAAGTTACTGATAAAAGAAACAGTAAAAGAACTGGAGAGGAAATTTCCATTTTTGGTAATAGTTAGAAATATTGGCTTCGAAATAAATACTCCCTCCATCCCATTTATATAGGCTTACTTTCCTTATTTTCTTGTCCTGATTATATAGTCATGTTTCTTTATTAAGCTTGTTTTTTTTTTCGTTTACTAATACACCCTTATTTAATTTGTCTAGTTATAACCAATTTTTTCCCTTAATCTTGAAATTGTACAAATATAAACAAGGGTAAACTAGGCAAGTTATTGGCAAAAAAACTTTTAATAACATTAAATAAGAGTTCTTAATCCGTGTGAAAAACAAAACAAGCTTATATAAATGGGACGGAGGGAAGTAGTTCTTTGAAGGGTGATTTATCTTCTAAACCTCTACTGAAATGCAACTAATACAAAAACATTTTACATGATTTATTCCTTAAGTCCTGAAACACAAAATACAAAATCTAAATACGAAAGACAAGAAAACATAAAAGGCTACGTCATACAGAACCACAACAGATCATTAAAGATTTAATTTAGAAACGAGGAAGTGCTACCTGGATACATGAAGAAAGAAGTGATGACAAGTCCTTTTTTGAATTATCTCGAATGATACCATAGATCTTCTCAACGTAAGCAGTCAGCTGCTGCTTAAAAAGCAAAGCAGGATACTTGGCCTCAACCTGGCAGACTTTGTCAAGTCCGCCAATTGAGAGGTTAGCAGAAGAAGAGGACGAACGAAATCCCTGAAAAAATAGTATCACATCATTACTATTTTGTAGTTGCCCGGATTCATATTTAAATTCTTAAAGCCAACTCATTTTTCAGCAATTCGATAACAGTACTAAAACAATTAAACAAATAATATCCACATACTTGGGCCATCCTTCCAAAAAATGATGTTGGTTGGGGAGGTTTCCTTGGAGTTGATGAACCAGCACTAGAGGATTTTAGAGTTTGCTGAAGCAAAAACAAGAGCGTTGATGTGTTGGAGAGCCAATAGGCCATGTGATTATTGTCTGCCTCATTCTGCAAAAATACAATGCATCCCGAATCATTTAAGCAACAAACAGCAAAGAAGCAAAAAGTTGAATGAATTCGATACAGAATGACATACTGATTTAGTCAATAAGACGAGTAAAATACATTGTATTGCAATCTCTTTGGTATTTTGTTAAATGGAAAACATAACAACGTCGATATAAAACCAATAGCACATTACTAACAATTTCATGTTGTACATAGTACATTAATCAAATTTTTCATTTTAAGAAATAACTATTAAGGATGAGCTCTAGCAATGATCATAACCCCTTGACTTCAAAGTGTAAAACGAATGAGTTAAGAGATAGAAAACAAATCAATTGACTGTCTTTAGATGAAAATGGAACAGAAACAAGTGATTGTAACAGAATAAATCACTAAGACCAATACCAAGCATTATCCTTCGGATGTCATACTGAATATATGTCAACAAAATGTTATGTACAGATAGAAAACCAGAACCTCTAGCAATAAAATCTGATAAGTTCAATATAGGAGAGAGAGGTAACTTTGCTTCAGGAAGAAAGCAAGAAAGAGAAATATGCTGATGTAGGCTGAAGCAGAGAACATGAATTGCAGGGACTCAATTGCTATCAATATTAGTGCAGAGCTATTAAAAAGCTATAGTATTTTCATGTTCCTAGGCCTTAGCATACCTAATCCAAATTAAAGTGAAATTTTAGTTCATAATAAAAGAAAAGGAATCATACAAAAGGTATAACCTAAAACTAGAAAAAAATAAAGAAGCAAGTAAATCCTAAACTAATTAGGAAAACATCTTAACAAAATAACTGCTAAAGGTCCTAAGACTACTTTAGCATAACGAAAATTTTGTTAAACAATCTTCCTTTCCTTAATAAACAATACTCATCTTTATCCTGAATACTACAACCAGGGGTTGAGTAAAATTTACAAAATGCAGCAGAAAGTTTCTGCTTCATTGTGAACAAGCAGTGTACAATAAAATTGCTGCATGCATTAGCATAACTAGTTTCTGATATCTTCAGAAAAGGTACCTCTATTTCAGAACCTATAATCTGAATAAGACGATCAAATACACTAGTTCTTTCGGCTTCAAATGATTTCCAGTGAACAAGACATTTGTATATAGTGAAAGCAGCAACTGGTTTTCCTTCACTGAACCCAAGATTTTCAGGCATGCACCTGATAAGAGCATCTATATTCTCCTGCAACAAGAATGAAAAGCAAGGTACTGAAATTTGGTTCGACAAATTCAAAATTAAAAGTGCTAATTCGAGTACTGGAAAATCAGGAAACATCCACGAGGCAGGGGAAAAGATCAGTCTGTGATTTCCAATCCAAACTTTAGGATAATTGCTACAACATGAGGAAAAACATTTAAATCGCTTCCTTTTTTCCCTTCCGTATTTGTCAGTTTTTTCTCATTTTTCAAACAATTTCAATATTCGAAAAATGAACAAATAACACCAATGATGCATCTCAGTCCAGATAGGATCTTGTTACATTATCGTCCCACTCCCCAACCAATTCCACAAAAAGATGCAGTAGACATCGTTTTGTGTGATTGGCACCAATATTGAAAATCAACTCTACTATTGAATTTCCTAGAGATATAATGATCAAGGATTTCAATATCATTTTTATTGTATGGGAATAAAAGATTTAATAATTAAAATGAGTGACTACAGAAAACTTGGATGAATAATCCCCGAAATATTCTTTCTTTTCAATTGTTTATTTTTGGGAAATACCACTACCTTGAATTTCAATTGCATTCAGTCTAAATCCTTCAGATAAATAGTGGCCAACTAAAAGAACATCAAAGGCCTAAGACTTTTATCACCTTTTCAATTTGTTGGTGGATTTTTCTGTTTGAAAGCACAAATAAATGTCTCACTTGGCATATCTAACATACCCTACCAAATGACTCAAGGCTAAAATGCATGTTTTGTGGGACACAATTGATTGTTTCAGGTTTACTGTTTACCCGACTTCTCTCAGAAGGCAAAGAAGGCAAAAGGCGCAGAACAGAAATTAAAACAACAAAGCTGAGAGAAAATGACATACGCGATGTCTTTCCATAATGGATCTCCTCAATGTGTCATCAGATACAGAGCCAAATCTTTTAAACAGAGTTGCATTCTGAGTTTCCTGTATCAAACAGCTCTACATGAATGTGTTTAGCCAATAATTTTGTCTGTACTATAGCAGAGTATATTTAACATCAGCATGCTACTATATAATATATTTCACTACCTGATGACCATTCTCTACAGGCTGCAATTAATAGAAAAAGAAAGTAAGAATAGAAACAAGAAATAGAAGAAATAATCAAAGGTGTCCTAACCTGAGTTGTAGGATTTAAATGTCCAGACATTTTCCCAGCTGCAGAATTTATCAAAGATTGCTGCCGGAGAATCTGGTCCTCAGTTTCCATATCTAAAAGTTTCTCTTCGAGCCTGAAATTAGACAGAGTCAAAACACAATCACAGTCAATGGAATTTTCTGGCTTCAGAAATTATACATGATAGAAAGAACTCTCGTGGGCACTTGAAAAAAATAAAAAAATATCAGCACGAAAGCAATAATGTCCTTGAAAAAAGCTGACTGGTATTTTAAAATGGATCAGAGGATTTTAAGTCTATCATAATAGCAACCTTTGCATATCAGTCTTCAACTGAATAATCTTTGATTCTGCCTCCAAAGCCTGCCTTAATCGATCCTCACTAAGTTTGCTTGTTTCCTCATATTTCTTCTCTGTTTCATCTATTCTCTTTTCTAATGAACTTACTAAAGCCTGAAGAAACATATTTCAACATGAGAATTACACATCAGAAGAATAAAAAGAAGATTCTTGAATTTCGAGAACAAACCTTAAGCTTCTCATTTTCAGATGTTAGCTTATTGACCAGTTCCTGATCAACAACGGGGGCCTCTTGTACAGCAGGGACCTTTTGTACAGCAGAGACCTCCTGTACACCAGAAACCTCTTGTACATCAGGTACCTGTTGTATAACAGGAACTTGCTCAGCCAACTTCTTCATAGCTTTACGTTCCTTTATCAGTAGTTCTTTGGTTTCAAGAAACTGAATTCGCATTTCCTCCAAAGCAATTTGTAGTTCTAAATTTTCCTGAGTTCTGGCATCCTCAATGTCAGCCTAGAGAGTCATCCTTTAATTAGAGGAACATGATGTCGAAAAAAAATTTCATAATCGTACTTTAACATGCCCAGTATATGAAAAGATGCATAACCATTTATACACTTTTGTTCAACAGTGGCAGATATGTACTGAGAGCGAGATATTTAGTACAAGAAAGGCAAATCTAACATAGATCTAATACAAAGATATTACCCTCATGCCTTTCTCAAGCTGCAGTTGCCAAGTTAATTCTTCAACTTCCTTTTCCAGCTTGCTTTTAGCAGCTTGTAGTGCACCAGTTTCCTTAGCAGCCTGAATTAAGGCACATAGTCACTTTTTTATGGTAATATAAGCATTTGATGATTCAAGTAGAAAGCTTATATACTTTGCAAAAACATGGGCTCTTCAAAACTTCACAACTTGTAGTGTTTAGAAAATATTGAGCAATAAATTTCACATAACACACCAGCCTGAATACTCGTTTATTTAAGAGAAGTAAGAAAATCACATTACATTTAACTGAAGCAAGCAAGCATTCGTAGTTCATATAACTCATTATGGTAAAGCAAAACACCTAAACAATTGCTAGGTGAAGTAGATAAATATTTCATCAAGCATGCACGTGTGGATTCAATCTTAGAACAGGCACCTCAGGGAAACAAGCATCAAGGCATTATCATTCTAACTCAAAGATTGATAACCTTAAAGAGCTAACTATTGTAACTTCACCAGCAATTTGTTGAAGAAAATACAGTTAAAAGGAGAAACTCTCACCATTTTAAGCTTATGTAGTTCTTTACGAGCCATTCTTGCTCTCCAGGCACATTGGAAAGTAACTGCTGCTTTCTTCAACCTCAAATACTTGCGGCAGGTCAAGTATCCTTGGCAATGACTCTGGAATAAATTCCATCATATTAAAGAGGGACATTTTTATACAGAAAAGTTCAATATTAGACATGGAAATTGAAAAGGAATTTGCTTCATCGTGAAAATATATCGATTGACTAATAACGTATGCACACGGCTATGTGTTCATTATCTGTTGAGAAGGATAAAGCCAAGGTGTGCAAGGTCTAGGACATATTGGCAAAAAAACAGTGAATCGTAAGGGTTGCCGCCAAAGCCATTGGACTTAACATATCAAGAGTGTTCAGCAGCACAAAATGATGTCATACAGACTCGAAATCCAGATCTATCCACTTTAAAGATGGTCTGAAGAAAAATAGTTACAGACTAATGCACAACTTGATATAAAATCAGCATATTTTGTCTGGTAGATGAGCAAATGTTTGTTCACTTCTCTGGATATTGAGTAATTATAAGGAAGTCCGGTGAACATATAGGCATAACAGCTACTTCCACATATCAGAGGATATAGCAATTTAGTAAAACAGCTAAGTGAACTCAGGTTAACTAACAGCAGATGTCAAACAGCGTGCAGCTTTGATCTGATAACGATGATCTCAGATAATATAGATTCTCTATTAAGAAAGCTGGAGTACCTTCAGTAAGATCAACTAAATTTAAATTTTATTAATGTAAGAGAGTAAAAAGAAAGGACACCTGTGTTAACGGAACCTGGTTTTTATATGAAAATTACCTGAATGAAGATGGCTGCTATTTTTTGCCTTCTAAATTGAAGCAGTCTGCGGGCAGCCATTCCACGCATTCCCGCCTGAAGGAAAAGAGCAGAAGAGACCAATAATGCATAAGCTTTCCTAGAAAGAAACATGCGCAAATCTTTCTGAATCGTTGAAGCAGCAGCCTCTTGTCTTTTTTGTTCATAATGTTGGCGTGCAACTTGTCCTATTATTACAAAGAAGCCATTAATAAACAGATACATTACAAATATGGTCACTTGGAATATAATCTCATATATTCACAACACTAGGATAATAAAAACAAACCCATTATACATTAGCCATACCTCTACACCAAGATTGCATTTGTACAGCAGAAGTACGTAATGAGATGAAATTTTTGCGAGCTGAATGTGAACGAACTTTTCGCTGGATAATGCATGCAGATTTTCCAAGGACCTCAGCTCGAGTAGCATCTAATTCTGCCATCTGACCAACTCTTAAAAATACTTTTGTTTTACCAATCTGCAACAATACATGATCAGCATGAATAGTGCCTCAGATCGTTCAACAAATACAAGTGATCAGCATTTATTAAAAACAAAATGGATATTCAGTCAAAAGCCTAATGAGAACTCCCCCATCAGTACAGAATGAACCAATAAGAAGGCCATTACTTCATTCTGAGGCAAATAAGAGGCGCCAGAACTTTGTTTGAGGATAAAAGGCATAATAACCTGGTCGCTGTTCTATACATATGTGAAAGGTTCAGAGCACTTCTGGAGGCTGGAAAGAGAATTATCAGAGAAACTGATCTGCATAACAAGTGTTTTTGACACAGAAGGGACAAGTAGCGGACATGCAACGAGTCTTTCAGCAAATTTGTTACTATTGTGCTTGGGCAAATGTCTATACAATTTGGCAATTTTCATGAGCAAGAAAATATTTGGAAATGAAATTGAGGCACAAATAACTAGTGAGAAAATAGTAATGATACTCCATGTCAATGTACTCAGGGCTCAACCTTGTGTACTAACTAAAAATGAGACCATGCCGGGTCAAGTGTACTGAGAAAAAGTAGCTAATCATCCATACACAATATAGTATAGGTGCCCTATTCCTCTTACTCTCTTAGCATGCAAAATGCCCACTTCTCTAACACAAACTCAAAGTTATGCAAGTACTATTTAAATGTTAATGAGAGAACTGACCAGAAAATATGGAATAAATGAAAAATACCTGATACCCTTTTAGGCCAGCCTTCTCCAAAAGTCCTCTACAAGCAATGACTTCATCGCAACTATCAAAATGTATAAGAAAAAATATTATAGCGAAATGAAGATAGAAGGGATCTAAGGAAACTTAAGCAATTGGAGTTTGAATAGGAAGTAAGCTTAAACTGTTTCTTTAGCATATAGACACATAGACCTGTTGTACTTATGTTAATTGCCATCCTAGTAGTTTTGGATATAATTTTCTACCATAGTTATAAAAAGAGGTTTGTATCTCGTTCATCTTATACATAGCTAATGAAGAAAAATTCTTAATTTTTAATTTGAAAATACATGTCAGTACTTAAGAGTTAAAATCCTGGAAAACTATAATATCAAAACATTAATTTCTGTTGTTACATTAGTTGAATGGATTCTCCATCCTCTATCCTACCTAAAGTATAGAGTAAATTATTGATACATTTTCCAATCATCTTTACCATGTGTAAGATCTTTTAACCAAATCAACCTCAAATTACTTGATAATGATGCAAAATATAGCAATGCAATGTGTTTGTAAGTCATAAACATAGTGAAAAATATGAATGTGCAAATTAATATAAAGATCACATAGGCAAACATAACTATATCATTGCAAAGTTAAGTATTAATGATAATACGTACAAATATATTTGCACTACTCATTCATTTTGTAACAGCATGCATTACATAAGTACGTAACTTCCCATTTTGTAATATAAAATAAAGATTTTGTAAAACCCAAGTTCATGAACATACAATTTCCATCTTCTCATGTTGTAGGCATTACTTTATCAATATTGTTTCATATTTGTGTTTCATGTCATATAGAGAGAGTGATTGAGGAATAGAGTGAGGCGGCAGCATTGAGTGGTGATTTGAAGGAGAGAACAAAAGGGTTAAGAAAATATAAAATTACCACACCAGTTTAATTTAATTTCGCCATCTAGCATGTATGCGTGGGCATGCTTTTGATGTAGTATCAGACCTAAGATTGGTAATATATTGCAAAACCCTCATTTACATCTGCTTCAATCATTTCCTCATGTTTCGCCTTGTCTGTGCTACTATTGGACCTTTTGATGTAGTATCAATAGGACAAGCCTTATTTATATCCATTTCATTCGTTTACTTGGGTTTCCCCTTTTTTGTTATTGCACCTTATTCTTGGTTGTTCCACATCCGCGCCTTGTTTTTATCTCTCCACTTGCAATCGGATGCAATCTTATGAAACATCAGTTAAATGTCCCCTTCTAAGTTAACCATATGAACTCGGATGGCTCTTTCTAGTCAAATACTAATTGATTTGAAAATGGATAATTTAAATAAAAAAATAAATAAAAATATCATGAGAAAAATAGAGTGCCAAGTCAGGCACGGAGAAACATGCCTAGATTTTCAAATTTAATGCAGATAAATACGTATAATATATGCGCTACTCCGTTTGACATTGTTCTCGGAACAAGTACTCGAGTATTTATGAAGTCAATACCTATAATGTATAACAAGCAACATATGAAATTCTTAGGGTGTAGGGGTCACAGACATCACACATCAAGTCAAACAACCCATGCTAGTAATAGAAATATTTCTAATCTGAGAAAGGCGTGCAGCTGGGAAGCTGAAAATTTTGAAAATCGTGGGAGAGAACTCATCATATTGAAAATAACAACGGCTAATGGAATTACCTTACACTACTAGGATAGAGGATTTTGAAACGACTTATGAATTCGTCAAATGTTTTCCGAGTGGGATATCTAGCACAACTAATCCTGATTGCCTCCATAACTCCCTAGAAAGAAATAAAATTGTGTTCAGAATGCTTGGAAATGCAACATCCGGTTACAAACATAACAATTGTATCAAAAACCGATTCAACGCGAGTTAAGAAAAAATTAAATAGAGAAACTAACCCCACATCTAAGTTGCTGCAGCACATTAGAATTCTCAAAGATGGCAGGCTTTAAAAGATTGTTAGGCTTCACACAACGAATGTAGTGTGGCTCTGTAGCACTGAGTGTCTCAAGCAGAGCTTGCAATTGTTGCTGTAAAGTAAATGAAATGGAGATAAATCTGGAGGAGGTAAATAACAAACCTTCTGGCGTTGAACAAATATAACGAATGAAATGAACCTTGAATTGAGAACCAATGGAAGAGAACTTTGATGTTTTAGAAGATTCCTCAGATAAAGGTGGGAAAAGGCCAGACACAAAGGGGCAACTTGAAGCACTAAGGAGGGCTTGATGTTCTCCAATGACATAGTCTTTGTTCTTATCCAAAAATAATTCAGTTTGATAATTGACCTGAAATCAAAGCCTTATCTGTGAAACTCAACTTAAGCAGCAAGGGGCATTTTTCTTGTTAAATACTGCAATACAGTGCCAGTATATTATGGAATACTTAAGTATTTACATACGTCACCAGCATAATGGCAAATGGTGAACCCAGTCCGTGAGAACTTTGGCTTGCTAAAGCGTTTGTGATCTTTGAATGTCTGGTATAGCTTTTCTGCAAATGTCTCGTGTGTAGATCTTGGAAACATGCTATAAAGAATAAGCATAATAAGAAATCCGACAAATATAAAAGAACATAACAGACAGATTTTAACATTTCCTAGAAAGAAAATATAAATCACAGTTATGTACATACCAAGCTTCATCAAGAAGAGAAATAATGCCACCAGGTTTCTGAGAGCAATAAAATATATCAAATTTATAAGCTTCAGACCACAATACTAGAAAAATATCTTAACCAAAAAAGAAAAAAAGAAAAAAGGGACTACAATGAACGTAAAACAAGAAATTACTGTTTAACATGTCTATTATGTCTTTTTAATGTTAGATACTACCAACGAAAAGAAACAGCATTTTGGAACAACATAAATTCACATAAATCAGCACCTACTAAGAAATCAGATAGTTACGGTCAGAGGAAACACTGGAATCAAACTTCGATTACTTAATAGAGGACAAGGCTCAGAGGAGCTGAAAGTTGAAAGTTCAGCAAGTGTGCGCAATAGCGTCTGATGGTAATGAGGGACATAAAATATATATGGCATACACGAGATAATCTATGACTAAAACCACCAAAACATAACCACATTATACATCTTTAATCATTTTCATTTATGCATCAAGGATAATGAAACACATGGCATGTGGATGTAGTATTTTTTTTATTTTTATGTATTTTGAGTTTTAAAGATTACATAAAATCATATTTATTCTTCAATCATTTTCGAGACACATAGCATATGGATATAGTATTTGTTATGTATTCAAATTTTCAAGATTACACAAATCATATTTATTTTTCAATCATTTCCGTCTTATTAAGCCCCCATTTGGCCCTCATTCTCCTTCTCATTCTTTTTCTCTCTCTTATTTTCAACCACACGATCTTCCATAAAATAATATTATACGTAAATCAAAAAAATTTCATTCTTTTTCAACCGCACATTTTTCAAAAAAATACTATTTCAACCATTAAAATTTGAAAAGAATGGGATTTCAACCATTAAAATTTGAAAAGAATGGGAGCCAAACGGGGGCTAAGTATGCAAATCAACAGTTTCTTCAAAACTGGAAAAGGTCCCTTTGGAAACTTCTGTAGTTTGTAGAAGAGTTTTCAAAGGAAGCAACCTTGGGCCACCTACATCCAGTAGCTTTTTCTTATCACAAGACTAATTTCTTATATGTTTACAAAGTGTTTACGAAAGGTTTAAATTATAAATACATAGAAGTTAGTTAAGGATAAAATGGATGTACACTTTTAGATTCCTCAAAATATTTGAATAAAAAATAGCTTGATTTTTTATAAACAACACGAGCTTAGTCTTAAAAGCCTTTTTCGCATTTCAAAAGCCGTGCCAAACAGCCTGTAAAAAATTTGAAACATGTAAGTTTTGAAACTCAAAATATTTATCTCCATGAACAAAGACAAATTAAGTGTCACCCGAAAAGGGGACCGTTGAAAATGTATAGATTCCATACCTTTGTTAAATGTTAAATCCCGATCAGTAATGATAAATTACTCTATAATAAAAATAAATATATGAATTTCCCGTACAAATGCATATATTGTATGTCAAACCCATTCAACATCTAAAACTTAGAGATATTTTAAGAATATCTGGTCAAAAATGTGCAATGTGACAGCATACCTAAGTATGAAATGAAGATTGGAAGAGGCTTTGAAGTAAAGATCTTTAAGTATCAATTATTTTTAACTAGAACAGTGCGATCATACCAATGCAGACATACCATACTATTAGAAAATATTATGTTAGGTCTGAAAGTGCTAATTCTTTACTTGAGTAATTCTGATAATAAATACACAACATTTATTCATTTTTATTTTTCTTTAATGTACTTCTTTATTGGCAAAAAACATGAGGGTCTCTCAGCTATGCTTGACATTACAAGTTATGCACAAAACGATCTGTTCGGAAAATATAATTTATAAACAATAGCCTAAAATATCAGTCCATGTCTAATGACTAAAGTTGGGCACTTTATTATGTAAGGTCATATTGTTGTCTACTTGTTCACAACACAATTGGGTGAATGGTTTCTCTCAACCATACTAGTGTTTAGGAGACATTAACACATTCTAAATGGATTGGATGGGACCAAGTTATGACCAATGAATAATAATTAGCACTTCTTTTATTTTATAAGGTCCAACTTCACAGTCGGGTAAATGGTTTTCTAAGTGAAAGCACTAGCACATTCTGGATGAATTGGACAGGTCTGAGTGAAATTCAATTTAGCACAAGGCCCATTATATTAATCTAATTTCCCCATTTTAATTCTAGGTGACTAATGAACTCAAGGTCATGACACGAAGTCTGAAGCATTGAAGAGTGAAATTACTATTTGATCAATACTTTGGTGCTTTCGTAGTTCGAACTGGTTAACATTAAGAAGATATATCCAAAATGAATCCATAACTCACTAGCAAGATCTGAATGTGTTGGATTTTATGCGCAATATTAAAGAGATGAAAAACGGAAATCAACACAAGAATTTTACGTGGTTCGGCGATGTGCCTACGTCCACGAGAGCGAAGCGGAGATTTCTTTATTCTGTTATGAAAAATAGGGTTACAACATATTATTTATACTAACCCTAATCTGGACCCATATAAAACTTTAAGGCCCGTACAGAAAATACCCCTGTACCGTACCGCGGGGGCACCTCCAACCCATTCAGCATCCCTAACAACCAGACAGTGAATTAAACCTGCGCAAGGCCAATGCCGTTCAATGCGCTCCACTCCGCGCCAACATCGGCCCATTTGATCCAGGGCCTGTGTTCCACTCTATATGAGCCACATGTACAACAATCTCCACCTTGTCGAATATTCATCCCTTAGGAGAAAAAACATAACCTGGAAAAAATCACACCATCTAGGACCAATGGGTTGGGACACATCTTCTCTAACAGTTAGAGATGTTAATCAAGTTCAAACAATGCTTGAACTTATCCATTGTGATTGGCTTTGTCATCATGTCTGCTGCATTTTCTGAGGTATGCACCTTCTCTAACAACAGCTCTCCTGAAGTAACCAACTCTCTTATCTTATGAAATCTCACGTCAATGTGTTTGGTTCTTGCATGATAAATCTGACTCTTAGCTAGGAAGATGGCACTCTGACTATCACAGTACAGCTTCATTCCATCTTGCTTGATTCCAAGTTCCTTGACAAGCCCCTTCAAC